>NC_053028.1:696934037-697024267 GCF_003073215.2 Triticum urartu
ATATATATCCACGTACCCCCAAATGATCGGGGACGGAGCCAAAAACCTAATTCCACCGTCGCAACTTTCTGTATCCACGAGATCCCATCTTGGGGCCTGTTCCGGAGCTCCGCCGGAGGGGGCATCGATCACGGAGGGCTTCTACATCATCATCCAAGCCCCTCCAATGAAGTGTGAGTAGTTTACTTCAGACCTACGGGTCCATAGCTAGTAGCTAGATGGCTTCTTCTCTCTTTTTGGATCTCAATACAATGTTCTCCCCCTCTCTCGTGGAGATCTATTCGATGTAATCTTCTTCTTGCGGTGTGTTTGTTGAGACCGATGAATTGTGGGTTTATGATCAAGTTTATCTATGAACAATATTTGAATCTCCTATGAATTCTTTTATGTATGATTGGTTATCTTTGCAAGTCTCTTCGAATTATCAGTTTGGTTTGGCCTACTAGATTGATCTTTCTTGCAATGGGAGAAGTGCTTAGCTTTGGGTTCAATCTTGCGGTGTCCTTTCCCAGTGACAGTAGGGGCAGCAAGGCACGTATTGTATTGTTGCCATCGAGGATAACAAGATGGGGTTTTCATTATATTGCATGAGTTTATCCCTCTACATCATGTCATCTTGCTTAAGGCGTTACTCTGTTTTCATTAACTTAATACTCTAGATGCATGCTGGATAGCGGTCGATGAGTGGAGTAATAGTAGTAGATGCAGAATCGTTTCGGTCTACTTGTCTCGGACGTGATGCCTAAATACATGATCATACCTAGATATTCTCATAACTATGCTCAATTCTGTCAATTGCTCAACAGTAATTTGTTCACCCACCGTAGAATACTTATGCTCTTGAGAGAAGCCACTAGTGAAACCTATGGCCCCCGGGTCTCTTTCTCATCATATCAATCTCCATTACTTTATTATTGCTCTGCTTTTATTCTCATAACTATGCTCAATTCTGTCAATTGCTCAACAGTAATTTGTTCACCCACCGTAGAATACTTACGCTCTTGAGAGAAGCCACTAGTGAAACCTATGGCCCCCGGGTCTCTTTCTCATCATATCAATCTCCATTACTTTATTATTGCTTTGCTTTTACTTTGCTTTTACTTTATTTACTTTGCATCTCTATACCAAAAATACCAAAAATATTATTTATCATCTCTATCAGATCTCACTTTCGTAAGTAACCATGAAGGGATTGACAACCCCTAAGCGCGTTGGTTGCGTTGAGCTATTGTTTTTGTGTAGGTACAAGGGACTCGAGCGTAGCCTCCTACTGGATTGATACCTTGGTTCTCAAAAACTGAGGGAATTACTTACGCTACTTTGCTGCATCATCCCTTCCTCTTCGGGGAATTCCAACGCAGTGCTCAAGAGGTAGCATGGAGCAACAGGGGGCCCACAAGGGTGGAGGGCGTGCCTGGTGAGGGTTGATACATCTCCAATGTATCTACTTTTCCAAACACTTTTGCCCTTGTTTTGGACTCTAACTTGCATGATTCGAATGGAAGTAACCCGGACTGACGCTGTTTTCAGCAGAATTACCATGGTGTTATTTATGTGCAGGAGCAAACGTTCTCGGAATGACCTGAAACTTCACGGAGCCACTTTTCAGAAAATAAGAAAAATACCTACAAAAGATGAAGGCCAAGGGGCCCACCACCTTGCCACGAGGGTGGGGGCGCGCCCCCTACCTCGTGGCCCCCCTGTTGCCTCTCCGACTCCAACTCCACCTCCATATATTGAGTTTCAGGGAGAAAAAAATCAGAAAGAAGAAATCATCGCGTTTTACGATACGGAGCCGCCGCCAAGCCCTAAAACCTCTCGGGAGGGCTGATCTGGAGTCCGTTTGGGGCTCCGGAGAGGGGAATCCGTCGCCATCGTCATCATCAACCATCCTCCATCACCAATTTCATGATGCTCACCGCCGTGCGTGAGTAATTCCATCGTAGGCTTGCTGGACGGTGATGGGTTGGATGGGATCTATCATGTAATCGAGTTAGTTTTGTTAGGGTTTGATCCCTAGTGTCCACTATGTTCTGAGATTGATGTTGCTATGACTTTGCTATGCTTAATGCTTGTCACTAGGGCCCGAGTGCCATGATTTCAGATCTGAACCTATTATGTTTTCATCAATATATGAGTGTTCTTGATCCTATCTTGCAAGTCCATAGTCACCTATTATGTGTTATGATCCGTTAACCCCGAAGTGACAATAATCGGGATACTTACCGGTGCTGACCATAGTTTGAGGAGTTCATGTATTCACTATGTGTTAATGCTTTGTTTCGGTTCTCTATTAAAAGAAGGCCTTAATATCCCTTAGTTTCCGTAAGGACCCCGGTTGCCACGGGAGGGTAGGACAAAAGATGTCATGCAAGTTCTTTTCCATAAGCGCGTATGACTATATTCGAATACATGCCTACATTATATCAATGAACTGGAGCTAGTTCTGTGTCACCCTAGGTTATGACTGTTACATGATGAACCGCATCCGGCATAATTCTCTATCACCGATCCATTGCCTACGAGCTTTCCATATATTGTTCTTCGCTTATTTACTTTCCCGTTGCTATTGCTATCATCACTACAAATACCAAAAACATTACTTTTACTACTGTTACCTTTTGCTACCGTTATCACCACTATCATATTACTTTGCTACTAAACACTTTGCTGCAAATATTAAGTTTCCAGGTGTGGTTGAATTGACAACTCAGCTGCTAATACTTGAGAATATTCTTTGGCTCCCCTTGTGTCGAATCAATAAATTTGGGTTGAATACTCTACCCTCGAAAACTGTTGCGATCCCCTATACTTGTGGGTTATCAGGGGTGGGCGCGCCCCCCTACCCCATGGCCTCCTCTTTTGTGTCTTGACGTAGGGTCCAAGTCTCCCGGGTCTTGTTTGTTGAGAAAATCACGTCCCCGAACGTTTCATTCCATTTGGACTCCGTTTGATATTCCTTTTCTTCGAAACCCTAAAACAGGCAAAAAACAACATTTCTGGGCTGGGCCTCCGGTTAATAGGTTAGTCCCAAAAATAATACAAAAGTGGATAATAAAGCCCAATAATGTCCAAAATAGTAGATAATATAGCATGGAGTAATCAAAAATTATAGATACGTTGGAGACGTATCAAGCATCCCCAAGCTTAATTCCTGCTCGTCCTCGAGTAGGTAAATGATAAAAACAGAATTTTTGATGCAGAGTGCTACTTGGCATAATTTTAATGTAATTCTTCTTAATTGTGGTATGAATATTCAGATCCGAAAGATTCAAGACAAAAGTTTAATATTAACATAAAAATAATAATACTTCAAGCATACTAACAAAGCAATTATGTCTTCTCAAAATAACATGGCCAAAGAAAGTTATCCCTATAAAATCATATAGTCTGGCTATGCTCCATCTTCACCACACAAAATATTTAAATCATGCAGAACCCCGATGACAAGCCAAGCAATTGTTTCATACTTTTGAAATTCTCAAAACTTTTATAATTTTCACGCAATACATGAGCGTGAGCCATGGATATATCACTATAGGTGGAATAGAATGGTGGTTGTGGAGAGGACAAAAAGGGAGAAGATAGTCTCACATCAACTAGGCGTATCAACGGGCTATGGAGATGCCCATCAATAGATATCAATGTGAGTGAGTAGGGATTGCCATGCAACGGATGCACTAAAGCTATAAGTATATGAAAGCTCAAAAAGAAACTAAGTGGGTGTGCATCCAACTTGCTTGCTCATGAAGACCTAGGGCATTTTGAGGAAGCCCATCATTGGAATATACAAGCCAAGTTCTATAATGAAAAATTCCCACTAGTATGTGAAAGTGATAACATGAGAGACTCTCTACTATGAATATCATGGTGCTACTTTGAAGCACAAGTGTGGTAAAAGGATAGTAACATTGTCACTTCTCTCTTTTTCTCTAATTTTTTTATTTGGGCCTTTTCTTTTTTATGGCCTCTTTTCTTTCTCTTTTTTTTTATTTTTCGTCCGGAGTCTCATCCCGACTTGTGGGGGAATCATAGTCTCCATCATCCTTTCCTCACTGGGACAATGCTCTAATAATGATGATCATCACACTTTTATTTTTCTTACAACTCAACAATTACAACTCGATACTTAGAACAAAATATGACTCTATGTGAATGCCTCCAGCGGTGTACTGGGATATGCAATGATGCATGAGTGACATGTATGAAAGAATTATGAATGGTGGCTTTGCCACAAATACGATGTCAACTCACTACAAGAAATATGTCAACTTGTGACCACCACTATTGGTCACTGAATGGTCACAAATTTCCATTTGTGGCCTTTTTGTGACCAAAAACATAAAGTCAAAAGCTGGCCGTCATAAACTGACATTAGCGACCTTTCTTCCGGAATGGTCGTGAACGTTTACGACCAAAATACGTCTACTGTGGCGTTTTGGTCACTAGCAACCTCCCCAGGCCACGTAGGCATCCAGCGTGGCAATCTGATGTGGCACAAGATTCAGCCCGGTCCGATTAGGTGTTTTACATGGGCCGAGCCCAATAATTCAACCTATTTGTGTTTTTTTCTATCAATTTTTGGTCAGATTCATGGGCCAAGCCCTACAATTCAGCCTTTTTATTTTCTGGGCTTAGGCCATTTTGCATTCCGTTTCATTCAGCCTTTTGTTTTTGTTTTTCATAAATGCACAATATTCCAGTCCACTATTGTTTGGGCCATAGCATTTTTAGAGCACAAATATTATTCGATCCAATAGACGAACATTCAGCCTTTTTCATTCACAGATTTCAATTTTACACATTTCAACAGCAAACAATCAATAATTCTCACAATTAAATGATCAAATCCAAAAATCACTCTATGAAACTCAGAACAGCACATCTGCATGATCCATCAAGTGTACATACAATCAGAAACAAATACAGAGGCACCAAAACTATTATGCACATCTCCAAGCTTCTTCTGATCTTCGGTCACAGCAGCAGCCACCTCGGTCGCTTGCCTCGCGCTGGCGAAACTTGACATGAAAATATATTATGAACATACCATTTAAGAAAATGACATTTATTTAGAATGATAACACAAATTGAGCTAGCTAGTACCATGCTTTTTGTTCTCCAACTAGTTAAAATGAGATACCCACTCATACAAGAAAACAGATACCCAGTGCAAGAGATACCAAAACAAATACACAAGTTGAGATGTAGCAGGCAGATTCATCAAGTATATATCATGATGTATATTCATCATATAGCTGTACCATTGCAAACCAAGAGATACCAAAACAATGGAAGAGCAACAATTAATAACGTACTAGATTAGTCGGTATGCTAATTTAATTGAGTGCAACAACTTGGTTGATGTTCAAGTTGCTGTTGTTGTTTTAGCAGCAGTGGCATACTCAAAATCTAGCAAGTATTAGTACTCTGATGTGCTAGTGCTAGTATTAAAAACGATGAATTTGACTAGAGCAAGGAAATGAAAACAAAGACAAAAATTCTTTCTTGCAAATGACCCAAAGGAAAAAACTGATGAAGCAGCAAGGCCATGACCACCACCAGGTGCATAGCTGCTCTACCTAATGGGCCATTAGCAGAAAGCAAGCCGTTTAACAAGCTAACAAACATCAACCATTATGAAATTACAATAGCAGAAGCCCGTGTAGGGAGATTAGCAGCAAGTGAGTGAGCAAAGGGAGAGGGAGGTGCTACCTGCTGGGAGCGGTGCGTGGTCGTGGCCGGGCTGGACTCATCGAGCTCAGAGAGGGCAACTTGGTTGCCTTGGAAGTAGAGGAGCAGACCCCTTGTTGCGGGACAGGGCCGGTGCCTAGGTTCGTCCCTCCTCCTCAAGCAAGACAAGGCCATGTTCCCGGCCAAACCTCCTGTTCATCCAATAGCGGCAGTTCAACACCACAGCAAAGTACAAAGCAAAATAAATAAAGGAGGAGAATGATGTGCAATGCTTCCCCAGAAGCAAGACATCGGTCAAAAGAAAATAAGGAGCCTAAGAATACCCTTCAGAACATATCAGCCATCAGACAAATAAATCACAAGGAAAACACGCAATAAAAATGAGCACAGGCTGCAGAGCGCTATCATATTGGAAGAATACCCTTCAGAACATATTGCACAAGCTGTCCGCAACCAAAACAATTGTTGCAAGATTATAACTTACTAATAAATCAACAACAAAAACTAATGATGATACATCTACTCTGCTCTACTTTCTGTTCTCACAAGAACAGCTGCATGCACCTGTGGCCAAAGGAAATACTCAGTTTGTTGGGCTAGTTTGATTAGTACTGCTTTGCATGTGTACAAAGCACCAAAGCACTGAATGGTTAGCCGGGACCAGATGGTGAATTGATCCCAAAGCACCAAATATTACAATATGATGCAATTGGTTATCCAAAATTTTGACTTGCATACAACATCACTACACTGTTACTGCTATCAACTCATAATTTACTCCCTGGACCTAACCTGTACAACACTATTTTGAGAATATAAAAATATTGGTTATCATAATAAAATACTATTTATTTCCTTCACTATTCAGCACAATTATCTTACAATATAATATCAATCGTTGAACACTTTCTCACAGGGTCATGCCTACATTCTGTATTTGGGCATCACTACTAGCATAGACTGAAAGACATGCTAAGCTATCGTAAATTCTAACTTCACATATGCATAAGAATCGCTAGAGCAAGCAAACCAGAAAAGCATAGAGCATATATCGTTCCCCATTTCACGAAGAATCTCCTCTTGCACCTAGGTGGTCACCGCCACAACCTCCTATTACACAGCAACCAGGTACCCGGCATGCACATGTGAGTTGGCAACCAGGTGATATCATAACGAGATGCATCAATCATGTCGAGCTCTCGCTGTGGCACAAATCAAATGACACAAAGTAGCAGTCGAATATGTGAGGTACCCAAACCAGCGATTGCACTTAAAAAACAGAGACAGACGATGCAACTACTAAGCAACCGTGAACTCTGCCACAATAGCATAATGATCAGAGCAAGCTCGCTAAACGACCCAACCAGTAGCAACATGTAGGATACTAAAAATTCACACAGAGGGCAGGATCGAAGCGCGAGCGGTGTCGACGCTATTGTGCACGGGCCTCATCTCGCTCCCACGCTCCATCGGCTCACGCACGCTACAAGGGAAAGGAAGAGCACCGGAGATTCGCATCAGAGACCAGAGCAAAATCAGAAGCAAGAGCAAAGTAATAACAATCCAGGGAAGGCACAGGGCTCCTAACCGCCGAAGCAGACGACCCCGGAGCCCGGATCGGGCGGATCTCCGAGGCACAACTCTGCGGCAAAGACCGCGTCACGGGCGGGGGCGACGCGGTTGGCCGCGGGTCGGGGCTTCGCTGTCGACATCTGGCCGGAACCCTAAGCAGCCGCCCGCGTCGTCGCATGTGTGCGGTGGAGTGCTGGTGCACCGACTCCAGCAGCACCACCTTGAACGCCTCGGACGACATCTGCGGGAATGAAAATCGAACACCAAAGGAGCGCATGACATCGTCAGAACCTCGTCTAGAGAAGGAGAAATGCACGGGCTCAACGCAGGAGACGACGGGAGAGGAAAATACCTTGGGGTTGGGGACGGCGCGGCCTCATAGGTCCCCGCGCGGAGGCGCTGCAGCAGCGGATCCCCGCCATCGCCGGGTGGCCAGACGCCGCGACGGGACTCACCATGGCTTCGTTGGGGCTGGATCTGGAGCGCAGGGAGGGCGGGGAACGAGCCACCGGAGACCCGTGGCCGGCGTGAAGCACGCACGCGCGCGCCGGCAAGAAAGCCGACCGCGACGCCATGGCCATGCCTGGACTGGTCGATCTGGGGGGTGAAGGCTAGGGGAGAGGGTCCGTGGCGGAGATAAGGTCGGCGGTGGTGGGGGGTGGCGGCGGTGGGAATCGCGGGAGGGGGCTCGCTCTCTCTCGATCTGGACTGGATCGGGATCGGTTCGGTGGGTGGGATCGGGAGGGGAGAGGGGATCACGCGCCGCGAAAGGAGGCCGGGGATGGGGAGGAAAGGAGGCCGGGGATGGGGAGGAAAGGAGGAGGTGTCGGCACCGACGAGACGAGGATGAGGATACAGGCGGCGGCGGCAGGGGAAAAGTGAGCGGGAGTGGCAGTGGCGATGGGGATAAGTGAGCTAGGGTTTTCGTGGGTGGATGAGGGGGGGGTGTGGGCTGCCGTTGGATCCGGGCGCATCCGACGATGCTAATCCATTATCCGCGTGAGATGGTTTTGGACCAATTAAAACGCGGTACCCCTTTGATGATTTTAAGACCATTTAAATTGGTCATAATCGATTGAAAATAAGATGTTAAAACATGTCTGCTATTTGACGGCCTAGAAAATTTATAAAAACAAATAAAATCAAAAAACTTTGCATTGTGTCACCAAGTGTGACCTACTTTTCAGTAAGAATAACAAACTTTGAATAATGCAAATATCATAAAAAAGTGTTCTCAGAAATAAGTTTTTTGTAAGAGAATTATTTTTTGAGTGCCCAAAATGATTTTTTATGAAGAACCTAGCAAATATTTGTTGCAAATTTGGGCCACATCAATTTTATAAAATCTTAGGTCATATTTAATGTTCAGTTGACCAAATGTTGCCTAAGGAAGATTTCATTTTCTTTGGATGAAAAATTCATTTTCCATTTTTTCGAGTGCCCAAAATGAGTTTTTTTGTGAAGGACCTACCATATATTTGTTGCAAAATTGTACCTAATAAATTTTCTAAAATACGAAGACATATTTAATGCACAATTGACCAAATGGTTGGGTGTAAAAAGTTTTGATCCACCTCTCGTGAAAAAGACAAATTTCCACCGATTCAGCTGGAAGCGGGTCAAATTTGAACTGTACCTGCCTCGTAGTTTGCTCTTTATTTTTTCCAAAAATCATTTCTAGGTACATAAGTATCTATTTAATCAAAGAAACACCAAAAAAATTCCAAGATTCAACCACTAGCTAGGAACGGTCAAGCCCGCCGTTTTGACCGCATTTTGAAACGGGCATAAAAAATTCAAAAAAAATCAAAAAAATTGATTAGTACCTAGAAATATTGTGCACAAGGGTGCATCTTGGAATTCTAAACAATGTTGCCTAAGGAAGATTTCATTTTCTTTGGATGAAAAATTCATTTTCCATTTTTTCGAGTGCCCAAAATGAGTTTTTTTGTGAAGGACCTACCATATATTTGTTGCAAAATTGTACCTAATAAATTTTCTAAAATACGAAGACATATTTAATGCACAATTGACCAAATGGTTGGGTGTAAAAAGTTTTGATCCACCTCTCGTGAAAAAGACAAATTTCCACCGATTCAGCTGGAAGCGGGTCAAATTTGAACTGTACCTGCCTCGTAGTTTGCTCTTTATTTTTTCCAAAAATCATTTCTAGGTACATAAGTATCTATTTAATCAAAGAAACACCAAAAAAATTCCAAGATTCAACCACTAGCTAGGAACGGTCAAGCCCGCCGTTTTGACCGCATTTTGAAACGGGCATAAAAAATTCAAAAAAAATCAAAAAAATTGATTAGTACCTAGAAATATTGTGCACAAGGGTGCATCTTGGAATTCTAAACAATGTTTCCTAAGGGAGTTTTCATTTTCTTTGCACGGAAAATACATTTTCCATTTTCCGAGTGCCCGAAATGAGTTTTTTTTGTGAAGGATCTACCATATATTTGTTGCAAAATTGGACCAAATCAATTTTCTAAAATACTAGGACATATTTAATGCACAATTGACCAAATGGTTGGGTGTAAAAAGTTTTGATCCACCTCTCGTGAAAAAGACAAATTTCCACCGATTCAGCTGGAAGCGGGTCAAATTTGAACTGTAGCTGCCTCGTACTTTGCTCTTTATTTTAAAAAAAATCATTTCTAGGTACATAAGTATCTATTTAATCAGAGAAACACCAAAAAAATTCCAAGATTCAACCACTAGCTTGGAACGGTCATTCCCACCGTTTTGTCCGCATTTTGAAACGGGCATAAAAAATTCAAAGAAAATCAAAAAATTGGGAAACCTTCGCATTGTGTCATTATATGTGGTCAAGTTCCCAGGAAAAATAACAAACTTGTAATACGGCAATTATTTTAAAAAAGTGTTCTCAGAAACGAGCTATCACGTGTGGAGATCAATGGCTTTCAAGCCAAATGATCAAACTTATGGCCACATTCATGGCATAGTTTGTTCAAATGATCTCATATTGTGGACAAGGGTGCATATTGGAATGGCAAACAATGTTGCCTAAGGAAGTTTCCATTTTCTTTGGACGAAAAAACCATTTTCCATTTTTCGAGTGCCCAAAAGGAGGTTTTTTTGTGAAGGACCTCCCAAATAATTGTTGCAAAATTGCACCAAATCAATTTTATAAAATATTAGGACATATTTAATGCACAATTGACCAAATGTTTGGGTGTCAAAAGTTTTGATCCACCTCTCGTGAAAAAGACAATTTTCTGCCGATTCCGCAGGAAGCGGGTCAAATTTGAACTGTAGCTACCTCGTAGTTTGCTCTTTATTTTTTCCAAAAATCATTTCTAGGTACGTAAGTATCTATTTAATCATAGAAACACCAAAAAAATTCAAGATTCAACCACTAGCTAGGAACGGTCATTCCCGCCGTTTTGACCGCATTTTGAAACGGGCATAAAAAGTTCAAAAAAATCAAAAAATTGGGAAACCTTCGCATTGTGTCATTATATATGGCCAAGTTCCCAGGAAAAATAATAAACTTGTAATACGGCAATTATTTTAAAAAAGTGTTCTCAGAAATGAGCTATCATGCGTGAAGATTCATGGCTTTCAAGCCAAATGATCAATCTTATGGCCACATTCATGGCATGGTTTGTTCAAATGATCTCATATTGTGCACAAGGGTGCATCTTGGAATTCCAAACAATGTTGCCTAAGGAAGTTTTCATTTTCTTTGCACGAAAAATTCATTTTCCATTTTTCTGAGTGCCCAAAATGAGTTTTTTTGTGAAGGACCTACCATATATTTGTTGCAAAATTGGACCTAATCAATTTTATAAAATACTAGGCCATATATAATGCACAATTGACAAAATGGTTGGGTTTCAAAAGTTTTGATCCACCTCTGGTGAAAAAGACAAATTCCCGCCGATTCAGAAGGAAGCAGGTCAAATTTGAACTGCAGCTGCCTCATAGTTTGCTATTTATTTTGTCCAAAAATCATTTCTAGTTACATAAGTACCTATTTAATCATAAATACATGGTTTGGTGGCGATACGTCGAGGTTTGGGCGATGGCCGAGGCCCCCAACTCTAGAGCACGTAAACTCGCATGCCCGCCGCGTGGTCACCGCGTGACCGTGGCGTTGCCATGTGTTCTGGGCAGCCTAGGCATGTCTAGTGGGTTGGGCACTCCCCAGGTAGGTGATAGGAAGAAAATCACAACATAAGATTCTCACGAGGAGACCGATCGATGCTCAAACATGAATAAGCAGCCAAGTGTTTGATTAGCGGTACGGGAAATGCACATGGCCAATGGGCGTGAGTTTTGGCTAAGAATGATCATCTACTAAGGAGAATGTCTTCACAAATTTTTAGCTCAAAAGGAGGATCCTAGGTGGTACTTGCTTTGCAAAGTACCACACTGGACAAAAATATGAATGTTGAAGCTGGGCTCAAAATAATGAATGGATTGAGCTGAAATTTAGTGGAGGATGGTTATTTGGGCATAGGAAAGCATTGTAGAAAATTGATACCATTTGGACATGTAAAAGTAGTACTTCCTTCACAATTCTCTTCTATGGACAAAAACTTGGGAAAACTAGTGAGAGATATTGGATGAATTAAATGAGCTAAAAATTGGTGTAGGTAAGTTACATAGGTATGGTCATGCGCTGGTAAATTTTCAGATCATTTGGGTAAGCCTAGCTAGTACTTACTTCACAAAGCTTCTCTCGAGGTAGAAACTTTGGAAATTTCCTGAGAAAGATTTACTAGGAAAATTGAGCTGAATATTATCATGTGGCAATGATTTGGGTATGGAAGCGTGCCCGAAAAGTTTGAGGGTAGTAGGAGGGGTCTATATAACACTTGCTTTGCAACGTGCCAATTTGGCCATAAAATATAAATTGAACCTGGGCTCACATAGATGATTTGACTGAGCTGCAATTTGGAGGAGGGTGATAATTTGGGCATATGAAGGAACTGTATAAATTTCATGTCATTTCGAGATATAAAAAAGGTACTTCCTTCACAATGCTTCTAGGTGGACAAAAACTTTGGAAATTTGCCGAGGAAGATTTGCTAGGCAAATGGAGCTGAATTTTGTCATGCAGTAATGATTTGAATAGAAAAGAGTGCCCAAAAATTCCTAGGGTAATCAAGAATATATAAATAGCACTTCCTTCATAAAGTGTTGTTGTGAACAGAATAGGAAAATGAATATTGTTGAATTAGTTTTGAACTAGGCAAGGAAGGACTTTTACATATTTGATGAAGATATGACCCAAAGAATTTATGAGATTTTTTTTGGGAATTTTGGAAATGACAGAAATATAGGTTGCTTCACAACCTAGGGCAAAAACTGCCACATGGACATGACACATAGGCAAAACTGATGAGGTGGCGCCTAGTCATAGCAACCCACCACAGTTTACAAGGTTATGACCATCTATATTGGTCATGATCAGCTAGAAATAAGGCATCGGACTAGTTCTGTCTGCTTTATGACCATTTCGTGTAAGGAAATTACGACCTTTCTGACCAAAATGGTCGCAATGGTTTAGGGTTTGGAGCCCCCCGAACAGCTTTTGACCAATTGGTCTAAAATGGTCATAGATTTATGACCAATTCTTCCAGGGTCACTGACAGAAGGTCATAAGTTGACATATTTCTTGTAGTGACTACATGATCATGCTAAGCAATATGACAATGATGGAGTGTGTCATAATAAACGGAACGGTGGAAAGTTGCATGGCAATATATCTCGGAATGACTATGGAAATGCCATAATAGGTAGGTATGGTGGCTGTTTTGAGGAAGGTATATGGTGGGTGTATGATACCGGCGAAAGGTGCGCGGTATTAGAGAGGCTAGCAAATGTGGAAGGGTGAGAGTGCGTATAATCCATGGACTCAAAATTAGTCATAAAGAACTCATATACTTATTGCAAAAATCTACAAGTTATCAAAGCAAAGTATTACGCGCATGCTCCTAGGGGGATAGATTGGTAGGAAAAGACCATCGCTCGTCCCCGACCGCCACTCATAAGGAAGACAATCAAAAAATAAATCATGCTCCGAATTCATCACATAACGCTTCACCATACGTGCATGCTACGGGAATCACAAACTTTAACACAAGTATTTCTCAAATTCACAACTACTCAACTAGCACAACTTTAATATCACCATCTTTATATCTCAAAACAATTATCAAGCATCAAACTTCTCATAGTATTCAACACACTCATAAGAAAGTTCTATTATTAATCTTGTATACCAAGCATATTAAGACTTTAAGCAAATTACTATGCCTTTTAAGACTCTCAAAATAATCTAAGTGAAGCATGAGAGATCAATAGTTTCTATAAAAAAATTCACCACCGTGCTCTAAAAGATATAAGTGAAGTACTAGAGCAAAACTATATAACTCAAAAGATATAAGCGAAGCACATAGAGTATTCTAACAAATTCCAAATCATGTATGGCTCTCTAAAAAGGTGTGTACAGCAAGGATGATTGTGGTAAACTAAAAATTAAAGACTCAAATCATACAAGACGCTCCAAGCAAAACACATATCATGTGGTGAATAAAAATATAGCTCCAAGTAAAGTTACCGATAGAAGTAGACGAAAGAGGGGATGCCTTCCGGAGCATCCCCAAGCTTTGGCTTTTAGGTGTCCTTAGATTATATTGGGGGTTCCATGGGAATCCCCAAGCTTAGACTCTTGCCACTCATTGTTCCATAATCCATCAAATCTTTACCCAAAACTTGAAAACTTCACAACACAAAACTTAAAGTAGAAAATCTCGTGAGTTCCGTTAGCGAAAGAAAATAAAAGACCACTTCAAGGTACTGTAATGAACTCATTATTTATTTATATTTGTGTTATACCTACTGTATTCCAACTTCTCTATGGTTTATAAACTATTTTACTAGCCATAGATTCATCAAAATAAGCAAACAACACACGAAAAACAGAATCTGTCAAAAACAGAACAGTCTGTAGTAATCTGTAGCTAGCTCAAGATCTGGAACCCCAAAAATTCTAAAATAAATTGATGGACGTGAGGAATTTATCTAGTAATCATCTGCAAAAAGAATTAACTAAATATTACTCTCCAAATGAAAATGACAGCAGTTCTCGTGAGCGCTAAAGTTTCTGATTTTACAGCAAGTGTAACAAGACTTTCCCCAAGTCTTGCCAACGGTTCTACTTGGCACAAACACTAATTAAACACAAAAAACACAACCAAAACAGAGGCTAGGTAAATTATTTATTGAATAACAGCAAGGATAAATATTGGGTTGTCTCCTAACAAGCGCTTTTCTTTAAAGCCTTATAGCTAGGCAATAAGATTTCAATGATGCTCACATGAAAAAGAAGAATTGATGCACAAAGAGAGCATCATAAGACATGTGACAAACACATCTAAGTCTAACATACTTCCTATACATAGGCATCTTATAGTCAAACAAATTATCAAGGCAAGAAAAAACTAGCATATGCAAGGAAGCAGAAAGAAACAATAGCAATCTCAACATAACGAGAGATAATTTAGTAACATGAAAATTTCTACCACCATATTTTCCTCTCTCATAATAATTACATGTAGGATCATAAGCAAATTCAACAAAATAGCTATCACATCAAATATTTTCAACATGATCCACATGCATGCAAAGTTGACACTCTTCCAAAATAGTGGGATTAACATTAACTAAAGTCATGACCTCTCCAAACCCACTTTTATCAAAAACTTCATGAGATTGAACATTCTCCAAATATGTGGGATCTAAAGTTGACATTCTTCCAAACCCACATTCAATATTATTGCAAACATTATAATCAATCTCATATTCATCATGGGGTTTAAATAAATTTTCAAGATCAAAAGAAGAATCACCCCAACCATGATCATTGCAACAAGTAGAGGACATAGCAAAACTAGCATGCCCAAGATTAGGGGTTTGCATATTAGCACAATTGACATTAATAGAATTTATAATAGCATAATTGCAATCATGCTCTTTATTCAAAGATCTATCGTGAATCACTTCATAAAATACTTCATCGCAATTTTCAGATTCACGAATTTCAAGCAAAACTTCATAAATATAATCTAGTGCACAAAACTCACTAGCAATTGGTTCATCATAGTTGGATCTCTTAAAAAGATTAGCAAGCGGATGAGGATCCATAGATCTTAGGTTCTCTGTTTAGTAATAAATAAACAACTATTCCAACCATACGAGCAAACAAGAAACGGGCAAAAAGAGGCAAATAGAGAAAGAGAGGGAGGATCGAGAGAGAGAGAGAGAGGGCGAATAAAACGACAAGGGTGAAGTGGGGAAGAGGAAAACGAGAGGCAAATGACAAATAATGTAATGCGGGAGATAAGGGTTGTGATGGGTACTTGGTATGTTGACTTTTGCGTAGACTCCCCGGCAACGGCGCCAGAAATCCTTCTTGCTACCTCTTGAGCACTGCGTTGGTTTTCCCCGAAGAGGAAGGGATGATGCAGCAAAGTAGCGTAAGTATTTCCCTCGGTTTTTGAAAACCAATGTATCAATCTAGTAGGAGGCTACGCACGAGTCCCTCGCACCTGCACAAAACAAATAAATCCTCGCAACCAACGCGATAAGGGGTTGTCAATCCCTACACAGCCACTTACGAGAGTGAGATCTGATAGATATGATAAGATAAGATTTTTTGTATTTTTGTGATAAAGATGCAATGTAAAATAAAATCAAAGTAAAAAAGCAAAGGAAATAACTAAGTATTGGAAAATTAATATGAGGAAGATAGACCCGGGGGCCATAGGTTTCACTAGTGGCTTCTCTCGAGAGCATAAGTATTCTACGGTGGGTGAACAAATTACTGTTGAGCAATTGACAGAATTGAGCATAGTTATGAGAATATCTAGGTATGATCATGTATATAGGCATCACGTCCGAGACAAGTAGACCGACTCCTGCCTGCATCTACTACTATTACTCCACTCATCGACCGCTATCCAACATGCATCTAGAGTATTAAGTTAATGAAAACAGAGTAACGCCTTAAGCAAGATGACATGATGTAGAGGGATAAACTCATGCAATATGATGAAAACCCTATCTTGTTATCCTCGATGGCAACAATACAATACGTGCCTTGCTGCCCCTACTGTCACTGGGAAAGGACACCGCAAGATTGAACCCAAAGCTAAGCACTTCTCCCATTGCAAGAAAGATCAATCTAGTAGGCCAAACCAAACTGATAATTCGAAGAGACTTGCAAAGATAACCAATCATACATAAAAGAATTCAGAGGAGATTCAAATATTGTTCATAGATAAACTTGATCATAAACCCACAATTCATCGGTCTCAACAAACACACCGCAAAAAGAAGATTACATCGAATAGTTCTCCACAAGATAGGGGGAGAACATTGTATTGAGATCCAAAAAGAGAGAAGAAGCCATCTAGCTACTAACTATGGACCCGTAGGTCTGAGGTAAACTACTCACACTTCATCGGAGAGGCTATGGTGTTGATGTAGAAGCCCTCCGTGATCGGTGCCCCCTCCGGCGGAGCTCCGGAACAGGCCCCAAGATGGGATCTCGTGGATACAGTAAGTTGTGGCGGTGGAATTAGGTTTTTGGCTCTGGCTCTGATCGTTTGGGGGTACGTAGGTACATATAGGAGGAAGGAGTACGTCCGTGGAGCAACAGGGGGCCGACGAGGGTGGAGGGCATGCCTGGTGGGGGTGGGCGCGCCCCCTACCTCGTGGCCTCCTCTTTTGTGTCTTGACGTTGGGTCCAAGTCTCCCGGGTCTTGTTTGTTGAGAAAATCATGTTCCCGGAGGTTTCATTCCGTTTGGACTCCGTTTGATATTCCTTTTCTTCGAAACCCTAAAACAGGCAAAAAACAGCAATTCTGGGTTGGGCCTCCGGTTAATAGGTTAGTCCCAAAAATAATATAAAAGTGGATAATAAAGCCCAACAATGTCCAAAACAGTAGATAATATAGCATGGAGCAACCAAAAATTATAGATACGTTGGAGACGTATCAAGGCGCGCCGTGGAGCCATGCAACCAGACCTGCCACCGGTCGTACCCGAGGACGGCGAGTTCGGAGGTGTGGAAGGATGCAAGCTAATGGCGCTTGTAGGTGTCGCGGTCCGTGATCTCTGCCACCTACATCCCCAACCCCACTATCGGACACCCAAGTACTTCCTCTACGGCTGCCGCGGTGCGGGGAGTTCGGGGAAGCCAGCGAGGCGGTTCGATGAGGCTGCAGTCTCGTGGCGTCGGCGGCTTGAAGAAGCGTCGTTTGAGGATGCGCGAATCTCGTGGCGGCGTGGATTCACGCTGCGGATCGGCCGCGGGGACTGCCGACCACGGGGTCCGGCCATTGGGAGGAGGGGAGTGGCGGGGAATGGCAGGGGAAGGGTTGGGAGGAAGGGCCGCCTGCGGCGGGATGGGGAAGGAGGAAAGGCAGAGGAGGTGGAAAGAAGTGTGGAGATTTCTTTACTTCGTTACCGAGCGGTGGAGTAAATATTGGCTAGGCATAAGCAATGAAGGATAAATTATCCTCATCTGAGAATGACCGTCGGTGGATAAATTAGCGCCATCTACTAGAGATGCTCTAAAGCAAATCCTATAAATCGCCTCGTCCCGCAAAATAACCATTGTTTTACATGACCATGACAAAAATCGTCTTAACCAGGTCCTGTAAAACGGCTCGTCCCGTAAATATTTTTACGGGGACCTGTATATTTCGTCCCTCACCCGCCATATTTCTAGGATTCCTCCATCTTTTTACAGAACCTGGTGGGAGTGAAATTTCTGCCCCAACCGCCTCCGTTCTGCACTTCCGCTGCCACTAAGCTCGTCGTCGCCTCAACGTTGCTCCTTCCTCGGTGCACGTCGCCATGGAGCAGGTAGAGCCTCCCGCATCCGACCCCGAGGTCGACCCGTCAGAATCGTGGGCATCTCCAAAACGGAGAGCGTCGTTTGGCACAACATCGACAACGTCATCAAGGATGTGGTGGCGTGGGGAGACGAGGTCGTCCGAAGGGTGGATGAGGCGGTCAGGTTCCTTGGCCACACCACCACCAAAGCCGTCACCCCACGGCCGGGTGCGGCGGTTTCCCCGATATGGGCCGTGTACGAGATGGAGGCGGAGGCGATGCGCTTCGAGGGCCTGCTCGACGGGTCGCTACTCAGCCTCCAGGATCTCTTCGAGGCGGTCCTGCTCAAGCACGTCGCACCTGGCTGAAGCACGCCACACCTACAGACGATGCCAGTGCCATGGACAACACAGACGAGTATGAAGCCAATTGTAATTTACACTTCATTTTCAGGGTGTTTTGTGTTACCTTTTAGGTATCTGATTGTAAATTTAACTACAGACAAATGGGCTCTACATCTGACATGAAAGATTTTCGGAAATGTTAACGCCCACACGTGTGGGCGTTTGCATCTCGCCCACACGCGTGGATCCGCGTCTGTTCGTGAGCGCATGAATCTTGGCATGTTTCTAGTGCCACGTAGGACTGGCTTGGTGTGTGGGCGTTCAGCCGGTCGCCCACACGGCCGTTTCACCACACAGGAGGGGTTGGTGTGCGGGCGTTCAGCAGTTCGCCCACACGCCACTTTGCACGCACACACAAGGGCTAGTGTGTGGGCATTTGCCATCTCGCCCACACGCCCGTCTCCTCTCCCACACCCAAGCTGCTAGTTGCCATGTGTTTTGCAGTGCACATGGCAACTGCCCCTAGTGTGCTTTATAAGCAGGTGGCAACTCTCCTTTTTTACTCGAGTTTGCCATGTGTTTTGCAGGGTACACGGCAACTGCCTAGTGTGCACATAAGCAGATGGCAACTCTCTTTTACCGAGTTGCCATATGTTTTTGCATGATACATGGCAACTGCCCTAACGTGCATGTACATGGCAACTGCCCTAACGTGCACGTAAGCAGATGGCAACTCTTCCTTTTTACATGGCAACTACCCCTAGCATTCTTGTGAGCACATGGCAACTCTCTCAACTGCCTAGTGTTAGTATGTGGCAACTCCTAAAGTTATGAAATCATGGCAACTACATTAGATCAGACCATACATGGCAACTGCAGTTGAGCAACCATGGCAACTGCAGTTGTCCGACATGGCAACTGTAGTTCAGCGACATGGCAACTGTAGTTAAACGAACATGGACGAGGGTCTGGACCATGACAACTGCGGGCGCGCGGTGACCGTCACGCGTGGCGTGCGGGATCAGGAGGTACGAGGCCTGACATACGGGCGTGTGGGCGTTATCAACTTCGCCCACACGCATGCGTGTGAAAGGGATCGGGAGGGGAAAAAAGAGGCGTGTGTGCGCTAGTTGTTTTGCCCACACGTAGGTGTGTGGGCTGTTCCTCTTATACACCACACAAAATGTGTGGACGGACTTGCTAACGCCCATACGTGTGGCACTTATCGACATCCAAAATTTTTATGGAATCTATTTGACGGAAACAAATGTTATACTATAAAAATATGGAAAAAAATATTTTGCGGTATCATGTAAACCGATCTGCTCCGAAGGCACGGAGTTACCGCACCTCCACTTCCCCATTGCATTCCTCTTGTGTCAAAAAAAAAAAAGAAGAGTCGAAGTGAACTGAGCTCCTCTCTCCTCTGGTCGGAGAGGAGCAGCAGAGATGGCCGGAGCCGGGGAAGACGAAGCAGCTCCTCCTCCCCCTTCTCCAGATCGACAGGTGAGCAGCATTATCTTCCTCTCCCCAATCCTCTCTCCTATGTTTCGCTGATGGATGGATCGATCTGCGGAGTGCCCTCCCTTTCTCTGTTAACCTAGGGTTCCTCCCTCCCTCCCTGCAGCAGCCCATGGAAGAGGAGGCGGCGGGCAAGAGGAGCAGGTCGGAGAACCACCACGGCGTCGCCGACGGGCCGCCCCTCACCCGCCATATTTCGTCCCTCACCCGCCATACTCAGAAGGCTTGTTTTGAAATCTGTTCAGATATTTGGAGATTTTCCAGGCTTGCTTGCAAATTGTTCAAGACTTGAGGACTTAGAGATCATCAGGTGTTCTGGTGTGGATGACTTCATCGTACCAAACAGACTCGATAAACTTCAAAATTTGCTGATTGCTGGAACGGATGTCCAGATGGTTGTTATTCATGCAGCTGATCTTGCTCATTTTGAGTATGAAGGACGACTGATCCCTATAGTGCTTCATGGTTGCTCAAAATTAGAGAAGGCAACAATTGCGTTTGATACCACTAATCCTTATGCACTGGCCCATGCATTCAATATAATTCCAAGCATTTCCCCAGTGAAGATATTAATTGTGCGAGCTATTATATCAACATATGCACAGGTTATCTTAATTTTTTTTCTTTTAGCTTACCTCATAATTCTTGAAACTTGGTGTTACTGTCAGTGTCATCTTATTTGTTCCTGTCATGTTTCAGTCCCTGGAGCTGCCATTAAGACCACAGGGCATGTTTATGCATCTGAGGCATATGACTTGTCAAATTGTCGTCTATTGTAGAGAATTAAATGAAGATAATGGACTTCTTCAACTGGCCCATTGGTTGGACGCTGCACCCCGACTGGAGACGTTGCACTTGCATGTGAGTACCATTTTATTTGTTGACTAAATATATGAACCTTCAAGAAAGAATTGTAGTTTGATTAGTTTGACCGAATGATTGCAAGCTTCCAATGCAGATGCACTATCTGAGTCCCGGTGCTTTCTTCAGTGCCGAGGTGGCGGGAGCGGAAGGTCCCTGTATGTGTCGCCATGATCATCTTAAGACGGTCTTCATGGGTGGGTTTCAGTGTTACAAGTCTCAGATTGAGCTGGCGTGCTCTATCTTGGGAAATGCTTTTGTTCTTGAGCAGCTGACAATCGAACCAAGGCTCACAGAAGCAATATGGGGTGATAAGTCTTACCAGTGGAATATAGGCCTTGAAAGAATTTTACCAAGGGTCTGTGAATGGGCACAGCGAACCTCGAAGCGCTTTGGTAAGGTGATCACCGTCTTAGATGCCCCCTTTCACAGTGAGTAAACCAATCCTTTTCGCATCTACGCGCTGTCAATTAATCTTGTGTAGTCTGCAGTATGCAGCATTCAGTGTAGCTGGGAGAATGCCCCTGTAGAGTGTAGTGACTGTTTTGGTGTCTATAAATGGAATCCATAGGGCTTTGCCCCTCTTAATAAAAAACAAGTAATCTCTGGTTCATCATAGCAAAAAATCTTGTTCTGCCTTTTATGTGTCACCAGTGCATCTGCTATTTTTTTTCTTCCTCATTTTGCCTTATTTCAACCTGTAAGAGGGTTATTATTGGAGGTACTGAAAGAACTCTGAATGGTGAAAACTCGAACAAACTTAATTGCACTCTATCTATTCATGTACACATTTGCCAGCTCCTGAAAGAAGAAGACTCTCTCTAGGTCCGCGCCTCGATATGAAAAATGTAATATCTCAACAAAATACAGAGCATCTAAACAAAATTTGCCACATGGCCTAATACTGCTCGGGTGGGATCCGAGAGAACACACTCTGAAACCATGCCACTGCCAAGTCGAGGAGGAACTGCCCGGTCGAGGAGGAACCTGAAGTGTTCTTTGCGGTGCAGGTTGGTATCGCGACGAATCTGCCGTTTGTTTGGGTGAATGCCAACCGAGCCCGGTTCCATCCTCCAGCAAATTTTGCTGAATGTTTCGGATCACCCAGTTCACTGCATCGACATCACTTGAAAGATGGCCATGAGGAGAGGAAGGAGGGTGATTGTCGCCGGATCTGCGCCCTGAGACGAGAACACCATTGGTGGGTAGGCGGCACTTGTCGGTGGCGACACCTGGTACCCACTGGGTCCAGGACAAGAGAAAAGTATCAGTATTAGCTCATGAATGATGTACATGCGTGTATATCGTTGTTAGATTGCTGTAGCTAAATGAACTATTTCTGCAAGCCCAAGGGAAACTACTGACGCTAACATGTTACTTGTAAACTGACAACTCGCGCACACATTGCGGCCAATTTGAGCAGAGAGCATCTCAAGGAGAGTACCCCTATCCCACCTCCAAAATTTAGAAAAACTGCCAATAACTCAACTTTGCTGCTCGAATAGATTGAGACCTCTGCCATGCCCGAAACTAGTTTGGTGACCCAATCACCCAAACATGTGAAACTATGCAAACTGATGATTATGCACGAGAGAGTTTAGTTGCTACATAATTAAATGAAGTATAGCTAAAGGGAGTTAATCACCTATGCATTGAGAGTTTAGTTACTACTGCCTTCCTAAAGAAATATAATAGTTTAAATCACTAAAGTATATCTAGATGCTCTTATACTTCTTTACTGAGGGAGTACTTCCTTTCATGCAGTTAGCATCTCATTTCTCCGCAAAAAAAAAGTTAGCATCTCATTTAAGCATAAAGATGCCTTCTATGGAGAGTTGGGATCGGTAGGTTTATCACATAATAATTTTTTTTGAGGGAATATCACATAATATCTTAAAAAAGAGGTTCATCACATAATATAATACTACAGTTTTGCTAAAGTACATCTAGATATAATTCGTGTCCACATAATAATATAGAGCACTAGTTAGTTTAACAGTAATATAATTCGTGTCAAGCCGTGCATGATGCATGCTACGCTGTCCACATGCACACGTCCAAAAGAAAAAGAAGCGATCGAAATGCCAAATGGCCACGACGTGCCGAGCACGTCCAACGACAATGACCCAACGAGCGTACCTCGACCCGCCGGCGGGGCAGAACACGACGCCGTAGCCGGCACTGCCGCCTGCGCACGTGAACGTGGACGTCGCGTCGTCGTAGGCGTAGCTGTAGGCGCGCGGGCACGCGGCCTTGAACAGCCGGGAGTAGGCCGTGGGCGCGCACTTCGCCGGCGTCCCGTGCTCGCCGCTGCAGCAGTACGCCTCCGTCCCGAACGCCTCGCACGCGCTCCGGCACGCCACTGTCTCGCCGGCCACGACGACGCGCAGCTCCGGCGGGCACTGCACGTTCAGGTCGGCGGGGCAGTCCGTGGCCGGGCAGCTCCCGTTCGCCGGCGCGATCAGCACCGGCACGTTGAAGCCGTCGACGAGGCTCACGTCGTAGAAGTCGTCGCCTCCGATGGAAGCGAGCGTGAACTCGGCCAGCGTGGCTGGCGGGGCCGCACCGTGGCCGGAGCACTCGACTGTGTCAGAGCCGCAGTCACCGGTGGCGCAGGCGAAGCCGGCGCCAGAGGAGGAGCTCTGCACGCAGAGCGTGCGGCCCCACATGCGGCCGGACCAGCCATCCGCGACGTCCACGGCGCGGGACTCGCCCGGGGAGAGCGCGAAGCCGGTGGTGGACGGCGGTGCCACGCCGGCGTTGGAGAGGATGCCCGGCCACACGGTATAGCCGCAGTTGTTCTTCACTGTGAACGTCGAAGGCCTTGCTCCTGGTGGCCATTAAGTACAAAATCCATATATTGTGTCCATTGATGAGATACAAGCTTAACTAATAGTAACTGGAAATTTAACACAAAAATTAAGAAGCGCATTAACAAACTTATTAACAGTGGCACAGGAACACAAATAAAGAGTGATTAATGTTAACTACAGTGTACCTTTGAGGAAGGCGAAGCAGAGCAGAGAGAGCAGAAGTGCTCCTCCCATGGAGCCGGAGGAAGAGAGGGAGAAGAGAAGGGATCAAAACTTGAGTGAGATGATGACAAAAAAATTATCAATTCTTAACACGTCCATGCATCATGCATGTGATGTGATCATCTAATTAACTAGTGATTAACTGACCTATTGCTGTTAGGAGGTACTAAACTAAGGGATGGAGGAAGCTACAAACATTGAAGAAAGGTTCATTCGATCTCCAAAGTTGATTTCCAGTATAAACTATTAAGAGATTAGACATCAAACGTGGTTTGCAAATTGCAAGTTAGGTGAGCATCTTCGTTATATTAAGCCTCGCCTCGGCCGGTGAGTTGACTCATTTAAACAGTATGTGTTTTAAAATCCCAACCATGATTGGATCAAATAAGAATTTTATTTCTTGGAGTGAAAGGCTCAAACAACAATCAGGAGTACTCCCTCTGTAAAAAAATATACAAGATCATTTAGATCATTATAATATTATTCTAAATGCTCTTGTATTTGTTTATAGGGGGAGTACTATATATAAAGAGAATGCTTGGCGTCACCCGAGGAATCGAGTAACTTTTTGAGTGGCATAGCTGCAGCTCGTGGTTTCTCTCGACCCTCTTCCGTCGCCCCCCTCCCGCGGACGACACGAGAGGCGATAGCCCAGCGGCCAGCGACCCCCTCGATCTCCCTCTTCCCTCTCCGTCGCCGCCTGGGGTTGGTGCGGGGCTAAGCCCGTGCGTTGGTCGGCGGTGGCGGAGGGTTGTTCCTCCTTCTCCTGGATTTGCGGTAAGGGCGTTGGATCCATGGGGGCGGCCTCTCCCTCGATCCACGATGGCACGACGGCTCCCGACGGCGGTGCTTGGGGAGCGGGTGGAGTTCTAATGCGTGTGGCGTGGAGATCGGCTGGGCGTGGCTTGAGGATGGAGGTGGGGCTGGGCGTGGCCGGTGGCGGTGGCGGCGGCGTCCAGCCCGGATCCGGTCTTTGCGGTAGTGACGACGATGGCTGGCCTGGATCCGGCCGTGGTGGCGGCGGCGTCCCCTCCGCCGCGGATGACGGGCCAGGAGACGGGTCCTTGTGGCGGCACCGGTGGCAGCGGATCTTGGGGTCCAGTGTCCGGGCTCGTCATAGGACGCGCGTGGCGGTCAGAGCTTCCTCCGACATGGACGGCGCTTGATGCGGGATGGCGGCGACGGTTGCCGTTGTATGGGTGTTGACAGCGGCTGGCGCGACGGTGGGTGCTCCTTGTGTTGGGGAACACAGTAATTTCAAAAAAATTCCTACGCACACGCAAAGATCATTTTTCGATAAAGGGTGAACTTTATTGATTCAAAGTGAAGTATCAAGTGGATACAAACACATTGAGCATACACCCGGCCTCTGCATAGTTAGGATGCACACAGCCAACACCAACACACACACAAACACGCTGGCAAATAGCAAAGTCATATAAGACCAAAGCAATGCCTAAGCGAGAAAAAAGAAAATACCCCAATGCAACTAAATCCTCGATCGACAATCTACAACTAAGACCATATCCGCACCAACCATCTCATGACATCACAAAGACAACAAGGTTCTTAAACGGCAAGGCCTTCAGGAAGGGAGCGACGTTCAAGCGCCGTCATCACCGGATCCAACCACCAAAGGTCAGATTCTAGATTTTCATCCTAAAGAACCGTATGAGCATATCCGAGCAATGCCTTCAACAAGGTAACGATGCAAAAAACATCGCCATTGCTAGGTATAACCAACTTGGCAAACCTAGATTTTCACCCCGGAGCTCGTTGAAGTCAATCATGTGTTGTCGCCGCCACTTTTTCATGATCCTGGCAACTACATGCGAGGGGCTAGAGAACCGACTGTCGCCGTTGCACAACCATACCTCCGCGTCAAGCCGTTGTCCGTAGATTGCATCTCACCGCCGAAGAAAACCACCGAATTCGGAGAGAGAAACCCTCACGAAGATCTTTCGATGGCCACCACAATCCGCAGCAGGGTGCCTGTAGTAAGTGGTCACCCGTTGCCACCATAGCAGCCGGAGATGGCGAAGTCAGATCCGACAAATCAACCAGTCCAGGCCACCACCGGCGCAGATGCGGCCACCACAACACAACCATGGAGACCGCTGGCGGCGCCAAAAGCCCTAGCCACAAGTGCCGCTCCAGTCCGTGCCCACATATAGCTGGTGTTGGCCGCGGGGCGAGCCACGCATGGGCAGCGAGATCAAGTTGCGGAGGGGAAGACGAGGAGGAGGATGGGCTAGACCGGGGCCGTTCTTGATTTGGTCGGCTCTCTCCAAATCGAGCCCACGCAGACGCCGACGACCACGCGTCCCATCAGGAACCACGCACGCCGAAGGCCACCTCCACCGGCCCAAGCAAGGACGCTGCCCTGCACCACCTGCAGCCGCAACCGCCGCGTCGCAACAGCCCTACGCGAAGCGCCCCGCCGCCACCGTCCCGGGAGCCTGCGCAGGCTTCGCTAACTGACCCCTCTGGTGGCGGCGACGCGAGGGGAGGGGAAGAAGGAGCCTGGGGCGCCGGCGACGAGAGGTTTCGCCCGTGTCACACAAGATCATGGTGATGCATAACAACGAGAGGGAGAGTGTCGTCCACGTACCCTCGTAGACCGTAAGCGGAAGCGTTATGAGAACGCGGTTGATGTAGTCGTACGTTTTCACGATCCGATCGATCCAAGTACCGAACGTACGACACCTTCGAGTTCAGCACACGTTCAGCTCGGTGACGTCCCACGAACTCCGATCCAGCAAAGCTTCGAGGAAGAGTTCCGTCAGCACGACGGCATGATGACGGTGATGATGATGCTACTGACGTAGGGCTTCGCCTAAACACTGTTAGAGTTGTGTCGAATATAGTGTACAAGGTAGGTTACAGTTGGACTATGAGTTGTATTGTGTTTACATAGGATGTGGAGTCGTGTCCTAGTAGGACACTTGTATCCTAGGCCTTTCATATATAGCGGGGGTAGACACACGATGCAACCTATGCCAACATAATAGCACAGGCACGCAGGGGGGACCGGCGCGTGTGCCGGTGCCCGGGCGGCCGGGGTGTGGTGTTGTAGTGGTGTCATGGGAGGAGCGCCCATAGTCATGCCCCGAGGATGTAGCCATATCGGTGAATCTCGTTAACAAATCTCGGTATCATGCCTCGTATGATTGCTTGGTCCTTGGATGATCGACGATATGCCTCGGATTTATTCTAATAAGTGGTATCATGAGCTAGGTTGTTCGAAGGTGACATATCATTGATCTACAGAGGAAAGATCAAGTCTGAGATGCAGCTGGCTGCCGGCGTGGTTTTCGGCGTGATTGGAAAAGGCAAATCAGGGTACAGGCGACGGGACTTACAGCAGCACGTACGGCGGCGGCTGGCAGGACGTGCGGCGATCGATCTGCGGATCTATCGGGCGAGCGTATAGGCAGCATGTGCGCGCATGGGTGAAGCGGCGGCGGCGGCGCGTCGCACGGGGCAGGCATACAGCAGGTCGGTCGGATCGATTGATGGGCGCTGGCTGCGGAAGCCCAAGGCGCGTGCACATAGCGCGCTGGATCAGGTCGTACGACAAGAGCAATCCGGACCGGAGATTTGTTTCGTCACGTTGTTCGTTGCGGTCAAGGGCGTTGCTCGGTGTTGTCTTGTCACTGGGGCATTGACTTGATGGCTATCACATTGGATCGATCAAGTATGTTTGCTCAAGAAGAAGAGAAAAGGCTTGGAAAGTCATGTGTGGTGTAGCTGCTGTTGTACGCACACAAGAAGGCTTTTGTGCTTTTTCCTTTGGAGTTCTTGGCTTTGTACATAGATCGTGTATGAAGATGGTCAGCGACGGCGTTAGTTCGACATGATGGTCGAAGGGAAATCAAGACAGATGATGTGCGTACGAGGCTCGTGGAGTCTACAACATGTCATGCAGCCGGACAAGTTCGGCTGAGTCGGGCTAGTTAGTCTGACGGATCGACGCAAGTCGGTTGATACAGAAGATGGTGGTGGGATCGGCGATGATGACATAGGTGCGTGATGCTGACGGTGACCGACTTCTGTGGCGTGGAAACACATGACGCATGCCCCGAGGGCTTGTGCGGCTTCGACAAGACTATGGCGTGAGGTTGATTCAAGATGGCATACGCATGTGAGCTTGAAGTCGACGGGACGCAAGGGTGGACTGATCATCTAACATGGAGTCATGTTGAAGGTGGAGCTGGAGTCTGGAAGACTTCACTCAGTGCTGATTGAGGGGCTATGACGTAAGAGCTCATAGAGTCGAAGCCTATTCAGCGGGTGAAAAAAGCGAGTGACACGTAGTTCGGACTGGAGCCCAGTGGTCTGATGGAAGCGCAAAACTCGTCATCGGCCCGTGATGATCCGTGGAACTCTGCAGTGGGGGTTGAGTGGTGTGGGTTCGTGACCCTTGAGACTCGACCCGGACAGCGGAGGCTCGACGCGGTAATAGCGGCGAGGTGTGCGGTACGCGCGGGACATGGAGACGGGCCAGGGCTCTGGTGGTCATACATGTGGTGAGACAACTGCGAATTTGACTCGAGATGACTACAAGCAATGGTGAAATTCTTCAAGTTTCAGACAGTCGGTTAAGAAATGAGCGGTGATGTTGAGTTCAGGTAACTCTTATGTGTGACACCCAATATGTGAGTTGTTCACTTTCACGCAGACCAGTGATCAGTGTGCGATGACGTTGGACTGATACTCTGAAAGTTGGGAGCACAAACTAGAGTAACAAGGGACTTAATTTTGCTCAAATGTTGACTGTGGTCAAGAAAAGAAGGGACTACAAGTTGCAGATGGAGTCACATGGAGTCTTTGGAGTAGCAGCGGTGCTCACAGGATAAGCTCAAGTCCAATGTACATGGAAGTTTGACGCATGGACGAATTCAAGGTGGCGGAGAATATTCGCCAAGGTGGAGTTTGTTAGAGTTGTGTCGAATATAGTGTACAAAGTAGGTTACAGTTGAACTATGAGCTGTATTGTGTTTACATAGGATGTGGAGTCGTGTCCTAGTAGGACACTTGTATCCTAGGCCTTTCATATATAGCGGGGGTAGACACACGATGCAACCTGTGCCAACATAATAGCACAGGCACGCAGGGGGGACCGGCGCATGTGCCGGTGCCCGGGCGGCCGGGGTGCGGTGTTGTAGCGGTGTCATGGGGAGGAGCGCCCGTAGTCATGCCCCGAGAATGTAGCCATATCGGTGAACCTCATTAACAAATCTCGGTGTCGTGCCTCGTGTGATTGCTTGGTCTTCGGATGATCGACGATATGCCTCGGATTTATTCTAACAAGCACGGCTACGATATGATCGAGGTGGATTATGGTGAAGGGGCACCGCACACGGCTAAAAAATCAATGATCAACTTGTGTGTCCCCATGGGGTGCGCCCCTCCCCCGTATATAAAGGAGTGAAGGAGGAGGAGGGCCGGCCCTCTACTATGGCGCGCCCTGGGGAGTCCTACTCCCACCGGGAGTAGGATCTCCCCTTCCATGTAGTAGGAGTAGGAGGGAAGGAAAGGGAAAAAAGAAGAGAAGGAAGAAGAGGGCGCCGCCCCTCCCCCTAGTCCAATTCGGACTAGGCTTTGGGGGGGGGCGCAACCTCTCCTCTCTCTTTTTCCTAAAGCCCAATAAGGCCCATATACTCCTCGGCGAATTCCCGTAACTCTCCGATACTCCTAAAAATATCCGAATCACTCGGAACATTTTTGATGTCCGAATATAGTCGTCCAATATATCGATCTTTACGTCTCGACTATTTTGAGACTCCTCGTCATGTCCCCGATCTCATCCGGGACTCCGAACTACCTTCAGTACATCAAAACACATAAACTCATAATACCGATCGTCACAGAACTTTAAGCGTGCGGACCCTACAGGTTCGAGAACTATGTAGACATGACCGAGACACGTCTCCTTTCAATAACCAATAGCGGAACCTGGATGCTCATATTGGTTCCTACATATTCTACAAAGATCTTTATTGGTCAAACCGCATAACAACATACGTTGTTCCCTTTGTCATCGGTAGGTTACTTGCCCGAGATTCGATCGTCGGTATCTCAATACCTAGCTCAATCTCGTTACCGGCAAGTCTCTCTACTCGTTTTGTAACGCATCATCCCGCAACTAACTCATTAGTTGCATTGCTTGCAAGGCTTATAGTGATGTGCATTACCAAGAGGGCCCAGAGATACCTCTTCGACAATCGGAGTGACAAATCGTAATCTCGATCTATGCCAACTCAACAAGTATCATCAAAGACACCTGTAGAGCACCTTTATAATCACCCAGTTATGTTGTGATGTTTGATAGCACACAAAGTGTTCCTCAGGTAATCGGGAGTTGCATAATCTCATAGTCATAGGAACATGTATAAGTCATGAAGAAAGCAATAGCAGTAAACTAAAACGATCAAGTGCTAAGCTAACGGAATGGGTCAAGTCAATCACATTATTCTCTAATGATGTGACCCCGTTAATCAAATGACTACTCATGTCTATGGCTAGGAAACTTAACCATCTTTGATTCAACGAGCTAGTCAAGTAGAGGCATACTAGTGACACTCTGTTTGTCTATGTATTCACACATGTACTAAGTTTCCGGTTAATACAATTCTAGCATGAATAATAAACATTTATCAAGATATAAGGAAATAAATAATAACTTTATTATTGCATCTAGGGCATATTTCCTTCAGTCTCCCACTTGCACTAGAGTCAATAATCTAGTTCACATCTTTATGTGATTAGTTCACATCTCCATGTGACTAATACCCAAAGGGTTTACTAGAGTCAATAATCTAGTCCACATTGCTATGTGATTAACACCCAAAGAGTGATCATGTTTGCTTGTGAGAGAAATTTAGTCAACGGGTCTGCCACATTCAGAGCCGTATGTATTTTGCAAATTTTCTATGTCTACAATGCTTTGCATGGAGCTACTCTAGCTAATTGCTCCCACTTTCGATATGTATCTAGATCGAGACTTAGAGTCATCCAGTTCGGTGTCAAAGCTTGCATCGACGTAACTCTTTACGGCGAACTCTTTGTCACCTCCATAACCGAGAAAAATTTCCTTATTCCACTAAGGAAATTTTGACCGTTGTCCAGTGATGCACTCCTGGATCACTATTGTACCCTCTTGCCAAACTTATGGTGAGGTACACAATAGGTCTGGTACACAACATAGTATACTTTATAGAACCTAGAACTGAGGCATAGCGAATGACTTTTCATTCTCTTTCTATTTTCTACCGTGGTTTGGTTTTGAGTCTTTACTCAACTTCACACCTTGCAACACAGGCAAGAACTCCTTCTTTGACTTTTCCATTTTGAACTACTTCAAAATTTTGTCAAGGTATGTACTCATTGAAAATATATCAAGCGTCTTGATCTATCTCTATGGATCTTGATGCTCAATATGTAAGTAGCTTCATCGAGGTCTTTCTTTGAAAAGCTCTTTTCAAACACTCCTTTATGCTTTCCAGAAAATTCTACATTATTTCCGATCAACAATATGTCATTCACATATACTTATCAGAAATGCTGTAGTGCTCCCACTCACTTTCTTGTAAATACAGGCTTCACTGCAAGTCTGTATAAAACCATATGCTTTGATCACTTTATCAAAGCATATATTCCAACTCTGAGATGCTTGCACCGGTCCATAGATGGATCGCTGGAGCTTGCTCACTTTGTTAGCACCTTTAGGATCGACAAAACCTTCTGGTTGCATCATATACAACTCTTCTTTAAGAAATCCATTAAGGAATACAATTTTGACATCCATTTGCCAGATTTCATAAAATGCGGCAATTGCTAACATGATTCAGACAGACTTTTAAGCATCAATACGAGTGAGAAAATCTCACCGTAGTCAACAGCTTGAACTTGTCGAAAACATTTTTGCGACAATTCGAGCTTTGTAGATAGTAATACTACTATCAACGTCTGTCTTCCTCTTGAAGATCCATTTATTCTTAATGACTCACCGATCATTGGGCAAGTCAATCAAAGTCCATACTTTGTTCTCATACATGGATCCCATCTCAGATTTCATGGCCTCAAGCCATTTCGCGGAATCTAGGCTCATCATCGCTTCCTCATAGTTTGTAGGTTCGTCATGGTCTAGTAACATGACTTGAAGAACAGGATTACCGTACTACTCTGGTGTGGACCATACTCTGGTTGACCTACGAGGTTCGGTAGTAACTTGATCTGAAGTTTCATGAGCATTATCATTAGCTTCCTCACTAATTGGTGTAGGAATCACTGGAACTGATTTCTGTGATGAACTACTTTCCAATTCGGGAGAAGGTACAATTACCTTATCAAGTTCTACTTTCCTCCCACTCACTTCTTTCGAGAGAAACTCCTTCTCTAGAAAGTATCCATTCTTAGCAACAAAATATCTTGCCTTCGGATCTGTGATAGAAGCTGTACCCAACAGTTTCTTTTGGGTATCCTATGAAGACGCACTACTCCGATTTGGGTTTGAGCTTATCAGTTTGAAACTTTTTCACATAAGCATCGCAACCCCAAACTTTAAAAAATGACAGCTTTGGTTTCTTGCCAAACCATAGTTCATACGGTGTCATCTCAACGGATTTAGATGGTGCCCTATTTAACGTGAATGCAGTTGTCTCTAATGCATATCCCCAAAACGATAGCGGTAAATCAGTAAGAGACATCATAGATTGCACTATATCCAATAAAGTACGGTTATGACATTCGGACACACCATTACGCTGTGGTGTTCCAGGTGGCGTGAGTTGCGAAACTATTCCGCATTGTTTCAAATGAAGACCAAACTCGTAACTCAAATATTCTCCTCCACGATCAGATCATAGAAACTTTATTTTCTTGTTACAATGATTTTCCACTTCACTCTGAAATTCTTCGAACTTTTCAAATGTTTCAGACATATGTTTCATCAAGTAGATATACCCATATCTGCTCAAATCATCTGTGAAGGTCAGAAAATAACGACACCTGCCGCGAGCCTCAACACTCATTGGGCCCCATACATCAGTTTGTATTATTTCCAATAAGTCAGTTGCTCGCTCCATTGTTCCGGAGAATAGAGTCTTAGTCATCTTGCCCATGAGGCATGGTTTGCAAGCATGAAGTGATTCATAATCAAGTGATTCCAAAATCCCATCAGCATGGAGTTTCTTCATGCGCTTTACACCAATATGACCTAAACGGCATTGCCACAAATAATTTGCACTATCATTATTAACTTTGCATCTTTTGGCTTCAATATTATAAAGATGTGTATCACTACGATCAAGATTCAATAAACCATTCACCTTGGGTGTATGACCACAGAAGGTTTTATTCATGTAAACAGAATAACAATTATTCTTTAACTTAAATGAATAACTGTATTGCAATAAACATGATCCAATCATATTATGCTCAACGCAAACACCAAATAACATTTATTTTAGGTTCAACACTAATCCCGAAGCTAAAGGGAGTGTGCGATGGCGATCTTATCAACCTTGGAATTACTTCCAACACACATCGTCACCTCTCCCTCAACTAGTCTTTGTTTATTTTGCAACTCCCGTTTTGAGTTACTACTTTTAGCAACTGAACCAGTATCAAATACCGAGGGGTTTGCTATAAACACTAGTAAAGTACACATCAATAACATGTATATCAAATATACCTTTGTTCACTTTACCATCCTTATTATCCGCCAAGTATCTAGGGAAGTTCCACTTCCAGTGACCATTTCCTTTGGAGTAGAAGCACTCAGTTTCAGGCATGGGTCTAGCTTTGGGCTTCTTCATGGGAGTGGAAACTTGCTTTCCATTATTCTTGAAGTTCCCTTTCTTTCCCTTGCCCTTTTAGTTGAAACTAATGGTCTTGTCAACCATCAACACTTGATGCTTTTCTTGATTTCTACCTTCGTCGATTTCAGCATCACGAAGAGCTTGGGAATCATTTCCGTTATCCCTTGCATATTATAGTTCATCACGAAGTTCTAGTAACTTGGTGATAGTGACTAGAGAACTCTGTCAATCACTATCTTATCTGGAAGATTAACTCCCACTTGATTCAAGTGATTGTAGTACTCAGACAATCTGAGCACATGCTCACTAGTTGAGCTATTCTCCCCCATCTTGTAGGCAAAGTACTTGTCAGAGGTCTCATACCTCTCGACTCGGGCATGAGTCTGAAATACCAATTTCAACTCTTAGAACATCTTATATGTTCTGTGGCATTCAAAACGTTTTTGACATCCGGTTCTAAGCCGTAAAGCATGGTGCACGAAACTATCATGTAGTCATCATACCAAGCTTTGTCAAACGTTCATAACGTCTGTATCTGCTCCTGCAATAGGTCCGTTACCTAGCGGTGCATCAAGGACATAATACTTCTGTGCACCAATGAGGATAACCCTCAGATCACGGAGCTAGTCCGCATCATTGCTACTAACATCTTTCAACTTACTTTTCTCTAGGAACATATCAAAAATAAACGGGGAGCTAAATCGCAAGCTATTGATCTACAACATAGATATGTAAATACTATCAGGACTAAGTTCATGATAAATTAAAGTTAAATTAATCATATTACTTAAGAACTCCCCTTAGATAGACATCCCTCTAGTCATCTAAATGATCATGTGATCCAAATCAACTAAACCATGTCCGATCATCACGTGAGATGGAGTAGTTTTCAATGGTGAACATCACTATGTTGATCATATCTACTGTATGATTCACGCTCGACCTTTCGGTCTCGAGTGTTCCGAGGCCATATCTGCATATGCTAGGCTCGTCAAGTTTAACCCGAGTATTCCACGTGTGCAAAACTGGTTTGCACCCATTGTATGTGAACGTAGAGCCTATCACACCCGATCATCATGTGGTGTCTCAGCACGCTGAACTTTACAATGGTGCATACTCAGGGAGAACACTTATACCTTGAAATTTAGTGAGAGATCATCTTATAATGCTACCGCCGAACTAAGCAAAATAAGATGCATAAATGATAAACATCACATGCAAACAAAATATGTGACATGATATGGCCATGATCATCTTGCGCCTTTGATCTCCATCTACAAAGTACCGTCATGATCTCTATCATCACCGGCATGACACCATGATCTCCATCATCTTGATCTCTATCAATGTGTCGTCACATGGTCGTCTCGCCAACTATTACTCTTGTAACTATTGCTATCGCATAGCGATAAAGTAAAGCAATTATTTGGCACTTGCATTTTATGCAATAAAGAGACAACCATAAGGCTTCTGCCAGTTGCCGACAACTTCAACAAAACATGATCATCTCATACAACAACTTATATATCATCACGTCTTGACCATATCACATCACAACATGCCCTGCAAAAACAAGTTAGACGTCCTCTACTTTGTTGTTGCAAGTTTTACGTGGCCGCTACGGGCTGAGCAAGAACCTTTCTTACCTACACATCAAAACCACAATGATATTTCGTCAAGTTAGTGTTGTTTTAACCTTCACAAGGACCAGGCGTAGCCACACTCAATTCAACTAAAGTTGGAGAAACTGACACCCGCCAACCACCTGTGTGCGAAGCACGTCGGTAGAACCAGTCTCGCGTAAGCGTACGCGTAGTGTCGGTCCCGGCCGCTTCATCCAACAATACCACCGAATCAAAGTATGACATGCTGGTAAGCAGTATGACTAGTATTGCCCACAACTCACTTGTGTTCTACTCGTGCATATAACATCTACGCATAAACCTGGCTCGGATGCCACTGTTAGGGAACGCAGTAATTTAAAAAAAAACTCCTACGCACACGCAAGATCGTCATGGTGATGCATAGCAACGAGAGGGGAGAGTGTTGTCCACGTACCCTCATAGACCGTAAGCGGAAGCGTTATGAGAATGCGGTTGATGTAGTCATACGTCTTCACGATCCGAGCGATCCAAGTACCGAACGTATGGCACCTCTGAGTTCAGCACACGTTCAGCTCGGTGACATCCCACGAACTCCGATCTAGCAGAGCTTCAAGGGAGAGTTCCGTCAGGACGACGGCGTGATGATGGTGATGATGATGCTACCGACGCAGGGCTTCGCCTAAGCACCGCTGTGATATGACCGAGGTGGATTATGGTGGAGGTGGGCACCGCACATGGCTAAAAGATCAATGATCAACTTGTGTGTCCCCATGGGGTGCCCCCTTGAGGGAGTCCTGGACTAAGGGGTCCTCGGGCTTCCAGCCTGTTAGCCATGGGCCGGACCGATGGGCTGTGAAGATACAAAGACCGAAGACTGCACCCGTGTCCGGATGGAACTCTCCTTGGCGTGGAAGGCAAGCTTGGCCACCGAATATGTAGATTCCTTTCTTTGTAATCGACCTTGTGTAACCCTAGATCCTCCCGGTGTCTATATAAACCGGAGGACTTAGTCCGGCGAGGGGATACTCATTACCGTAGTCATACAGGCTAGACTTCTAGGGTTTAGCCATTACGATCTCGTGGTAGATGAACTCTTGTAATACTCATATTCATCAAGATCAATCAAGCAGGAAGTAGGGTATTACCTCCATAGAGAGGGCCCGAACCTGGGTAAACATCGTGTCCCCTGTCTCCTGTTACCATCGACCTTAGACGCACAGTTCGGGACCCCCTACCCGAGATCCGCCAGTTTTGACACCGACATTGGTGCTTTCATTGAGAGTTCCACTGTGCTGTCGCTAAAAGGTTTGATGGCCCCTTCAATCGTCAATAATGACGCTGTCCAAGGAGAAACCTTCCTCCCCGGACAAATCTTTGTATTCGGCGGCTTCGCACTGCGGGCCAATTCGTTTGGCCACCTAGAGCAGATCGAAAGCTACGCCCCTGGTCATCAGGTCAGATTTGGGAGCTTGAACTACGTTGCGGACATCTGTGGAGACTTGATCTTCGCCGGATTCGAGACCGCGGCTACCACTCCTGGTGACCCCGAGAGACATGACCTAAATCCGTCATCGGACTGCATCCAGGAGATAGCTACCGTAACCGCTCTGGCCTTAGATCTGGAGTAGACTGCACCATCCAAGGACGGGAAGCTCATCCCCGCCACGGAGGCCACAGATTTCCCGGCGTTGGAGCCGCACATAGACTTGATCTCACACGATACCTGCGCCACCGGAACTCCGGACTCATCTCCGGCCGTAAGTTCCGAACCATGTGAGCCCGCGGACGCCGAACTTGATCGTTTATCGATCTTCGAATTCAGTGCCACAAACATCTTCCAGCACTCGCCTTTGGGCGACATGTTAAACTCATTAAAAAAACCTATCCTTGATGAAGGACTCGCAACCGAACTATATCCGGTCCGAACTAGGGGCTGATGGTGGAGAATTTTTCTTCCCACCCGCTACCTACTTCATAGCCACGGTCGAGGATTTGACCGACACACTTGATTACGACTCCGAGGACATCGACGGTATGGACGACGATGCCGGAGAAGAAGAGGCCCAGAACCCGCCATTCACCGGCCGCTGGAACCACTTCCTCGTATGATGTATACATGGTGGATGCACCAAAGGAGAACAGCAGCGATGACAAGGAAGATCCAGCTGAGGATAAACCTTCCGAAATACAGTCCAAGCGTCAGCGTTAGTGGTGCCGCTCTAAGTCACATCGCAGTAAAGACAGCAACACCGGCACAGGAGAAGATAACAATCCAAAAGGTGCCGAAGACGACGAAGACCCCATTGATACAACTAATGAACAAGATGAATGGGAAGATGTGCAGGTTAGTCCTGGTAAACAGGCCACGGACGAAGATTCGGAGGACGGTAATTACCTTCCACTCGCCGAGGATGAGGTGAGCCTCGGCACCGAGGATTTTATCGTGCCTGAGGAACCTCTTGAGCAGGAGCGCTTCAAGCGCCAGCTAATAGCCACTGCAAGGAGCCTGAAAAAGAAGCAGTGGCGGCTTCAAGCTGACCAAGATCTACTCAATGATAAATGGACCAATGTCCTAGCAGCCAAAGAATACGACCTCAAGCGCCCAACCAAAAGCTACCCAAAGCGCAAATTGCTACCTCAGTTTGACGAGGAGGTGCCGAAATATATACCACCATCGTACAATGTGGCTGACCGGCCACGTGGACAAAACGACAACTCACGCCGAACACCAGCCCGCCCCGCCTCATCGCACAGGTAGAGGTAAATTAGCCCACGGCCATACATATGACCTCCGGAAAAACCTGAACAATAAAGCATGACATAGCAGATCAATCTACAGATCGCGAGGACGTGCCTCGACACGCGACGACGGCCACCTATTCGGACGTGACAAACCTAGTCATGCGCGGGCTGAAAACCGCAGACAGACTCCATCAGAGCTACGTCGTGATACGACCCGATATAGAGGCGCCGCACACCCTCATTGCTTCACTGATGAGGTCCTGGATCATGAATTCCCAGAAGGGTTCAAACCCGTGAATATAGAATCATACGATGTTACCACGGACCCCGCGGTGTGGACCGAAGACTTCATTCTCCACATTCATATGGCCCGCGGCGATGACCTCCACGCCATCAAATACCTCCCTTTAAAACTCAAGGGGCTAGCTCGGCATTGGCTAAACAGTCCGCCTGAGAATTCTATTGGCAGTTGGGAAGACTTGGAAGAGGCCTTCCTCGATAACTTCCAAGGTACATATGTTCGACCTCCGGAGGCTGATGACTTAAGCCATATAGTACAACGGCCCGACGAGTCTGCCAGGAAGTTCCGGACTAGGTTCTTAACTAAAAAGAACCAAATCGTCGAATGTCCGGATCCGAAACCCTAGTATCCTTCAAACACAGCATCCGCGACGAATGCCTCGCTCGCCACCTCGGCCAAGAAAAGCCAAAATCCATGGCGGCCCTCACGGCACTCATGACCCGCTTTTGTGCGGGCGAGGACAGTTGGTTGGCCCGTAGAAAAAACAATGCAAGCGACGCCGGCACCCCTGAAGCTAAAACTAGCAAAGACAAGTCTCGACGCAACAGATACAAGCGTCAAAACAACAATGACAACACCGAGGATACGACGGTTAATGCCGGATTCAGTGGCTCTAAGTCCGGTCAGCGGAAGAGGCCGTTCCAAAAGAACAATTTAGGCCCATCCAGCTTGGACCGCATACTTGATCATCCGTGCAAGATTCATGGCACCCCGGACAAACCAACCGATCATACAAATAGAGATTGCTGGGTTTTTAAACAGGCCGGAAAATTAAACGCCGAGAACAGGGAAAAGGGATCGGAAAGCGAGGACGATGACGTAGAGCCCCGGCAACTGAGCACAGGGGGACGGAAGAAGTTTCCCCCTCAGGTCAAAACGGTGAACATGATATACACTACCCACATCCCCAAGAGGGAGCGCAAGTGTGCGCTCATGGATGTCTACGCGATAGAGCCAGTCGCCCCAAAATTTAATCCATGGTCGTCATGCCCGATCACTTTTGATCGCCGGGACCATCCGACCAGTATCCGTCACGGTGGTTCAGCCGCACTGGTCCTAGACCCAATAATTGATGGGTTCCACCTAACTCGCATCCTTATGGATGATGGTAGCAGCCTCAATCTGCTCTATCAGGATACAACGCGAAAAATGGGCATTAACCCTTCACGGATCAAGCCCACCAGGACTACCTTCAAAGAAGTCATATCAGGTGTAGAGGCCCGCTGTACGGGCTCAATCACACTAGAGGTTGTCTTCAGATCTCCGGACAACTTCCGAAGCGAGGAGTTAATCTTCGATATTGTCCCCTTCCGTAGCGGCTAACACGCACTGCTCGGATGAACTGCGTTTACTCGATTCAACGCAGTACCACACTATGCTTATCTCAAGCTCAAAATGCCCGGTCCACGCGGCGTCATAACGGTCAATGGAAATACGGAACGCTCCCTCCGTACAGAAGAGCACACAGCTGCCTTAGCAGCAGAAGTACAGAGCGGCCTTCTGAAGCAGAACCTTAATTCGGCTGCCGAGCCAACGAACACCATTAAGAGGGTCCGAACTACTTTGCAGCAGGAGAGCTCGGCTCGTCAGGAGCTCGACTAGCAATCCGGCCTCCGTCTCAGTCCCGATCAAGTGGTGGCATTTATGCCGCGCGTACATAACTACGCACTCAAAATCCCATGGGCATCGACGGAGGCATAGCTAGCTTGTGATCCATAGTACGGCTCAACCAACATTGGATACACACATACTTTCACTTTTACTTGTTTCCTTTTCAGGTCTCAATCCCACAGGCCCCATCTAGTAGTCTGGTCATCGGTCCTCTTAAAGGATAAACACACTGATAACCCACAAGTATAGGGGATCACAACAGCTTTCGAGGGTAGAGTATTCAACCTGAATTTATTGATTCGACACAAGGGGAGCCAAAGAATATTCTCAAGTATTAGCAGCTGAGTTGTCAATTCAACCACACCTGGAAACTTAGTATCTGCAGCAAAGTGTTTAGTAGCAAAGTAATATGATAGTGATGGTAATGGTAACAAAAGAGTAACGAAAGCAAAGTAATGGTTTTGGTATTTTGTAGTGATTGTAACAATAGCAACGGGAAAGTAAATAAGCGTAAACCAGTATATGGAAAGCTCGTAGGCATCGGATCAATGATGGATAATTATGCCGGATGCAGTTCACCATGTAACAGTCATAACATAGGGTGACAAACTAGCTCCAATTCGTCAATGTAATGTAGGCATGTATTCCGAATATAGTCATACGTGCTTATGGAAAAGAACTTGCATGACATCTTTTGTCCTACCCTCCCGTGACAGCGGGGTCCTAATGGAAACTAAGGGATATTAAGGCCTCCTTTTAATAGAGAACCGGAACAAAGCATTAGCACATAGGTCTAATCATTTCAGCAAAGCGCTCAAAATCCTCATCATCCTTTTTCTTGGATGGTTTGGGAGGAAAAGGCATGGGTTTCTGAACCCATGGTTCTCTTTCTTTACCATGTTTCCTAGCAACAAAGTCTTTCTTATCATAACGTTGATTCTTTGATTGTGGGTTATCAAGATCAACAACAGGTTCAATTTCTACATCATTATCATTACTAGGTTGAGCATTATTATGAACATCATCATTAACATTTTCATTAGGTTCATGTTCATTGCCAGATTGTGTTTCAGCATCAGACATAGAGATATCATTTGGATTATTAGATGGTTCAACAATAGGTTCACTAGAAGTTTGCACAATTCTATCATTTTTCTTTTTCTTCCTTTTAGAAGAACTAGGTGCATCAATTATATTCTCTGAGAATCTTGCTCAATTCTCTTAGGGTGGCCTTCAGGATACAAAGGTTCCTGAGTCATTCTACCAGTTCTAGTAGCCACTTTAACAGCATAATTATTTTTTTACTATTCATCTCATTGAGCAATTCCTTTTGAGCTTTAAGTACTCGTTCTACTTGAGTGGTAACCATAGAAGCATGTTTGCTAACAAGTTTAAGTTCACCTCTAATATTAGCCATATAATCACCCAAGTATTTAATCCTATCAGCATTTTGTTTTAATTGTCTACCAAAATAAGCATTGAAGTCTTCTTGCTTAAACATAAAATTATCAAACTCATACAAGCACTGACTAGCAATTTTAGCAGGAGGAATTTCAGCTTTATCATATCTATAGAGAGAATTTACCTTTACTACCTGTGTCGGCTTATCGGGGTTAGGAGGTTCTTCAATAAATAAAGGATTAAGATCGTATGTTTCTTCGGCAGACAGTAAATTAAGACCATGTATTTCTTCAATAGGAGGTAAATTCTTAACATCTTCAGCTTTAATACCCTTTTCTTTCATAGATTTCTTTGCCTCTTGCATATCTTCGGGACTGAGAAATAGAACACCTCTCTTCTTCGGAGTTGGTTTAGGAATATGATCATTAATTGGAGCAGGAGCTGGCTCAGGAGGTGCCCAATTATTTTCATTTTTCAACATATTATTCAATAAGATTTCAGCTTCATCCGGTGTTCTTTCCCTGAAAAGAGGACCAACACAACTATCCAGGTAATCTCTGGAAGCATCGATTAGTCCATTGTAAAAGATATCAAGTATTTCATTTTTCTTAAGAGGATGATCAGGCAAAGCATTAAGTAACCTGAGAAGCCTCCCCCAAGCTTGTGGGAGACTCTCTTCTTTAATTTGCACAAACTTGTATATTTCCTTTAAAGCAGCTTGTTTCTTATGAGCAGGGAAATATTTAGCAGAGAAGTAGTAAATCATATCCTGGGGACTACGCACACAACCAGGATCAAGAGAATTAAACCATATCTTAGCATCACCCTTTAATGAGAACGGAAATATTTTAAGGATATAAAAGTAGCGAGATCTCTCATCATTAGTGAACAAGGTGGCTATATCATTTAATTTAGTAAGATGTGCCACAACAGTTTCAGATTCATAGCCATGAAAAGGATCAGATTCAACTAAAGTAATTATATCAGGATCAACAGAGAATTCATAATCCTTATCAGTAACACAGATAGGTGAAGTAGCAAAAGCAGGGTCAAGTATCATCCTAGCATTTAGAGATTGCTTATTCCATTTAGCTAATAACCTTTTGAGTTCATATCTATCTTTGCAAGCTAAAATAGCTAAAGAAGCTTCTTGATCAAATAAATAACCCTCAGGAATAACAAGTGATTCTTCATCATCACTTTCATCATCATAATCAGATTCAATATTTTCAATCTCTCTAGCCCTAGCAAGTCGTTCCTCAAGAAAATCACCAAGTGGCATAGTAGTATCAAGCATAGAAGTAGTTTCATCATAAGTATCATGTATAGCAGAAGTAGCATCATCAATAACATGCGGCATATCAGAATGAATAGCAGAAGCAGGTTTAGATGTCGCAAGCTTACTCATAACAGAAGGTGAATCAAGTGCGGAGCTAGATGGCAGTTCCTTACCTCCCCTCGTAGTTGAGGGATAAATTGTTGTCTTAGCGTCTTTCAAATTCTTCATAGTGTCCAGCAGATATAAATCCCAAGTGACTCAAAGAATAGAGCTATGCTCCCCCCCAACGGCGCCAGAAATTAGTCTTGATAACCCACAAGTATAGGGGATCGCAACAGCTTTTGAGGGTAGAGTATTCAACCCAAATTTATTGATTCGACACAAGGGGAGCCCAAGAATATTCTCAAGTATTAGCAGCTGAGTTGTCAATTCAACCACACCTGGAAACTTAGTATCTGCAGCAAAGTGTTTAGTAGCAAAGTAATATGATAGTGATGGTAATGGTAACAAAAGAGTAACGAAAGCAAAGTAATGTTTTTGGTATTTTGTAGTGATTGAAACAATAGCAACGGGAAAGTAAATAAGCGTAAACCAGTATATGGAAAGCTCGTAGGCATCGGATCAATGATGGATAATTATGCCAGATGCGGTTCATCATGTAACAGTCGTAACATAGGGTGACACGGAACTAGCTCCAATTCGTCAATGCAATGTAGGCATGTATTCCAAATATAGTCATACATGCTTATGGAAAAGAACTTGCATGACATCTTTTGTCCTACCCTCCCGTGGCAGCGGGGTCCTAATGGAAACTAAGGGATATTAAGGCCTCCTTTTAATAGAGAACCGGAACAAGGCATTAGCACATAGTGAATACATGAACTCCTCAAACTACGGTCATCACCGGTAAGTATCCCGATTATTGTCACTTCGGGGTTAACGGATCATAACACATAATAGGTGACTATAGACTTGCAAGATAGGATCAAGAACTCTTATATATTGATGAAAACATAATAGGTTCAGATCTGAAATCATGGCACTCGGGCCCTAGTGACAAGCATTAAACATAGCAAAGTCATAGCAACATCAATCTCAGAACATAGTGGATACTAGGGATCAAACCCTAACAAAAGTAACTCGATTACATGATAAATCTCATCCAACCCATCACCGTCCAGCAAGCCTACGATGGAATTACTCACGCACGGCGGTGAGCATCATGAACTTGGTGATGGAGGATGGTTGATGATGACGACGGCGACAAATCCCTCTCTCCGGAGCCCCGAACGAACTCCAGATTAGCCCTCCCGAGAGGTTTTAGGGCTTGGGGGCGGCTCCATATCGTAAAACGCGATGAAATCTTCTCTCCTATTTTTCTCTCCCCGAAAGCAGTTATGTAGAGTAGGAGTAGGAGTCGGGAGGTCTCCAGGGGGCCCACAAGGTAGGGGGTGCACCCTAGGGGGGGGGGCGCTCCCCACCCTCGTGGCAAGGGTGTGAGCCCCCTGGTCTTCATCTTTGGCGAGGATTTTTTATTATTTATTGTAAGATATTCTGTGGAGTTTCAGGTCTTTCCGGGAACTTTTGTTTTCTGCACATAAAACAACATCATGGCAATTCCGCTGAAAACAACGTCAGTCCGGGTTAGTTCCATTCAAATCATACAAGTTAGAGTCCAAAACAAGGGCAAAAGTGTTTGGAAAAGTAGATACGACGGAGACGTATCAACTCCCCCAAGCTTAAACCCTTGCTTGTCCTCAAGCAATTCAGTTGACAAACTGAAAGAAATAAAGAAAAAACTTTTACAAACTCTATTTGCTCTTGTTGTTGTAAATATGTCAAGCTAGCATTCAAGTTTTCAGCAAAGATTATAACTAACCATATTTGCAATAATTCACAGGTCTCATGATTACCCATATCAATAGCATAATCAACTAGCGAGCCATAATAATAAAACTCGGATGACAACACTTTCTCAAAACAATCATAATATGATATAACAAGATGGTATCTCGCTAGCCCTTTCTGAGACCGCAAAACATAAATGCAGAGCACCTTTAAAGATCAAGGACTAACTAGACATTGTAATTCATGGTAAAAGAGATCCAATTATAGTCACACCCAATATAAATTAACAGTGATGAATGCAAATGACAGCTGCGCTCTCCAGCTAGTGCTTTTAATAAGAGGGTGATGACTCAACATAAAAGTAAATGGATAGGCCCTTCGCAGAGGGAAGCAGGGATTTGTAGAGGTGCCAGAGCTCGGTTTTGAAATAGAGGTGAATAATATTTTGAGCGGTATACTTTCATTGTCAACATAACAACCAAGAGATGGCGATATCTTCCATGCTACAGACATTATAGGCGGTTCCCAAACAGAATGGTAAAGTTTATACCCCCCTCCACCAACAAACATCAATCCATGGCGTGCTCGAAACAACGAGTGCCTCCAACATACATCAGGTCCCAGGGGGAGTTTTGTTTTGCAATTATTTTGATTTAGTTTGCATAAAGCATGGGACTGGGCATCCCGGTGACCTGCCATTTTCTCGTGAGTGAGGAGCGGAGTCCACTCCTCTTGAGAATAACCCGCCTAGCATGGAAGATACATGCAACCCTAGTTGATACATGAGCTATTCGAGCATACAAAATAGGATGATTATTTGAAGGTTTAGAGTTTGGCACATACAAATTTACTTGGAACGACAGGTAGATACTGCATATAGGAAGGTATAGTGGACTCATCTGGAATAACTTTGGGGTTTAAGGGATTGGATGCACAAGCAGTATTCCCGCTTAGTACAGGTGAAGGCTAGCAAAAGACTAGGAAGCGACCAACTAGAGAGCAACAACCACCATGTACATGCATTAAAATTAATAAACATTGGATGCAAGCATGAGTAGGATATAATCCACCATGAACATAAATATCGTGAAGGCTATGTTGATTTGTTTCAACTAGATGCGTGAACATGTGCCAAGTCAAGTCACTTAAATCATCCAGAGGAGGATACCACCCTATCATACCACATCGTAACCATTTTAATAGCATGTTGGCATGCAAGGTAAACGATTATAACTCATAGCTAATCAAGCATGGCACAAGCAACTATGATCTCTAATTGTCATTGCGAACATGTTTATTCATAACAAGCTGAATCAAGAACGATGAACTCATCATATTTACAAAAACAAAAGAGGTCAAGTTCGTACCAGCTTTTCTCATCTCAGTCAGTCCATCATATATCATCACAATTGCCTTTCACTTGCACTACCGAACGATGTGAATAATAATAAGAGTGCACGTGCATTGGACTAAGCTGGAATCTGCGAGCATTCAATAAACAGGAGAAGACAAAGCAATATGGGCTCTTGGTTAAATCAACAATAAAGCATATAAGAACCACTTCAACAATTTAATCATGGTCTTCTCCTACTGACCCCCAAAGAAAAGAAAAAAGAAATAAAACTATTTACACGGGAAAAGCTCCCAACAAGCAAAAGAAGAACAGATTCAAGCATGACTTTGCTCTATTGGTCCATAGGGCCAAGCAGGAGTATGCTCCTTATAACCTGTCACTAGTAGCTGCATTGTAATTAGGGGGATATCACCTTCTGTAACTCTTCTTCTTGCCCCCCCTCCCTCATATAGTAGTGACTTGTGTAGTGGTGATGTAGGCTGACTAGACTGGATTGTAGGGACTGTTGGGACTGTACTAACCCTTTAACACTTTGATATAAAGTCAGTAGGGCCTCCCCTACTGTCTTCAGTTCTCAAAAAAAACAAGCAAAAGAAGAACAGGAAATCTTTTTGGGTTTTCTTTTTAATTACTACTACAAGCATGGAAATTAAACTGATTAAAAGTTACAACTAATTTTTTTTGTTTTTTCTTAAGGTTTATTGAACACACAAGAAGAAAGCATAGAAGGAAATAAACTAGCATGGATGATACAATGAAAAAGTATGAACATCGACATCTAGCAATGAGTGTGTGTGAACATAAATGTAATATCGGTAAGAAATACGTACTCCCCCAAGCTTAGGCTTTTGGCCTAAGTTGGTCTATGGCCACGGCTGGCCTGGCTGATATCCATAATAATAGTTGTTGGGGTCGTACTGTGATGCAGCGGCTATCGCCTCCTGAGCTGCAATGTGGCGACGAGCAGCCTCTTCTCTCCTCTCGTACTCATCTGCCTCCTCTCTGGTAATAGTATATCCTCCTCTTGCCTGATAATCAGAGAAATCAGGAGCAGGGAGAGTAATATGGACAGCACGACATCTGTCAAAGATTAGTCGGTACTGGAGAGGTGATTCGTTCCTCTCGACAAAATGGTGAGAAACCATAGAATCAAAATCTAAATAAGCAGGAGGCAACTCCATGTCTCCTTCACGAACGTCTATCTCAAGAAATTTAGCTAAGCGGGTTGCATAAATCCCTCCAAAGAAATCTCCATTATATCTATTATGATGCAACCTACGAGCTACAATGGCTCCCATATGATAAGATTGGTCTCCTGACACAGCACTCCTGAGAATGCTAAGGTCAGGGACACACATGTGACATGCTTCATCCTTAGCATTTATGCACCTACTTATGAAGAGAGCAAAATAATGTATAGCAAGAAAGTGAATGCTCCCTATGGTAGCTTGCGTTATATCTCTAGATTCCCCTACAGTTATACTAGGAAGAAAGTTTCTAAATTCAGATTTAGGGGGATCCCTAACACTACCCCATTGTGGAAGTTTGCAAGCAAAAGTGAAATCCTCTAAGTCCGTGGTATAAGATTTGTCATAAAGATCAAACATGACTGAAGGAGAATTACGCGAAGATGAATACTCAAACCTCCTCACAAAAGAGCTTGTGAGATCATGATACTGGGGAATTTGTCTGCCTCAAAGTCCTCAAGACCGACATTACGCAAATATGCGTTAAATTCTTCTTTAATTCCTGCACGATCCATAAAATTTTCAGAAGGCCACTCACAAGGATGCACTGGAGCATTTCTTGGTGGCTCTTTGTCAACATCACGCATTGCAAGCCTTCATCACGCCGTTTGGAGCTTTCTGCTACCTGACCATGACGTTCGGCTTGAGGAACGCCGGCGCCACCTTCCAACGATGCATGCAGAAGTGCCTCCTCAAGCAGCTCGGCAAAAATTCTCATGTTTACGTGGATGATGTGGTGGTAAAAACGAAGAAGAGTGGAACACTGCTGGAAGACCTCAAGGAGACCTTTGAGAACTTACGCCGATTTCAGATCAAGCGCAACCCGGAGAAGTGTGTCTTCGGAGTACCAGCCGGCCAGCTCCTTGGCTTCCTGGTCTCCGAACGCGGCATAGAATGCAACCCTGTGAAAATCAAGGCCATTGAAAGGATGGAGGTACCCAGCCGACTGCTGGACGTACAAAAGTTCACCGGCTTTTTGGCGTCCATCAGCCGATTCATGAGTCGGCTGGGAGAGAAGGCTCTTCCCCTATACCAACTCATGAAGAAGACCACTTTTTTCGAGTGGAACCACAAGGCGGACGAAGCATTTTTCCAACTAAAGAAGATGCTGACTACTCCACCTGTCCTGGCGGCTCCGACTCCTAAGGAGCCCATGCACCTCTACATCGCTGCCACCAGCCGAGTGGTCAGCACAGTCATTGTGGTAGAACGCAAGGAGGAAGGCAAAGCGCTACCAGTCCAGAGACCGGTATATTATTTGAGCGAAGTACTGTCGACCTCCAAGCAAAACTACCCCCACTACCAGAAGATGTGCTATGGTGTGCACTTTGCCGCCAAGAAATTGAAGTCTTACTTATAGGAACATCCAATCACTGTGATTTGCACGGCTCCTCTAGCCGAGATCATCGGCACCCGAGACGCATCGGGTCGAGTGGCCAAGTGGGCCATAGATTTGGCCCCCGATACCATCTACTACCAACCTCGCACTTCCATCAAGTCACAAGCGCTGGCCGACTTCCTCGTCGACTAGGCCGAAACCCAGTATCTACCGCCAGTGCCCGACTCCACCCATTGGCGAATGCATTTCGACGCTTCCAAGATGCGCACCGGCTTGGGAGCCGGCATCGTCCTCACCTCTCCCAAGGGCGACAAGCTCAAATATGTGCTGCAAATCCATTTTGCGGCCTCCAACAACGTTGCCGAGTACGAGGCACTCATTCATAGGCTCCGACTAGCCAAAGAGCTCGGCATTCGTCGAATCCTGTGCTATGGTGACTCCGACTTGGTGGTCCAGCAGTCGTCAGGCGATTGGGACGCCAAGGATGCAAACATGGCGAGCTACTGCTTCCTCGACAGCAACTCAGCGGATATTTTGTGGGGTTCGAGTTACTCCATGTACCAAGAAACGAGAACGACCAAGCAGACGCCCTGGCGCGAATCGGCTCCACCCGTCAGGCGATATCGTCCGGCGTCGCCCTCCAGCACCTCCTCAAGCCGTCCATCAAGCCATCACCGGAGTCAGACTCCATCTTCGTGCCGGCTCCTCCTGAAGTAGTCGGATCCGACTCAAGAGCCCCCGTAGACTGCATGAGTATTCCGGCAGGCGGCACGGGAATCGTGGCAGTTGCACCCGGCTCGGGGACCGCAGCAGTCAGCCCGGTGACTTCATAGCTCGGCCCGGAGACTTCAGAGCCCGGCCCGGGGACTGCGCCAATCTGCCCGGGGACTTCATCGACACAACAAGCGACTGCCGACTCCAACCCGCCACCTCCCGGCCCAGCTGCCCTCGTCCAAGTCGCAGTCTTGGTTGTTGCAAAAATTGCAACACCTTCATGGGCCCATCCCATCCTCAAATTCATGGTGAACAAAGAGCTGCCAACCGATGAGATCTCGGCTCGGCAAGTACAACGCCGGGCGGCAGCATACACCATCGTCAATAGAGAGCTCGTAAGGCGTAGTGTCACTGGTGTTTACCAGCGCTGTGTGGAGCCAGAGCAAGGCCAAGCAATCCTCAAAGACATCCATCAAGGCGAGTGTGGCCACCATGCGGCTTCAAGAGCACTCGTTGCCAAATCTTTCCGCCATGGCTTCTTTTGGCCGACTTCTCTTGAAGACGCTAAGTCTTTGGTCCAAAAGCAAGGGGTGCCAGAAGTTCCGCTCTAAGCCTCATCAGCCGGCTTCGGCACTTAAAACTATTCCCATTGCCTGGCCCTTTGCTGTTTGGGGCCTGGACATGGTCGGACCATTCAAGACGGCACGAGGCGGTTTGACTCACTTACTTGTCGCAGTGGACAAGTTCACCAAGTGGATAGAAGCAAAACCAATCAAGAGTTTAAATGGTCCGACCGCTGTGACCTTCATCTCCGACATCACAACTCGGTACGGCATACCGTACAGCATCATCACCGACAACAGCACAAATTTTGCCAAAGGTGCCTTGGCCCGTTTCTGCGCGACGCAGGGCATCCGACTGGACTTAGCGTCCGTTGCCCATCCGCAGTCCAACAGCCAGGTAGAGCAAGCAAACGGCCTAATCCTGTCCGGCATCAAGCCTCGGCTGGTCGAGCCTCTGGAGCTCTCGGCAGGCTATTGGCTTCATGAGTTGCCAGCCGTCCTCTGGAGCCTGCGTGTCACAGCCCTAGATTAGCCATCGTTTGACTTTGCTTGATCTTCATGCATCATGTCTAATTTTATCTGAAACTTGAAATGGGGACATGTGAAAGCCTCAGAGAACATTTGTAAAAATGACCAAGATAAAAATTGCTTCAATTAAGTCCAAGAAAATGTTCCTGTGAATCTCTGGAAATATTGGCAAGGGATAAAATTCAAACCAATATTTTTAGAATCTCAGAAGCAATTATTTTGGGCCTTTGATTTAATCCAATAAATATTTGAATTGGATCTATATTTATTATATAATAAATATATGTTCAATAATTCTGAAAATTGTTGTGTGGATTTGGATAAGTCCATTTAGTTCACACAATTATTTTTATGAATTTTGAAAATGGTTTGGACTTGAACTAAATCAAAAACATAATAGCAAAAACAGAAAACAGAACAAAAATAGAAATAAGAGAGAGAGAGAGAGAAGCCACTTGGGCCAGCTTACCTGGCACAGCCACCTGGCCCGGCACTTTGGCTGAGGCCCAGCCCAACTCCCCACCGTCTTCAACCTCTACCAGTAGGCAGAGGCGTGTCGACGTGCCCGCGCCCGAGCTCCACCTCCTGCTTCCACCTGGGGCCCCGATCCTTCCCTCGTTGCCGCTCTGGACCCCTCTCGGCCTCTCCCTCACTCGCTGCTCTCCCTCCTCTCCTCTGTCTTTCTCTCACGCGCGTGACTGAACGCGGCCGCCGCCGCCGACGAGAACCACCACGGCCACAGCTACCCCCTCGCCCCTCGGTTGTGCCCACGAGTTCCGCGACGTCGTCCTCGACCCCCTCACCGAACCACGCCCCGCTGGAAGCCCTGCAGCGTCGCCTTCGAGCTCTTCTTCAACCTTCGACCGCCGGCGACTTCGTCGTCGATTCGCCGGACCCCGTGCCTCCCCTGCCTCGCCAGCAGCACCAGAAGAACTGCGGTGAGCCTCTGCACCGTTTCCCCCATGCCCCGTTGCCTAATTTGTGCCCTAGCTAGCTCCACCACCCTGCCCGAAAGCTTGCTCGCCGCCGGCCATGTCGCCGCCGTGGCTAGAGCCCACAAACGTCGCGTCAGAGCATGTTTTCATCCTCAGCGCGTTCCCAGGAACCCAGAACACCTACCCACTCGTCCTCCCGTGCACCGTAGCACGCTGTCCATCTTCACCGAACTTTGTCCGCCGCGGAAGCGGACACCACCGTCGATCTAGGTCGTCTCCGGCGACCCCGCTAGCACCAGCCGACGCGGACGAGGCTCAGGGTCCCAGCGGTGCCATCCGCGCCTCGAACCGTGGCCTGTGCTGCGATTCCGCGCTTCGCCGCCGTCTCGGACCTCACCGGTGGTTAGTCACCGGCAGGTTTGACTGAGTTGACATGGGGGTTTGACCCCGTCTGACCAGGGTTTGACCACCCTGGGTCACTGACGCGTGGGGCCAGCCCTGCTAATTAACCCAAGTTAGTGTTAATTTATTTAGTTAGTTTAATTAGCCTCTGACATGTGGGCCCAAGCCCCTAATTAGTTAACTCGAGATTAATTAGAGCTAACTAATTTAGTTAACTAAACTAGACACTGACATGCGGGCCCCGCCCTGCTAACAGCCTGGTTAGGGTCAGTTTAACACTAACTAACTTGGTTAGTTGACTAGGTCACTGACCAGTGGGTCCCACTGGTCAGGTTTGACCTGGCCGACCAGTTGACCCGCTGACATCACCCTTGCGCAATGCTGACGCAGTAAAGCTTTTCTAGGATTTTAAATAAATCAGAAATGATTTATTTATTCAGAAAATATCCAAAACTTTGAAAAATCATAGAAATTCAACTGTAACTCCAAATAAGATAAATTATATATGAAAAATTATCAGAAAAATTCAAGGAATCCATCTGTACCATTTTCATGCATGTTTGAACAATGTTTGTCCTCTGTTTTGGACAAAACAAATAAAGGGCATTTAAATAATCATATATGGGGTTGGAATTTGAATCTTGTACTCAAACCAACTTCATTTAAATCATAGCTAGATGCATTAGCTCAAATCACAGCATATTGCCATGTCATGATCATGCATCATATTGTTGCATTGCATTGATTGTGTCCTTCTCTGTTTGCCGGTAACCGTCCCCTCTCAGTCGACGATGTTTCCGATGATGTGATCGATGACACCGATGAAGAGCTATATTATCTTCAGAAGTGCCAGGCAAGCAAAACTCCCTTGTTCATTCCGATACAACCCCACTCTCTCGCTCCTGCTCTCTTTTACTGCATTAGGACAACACCGTTTCAACTGTTACATGCTGCGGTAGCTGAACCCCTTTCCTCTACATGACCTGTCATTGCCACAGTAAATAGATGAAACCCACTAGTATGAGTAGGAATTGTTTGAGCCCTGATGTGCCTACTCATTGATGCTTGTTGTCATGCCTGCTACTGCTTAGAGTTGAGTCCGGTCTGATTCATCGGGAATGAATGGAACGTGGTGAACATGTCCTACTGTTGAGAGCTAAGTGTGTGAACACGATTTGGTAAAGGTAGCGGTGGGAGGTCATGTAGGAGTACATGGTGGGTTGTCTCATTGCAGCCGTCCTTAGGAACTGAGTTCTGTGTTTGTGAGCCATGAACAGTTACTACCACACATTGGGCTCCGGGCGCTCCAAGCTCTCTCGACTTATTAATCAACCTGATCTCTGTCCAGGAGTTGCAACTAGTTTCTGGTGTTTGTAGGTAGTGTTAGTAGTCTACCAAGTGGCACCCGGTACAGGTGGGCTTGGGACAGACTAGGCACAGTGGCCCGGTGTACCAAGTGGCACCTGGATGGTGGGCTTGGGAATCCTGTACACATCGTTTGGGGCCGTGAGCGACACCCCGGCCGGATCTCCTTGCGGATGGAACCCGAATAGGCGATAAACCTGGACTAGAGACTTGTTGGTTAGTCAGGTCGTGGCCGACTCCCTCGCCCGGCTTCCGCTTGAAGGTTGCCGAGGTACATGACGTGTACAGGGTGATAAGTGGCGAGAGCGTGTGTGAGGAAGTACACCCCTGCAGGGTTATCATTATCTATTCGAATAGCCGGATTCCTCGGATATGGAAACTTGGACCCCTTGCATAGTTCATATACAAGTGAAACTGGATACTCTAAAAACTCGCAAGATAAGCGTGAGTGCTATGGATGGCGTTCTCGCAGGGAGACGGGAGCGGATCCATAGTTGTGTATTGATATGGTGAATATGTGGACTCGTGTGCGCCACCTCAAAAGAGTTACTTGCAGTCGTAGTTCAGGATAGCCACCGAGTCAAAGCTGGCTTGCTACAGTTAAACTCCACCATCCCTTCGTTGATAATGATGCATATGTAGTTAGCTCTGATGTAAGTCTTGCTGAGTACATTTGTACTCATGTTTGCTTAATTTATGTTTTGCAGAGAGACTTTAGTCCCGCTAGTAGTTCCGCTTCGACTTCGACGTTTAGCTCGTTACCTCAGCTACGATCTTGTGCCCTCGGCAGGATCTGGTAGATAGTCAGGCTTCTCAGCCTTTTTCTTTTGTAGTTGTCTGTACTCAGACAAGTTAAGCTTCCGCGTGTGCTTTGACTTGTATGCTCTGAATGTTGGGTCATGTGACCCATGTTTGTAATATCTCGCTCCTCAGAGCCTAATGAATAGATACTTGAGTCGTAGAGTCTTGTTGTGATGCCATGTTGTATGTACTCATATCGGGCATATTGTGTGTATGATTGAAATGCTTGGTATGAGTGGGATCCGACAATCTAGTTGTTTATCCTTGGCAGCCTATTATATGGGGAAATGTAGTCTAGTGCTTTCTGAGCGATAGTAGTCCGCTACAGCCCGGTTCACCGGAGTCCTGCTAGCCCAGCACTACTGCTCAGGACACTTGACTGGTCGGCATGTGTTTCACTTCGTTCCTGTGTCTGTCCCTTCGGGGAAATGTCACGCGGTGACATCCGGAGTCCTGCCTAGCCTGCTACAGCCCGGGTTACCGGAGTCCTATTAGCCCAGTGCTACAGCCCGGATTCACACGTTGTTGACCGACATGCTCGAGGTTGATTCATGTATGCCTGTCCCCATGGGTTAGTGCCGCTTTGGGTTCACGACTAGCCATGTCGGCCCGGGTTCTTTGTCATATGGATGCTAGCGACACTATCATATACGTGAGCCAAAAGGCGCAAACGGTCCCGGGCCAGGTAAGGTGGCACCCGTGGGAATACCGTGCGTGAGGCCACAAAGTGATATGATGTGTTACATCCTAGATCGGTGTGACCTAGGATCGGGGTCCTGACACTGCGCACGACTCCAAACAAGTCAACCGGCTTCACACCCTTCTTCCTCGTCTACGGTGCTGAAGCCGTCATCCCAACGGACATAGAGTCTGACTCCCCTCGATTCACCATGTACACCGAAGAGGAAGTAGAAGAAGCACGTCAAGACGGCGTCGATCTGCTGGAAGAGGGCCGGCTGTTGGCACTCAGCCGGTCCAGCATCTACCAGCAGAGCCTACGCCGATACTACAACCGAAAGGTCAAGTCACGATCTTTCCAAGAAGGAGACCCTGCGCTCCGGCTGATTCAGCGAACAGCCGGCCAGCACAAGCTCTCAGCACCTTGGGAAGGCCCTTTCATCATCAGCAAAGTCTTGGGCAACGACTCCTACTACCTGATCGATGCTCAGAAGCCCCGAGCACGCAAGAGGGACGACTCCGGCAAAGAGACGGAGCGGCCATGGAACACAAACCTCCTCCGAAGATTTTACAGTTAATGCAGTATGTATCACGCTACCTTTTGTATTAAAGTACGAAGACCTCGGGCCCCTCGAGAAGATCTCGGGGACTGCCTTCTTTTATCTATATGATAAAGAGTTATGACCTACGAATATGTTATTCTTCGTTATGCCACTTGGCACCGGGTTCGACTAGTCGGCCCGGGGACTTGCCGACTTGAGCTATGAAACGACTTCCTACAGCCGGACAAGTAATGTGTGGCACTTAAGCCGTCTCCTGTTAGAAGCCGCAAATCGCAGAGCGACTGTCCGACGAACAGGAGTAAGGTAGAATGGGTGTCCATATGAAAAATGGCTAAGGACTCAAAGCTCGCTCATAGTTTAAAGCCGGTTTTCATCCTTTTTACAACCGACTCTTTAGCAGCCGGCTTGCCGTTTCCTAAATTAACTTGCTAAAAACTCTAAAAGGCTAAGTACTTGCCTTCCCAAAGAAGCCAAGTTTTTGATCTAGCGGCAGTCCGACTGGCAAGACGGCAACCAAGGGAAGGCGGCAAAGGAAAAGGTCAAAGAGCAATAAGCAAGAAGAGATAGAATGCGAATAAATATTTACATAGAAAGGCCCTTGGCCGAATCATCCAACAGAAGTTCAAGATACACCCAGTGAGTGGAATTGTGCAAAATAACAAGTTCATTGAGAATGCTAAGCAGGTAAAATAAAGATAAAGTGGCAGCCTAGGAAGCCGCGGACGGACTCGGAGGGCCGGAGGGGTCGGCGGTGCTAGTTGCCGGGGCGGCCGGCTGGTTGGTCTTCGCTTGATCACATTAGGCAACAGCTGGCTCAGTTGGGCGCGGCTCGTTGCTAGAGGCGCGGTCGAGATGGGGCTGGCCGTCTGCCTCGACCTCTGGCGCCTCCTCCTTGTCTCCTTCCTCCTCCTCGCCTCCCTCTTCGCCACTGGAGTCGATCACCTCCGCCGAGTCCTCGCCGTCGTCCGGGTTCAGCCCGAACCATTCCGGCGGCCCCTCCTCGCCGTTCTCAGCCCGCTCTGGGACGAAGACGCTGGTGTCGGTGTACTCGATGATCGATGCGGCGCGCTTGACAAGATCGTCTTCCACCGCCGCCAGCTTCGCCTGAGCCTCCAGCCGGAACGTGGCTAACTGGCCTAAGCTTAGCCCAGGATACCATGCCTTGGCGAATTCTAAAGCCCGGCGTGCTCCAGCCCGGGCTGAAGAACCCTTCCAGGCCTCAAGACGGCCGGCTGCGACCTCCAGCCAGTTGGCAGTCCGACTGGGGGTGCGCGATGTCTGCATATCCGGCTATAGGGCGGTAATCGCCTAGGCGCCGACACGTTGAAGCTGGCGCAGCATCCGGTGGGCTGGCCGAAGGCGGGCCTCGATGCTAAGAATCTGCTCGCCAAGAGTTTGGGGGGCGTTGGCGGCGATCTATGCACCGTCCGCCCTCCGTGCTTCATGATCAGCCTCGATGGCTTGATTGGCGGCGTCCGAATGGCCGGGGAAGAAGTTTGCTAAGGAAGAAGAATGAAGAAACAAGGTTGAAAATTTAAGGCCGACTCAACTAGCAGTCGGCAGCGCAGAAAAGGAAACGAGGGGAAGCTCACCATCGACAAGATCTTCGATTGCTTGGAAGCCGGAGACGAGCGTTGCCTCCTTGTCAGTCCAGGAGGAGCGCTCGGACGCAAATTCGGCGAGAAGGGCGGTCTCCTTGTCCTCCGCCTCCTTCTAGGCCCTCGGGAGCAGCTCCTTCTGCTCCGCCAGCTGCATAGCCAGCCGGTCGTGCTCCTCCGTCAGCCGGCCGCACTCCTCCTTGACGCGTAGCGCGGTGTTGACTTCGCCTAGCTGCTGCTGAAGGGCGGCGTTGGCTTCTGAAGAAGGAGGGGGAGGGGTGTCAGTCGTCAACAAAGAAGAAAGGTTGCCGGGGAGATCCGGCCCGACTGCTCAGCAGTCGGCCCGAATCTCGGGGACTACAACCCGCGGGTGCGCCAGGGCGCCCCCGCAGAGAAAGAAGAAGACTCACCCCGGCTGTCCGACAAGTCGGCGGTCCGCTTGGCCAGCTCCTCAACATTGGTGTTGAAGGAGGTCACGCGAAGATTGTGGTAATCCTGCAACAAAATTTCAGAAAAACTATTGGTACTTGGAACTCACCGATTAGAGTTCCGAGCCGCCTGCTCAGCAGCCGGCCCGAAACTCGGGGACTACACCCAGTGGGTGCGCTAGCGTGCCCCCACAAAGAAAAACAAGGAAGCAAAGCAAAAAAGGAAGGATGCATACCCGGATGGCCGTTCGTGACGCCAGATATGACTTGGTGCACTCCTTGATGGCGTCACCCTCGGCCCGGAGCTTGGCTTGGACGTCCAAGAGCGCCCGGTTCAACGGGCCCGTCCCGCCTCCCCGCACCCACCCAGTGGGTGCGGCGCTCGACACCTCAGTGTCCGGGATCGTGGAGCTCGCAGCGCCGGTCTCCAGAGGACGCGGCGCTGAGTCCGCCTTCGCGAGATGGCGACACGTCGGCGTGCTGACCTTGAGGGCCAGGCCCGCCGCCGCCGCACCTCTAGTTGGCGGCACTGGCAGGTCCGCCGGCTGCCCGCCTGGCGCGCTTCCGGAGGGTGGCGGTGGCGGCACAATGACTTTCGGCATGGCGGTGATATCGGCATCCCTCTCCATGACCGGGTTCTCGTTGCTGACTTCCCCAGTCTGCGCCGTGAACTCCGGTGGCATTGGCGCGGAGTTCAAGGGGACGATAAACACCGCCGACTGGCGGTGTGCGGCTTCCTCTGCACTTCTTCTCCGCATCGGCGGCCTCGGCCTCCGCCAGCTTCTTCAGGGCGGCGGCCTCCGCCTTGTCGGCTTCCGCCTTCTTTAGGCGGGCGGCTTCCCGCTCCTCACGCGCCTCCTGCGCGTTCCGCTCCGTCGCCTCCCGGAGGTCGACGGCGGGATCAATCCGCCGGGTGGTGGAGGAGGTCTCTGCTGACTTTACGACGGAGCCGGTGGCCGACTTCTCAAGAGAGAGCGAGGCCCTAAAGTCGGGAAAATAAAGTAAAGGGACTTAAGACAGACTCAATAAAGAAATGTGAGGGTACGAAGGGAGGTAGTACTTACGCCGAAATCAGCTGCGGCGTCTTCACCATCTTGCGGAAGTGGTTGGCCTTTGCGGCCGCTTCGTCCCGCTTGGTCGCCGCGGCTGAACCCTTGGGCCTCTTCGGCCGGCTGCCGAACAGGCTCGTCCCGGCCTGCGCTTCTTGCCGCCGCCTTGAGCATCCGGCGGGGCTGACGAGCCCGCGCCCGGCTGGCCGGCTCCTGGCTGGTGGCGCGGGGCGACCTCCTCGTCATCATCAGGCCAGTCCTCGAGACTGGCCCAAAGTCTCGGGCCACCTGATGCGCCGCCTCCTCCCTCGTCGTCGTCCTCCAGGGCCGCCGCCCCCAAGTTGAGGTCGTCCACATCGCTCTCCGCTCGGTCGGGGAGGAACTCGCGGTCCGGCCCCACGGTGCCGGCTGCTGGCTGGAGGAGGGGCTTCTGACCAAAGCCGACTGGTCAGAACGAGCAAGACGGACTCGGCAGTAAAGATGTCAGGAGAATCGAAGAAAAAGAGAGAAGGAAAACGACTCACCAGAGGCGAAGGGGCAGCACGTGAATACGGCTCCTTGCCAAACTTCCACTCTTCGTTGAGGTCGCAGCTCGTGAGAGAGTTCACCATGTAGGCTACCTCCTCATGAGGCATCTTCTTGGTGCACATTCGGCTCGGGTCTCGGTGCCAGCTCATCCAACAGATCATGTGGGGGAGACTTTGGAGGGGCCGCACTCGACGCGCCACGAAGGCGGCCAGCAAGTCCGGCCCGGTCAGGCCCTCCGACTGCGCCAGCACTCGAAGCCACGCAACGGCACCGGCTCCAGCAGGCGTCAGCGTCCGGGCCCGGTGCGACCAGTTGGGCTGTCTCCCAGCCGGCGGGCCGGCTACGTAGGACGGCAGGTTGACCCAATCACCCTTCACAGAGACGTTCTTCACGTAGATGTACCACCGCTGCCACATCTTCACCGATTTGATCAGCCTGATGGAGGGAAATGGGCTGTCGGCCCCCGACCTCCACACGGCGATGAACGCACCGCACTAAGCCGGCACGCCCGTGGCTTGGGTGCCGAGCTTGGAGAAGAAGAACTCCCCCCAGAGCTCGATGGTGGGGGGAACGCCGATGAAGCCTTCGCACAGGGTGACGAAGGCGGACAGTAGCACCACCGTATTGGGGGTGAGGTGGTGCGGCTGGAGTCCGTAGAACTCAAGGAAGCAGCGGAAGAAGTTGCTCGCCGGCAGGCCCAGGCCGCGCAGGCAGTGTGAGCGGAAGACGACCCGCTCGCCCTCCTGCGACGGTGGCGAAATTTCTCCCCTCTGCGCTGGGCAATCGACGCGTCTTGCAGAGGAAGTCGATGTGATCCTCGTGGACCTCCGAACCATCCCAGGTACCGGAGTGTGCCGTCGGGGGCGTGACGGCGGAGGAAGAGCTCATCGTGAGCGGACCGCCGCGACGTTCGACGAGGCTCGAGGTGCAGAGAGAGAGAAGAAGGAGAGAAAGCAGTGGGGAGGCGGCACGCGCGTGCTCCGCCGTTTACCCTCCTCCCCCTACTTATAGCCTAGTGGGCTGCGAAGCCGAGGGGGCGGTTGTGGGATTTACTACGCCCACTACCCCACGCCCCCACGTCTATCGCGCAAAGTTACTGCGGGCGATAACTCCGTGAGAACCTCAACCATCCCCCACGGCCGCAGCGGATCCGCTCGCGTGCCGAGGCGCGGTAGTGGCGGGCCCCCGTCTGCAGGCATGTCCCATCTCGCGGATGGGTAGGCAGGCTGGCCCGGCCACTGGTTGCCATGTGGTGGACACGAAGTGGGTGGAGGCCAGGAAGCTTAGCTTGTATGGCACTGAGTTCCCGCCAGGGGATTCGAAAGTATTTTTTGGACGAGTCAAAGTCAGGCGACTCCGAATCCTACCAGTCGGCCCGGCAGAGTCAAGCGGAGTATCCACCTTAAGTACTCGGAGAATGAAGCTACTGAGGCTCCTCGGCTGGATGTCCACGGCGCCTCATCAGCTTCGGGGACTACTGTCAGAGTAATGGGCCACAGGTAGGCTAACCCGAGGCCCATAACCTTTCAAGACATCAGGGCTGACTGCGCCCCTCAAGACAACAAACAGAGAGCCGACTTCAGGAGGGCGGCTGGAGGAACAGCCGGCAGCCCATATGCGTCCGAGTCCTAGAGAAGAGATCAAGACCGTCCGACTCCAACTGGCAGCTTCCAGAGAAGCCGGCCACGGGGAGTCGTCCCACGACAGCATCAAAGCCCATGCTCTCATCAGGGGGGATGGGACAGGGAGTGGCGATAGTAAAGCCCACTCCCTCCCCTTTCCCAGGGGATGGCCAGGGCACAGTGCACTGTACCAGCGGAGATCTCTGTCTGGCACAACACTGTTGCCATGCCATCCCTGACGTCAACAACGGTGGGCGGAGTCCCGTACCCACGACGGCCTGACAGTACGATCCACGGATGACGGGCCCTACCAGTCGGTGAGAGTCTGGAAGGCGGGAAGGGCGCCACCAGTCGGACCCGTAGGGAGCCGGCCCGCGGAAGTCGGCCTGCCCCTCCCATGGGTCCCACACGCCATTAACCAGACGAGACGAGGAGTGGCTACAGTAATCGCCTGCCAGGCGGCAGGACTGTAGCCACGACCCCATGACCAAGCCTGCGTCATCAGAAGCACGGGTACAGTAATCAGCAGCCGGCAGGACCCGCCAGCGGCGGGTGCGGCCTGTCGGCTCCGTACCAGACCAGTCGGCTGGGCCCACCAGTCGGCGGACCCCAGCAGTCGGCAGGAGGGCCCGCAGGCGAAGAGACTGACAACTGGGCCCTGCGTCCATATAGTTTACCATTGTGCCCCTGGGGGTAGGCTTATATAAACCCCCAGGACACCCATGCAAAGGGTTCCGATTCATTAGAACTAGACCAGACCTTAGAGAAAGGAGAGAGCTAGCCCTGCGTTCTCCTATCCACAGATACAGCTCGAGGAGCGCCTTTGTACTCACTTTGCCTTAGTGATCATGCGGAGACCCCGCAGAGCAGGACTAGGGGTGTTATCTCCTAGGAGAGCCCCGAACCTGGGTAAAGTACGCCGGCGTTCGTGTCTACGCCTCGTCCCGTTTCCAAGCACTGGCGACGTTCTACTCGCCCCCACCATGATAAGCCATCCATTGGCATATGTCGCACCCAACCCCCGACAATATTGGCATGGAACAATCAAAAATTATAGATAGGACGGAGACGTATCAGTGAACGATCTCCTTGGCCAGGTATCTGGCCTCTCGGAGCTCCTTGATATCTTTCTTCTTAACGGAGGAAGCCATCCACTTGCCTCCAGCTCCGGATCCGGACATGGTTGGAGTACTTTCTCGAGCGGGGAAAGCTAGAGCTTGGGCGTTGGAGCTCAAGGATGGATGGGCAGAGGAAGGAGAAGGCGTGGGTGAACGAGGACGAATCCTTATCCCTTAATAAAGGCTGTGAATGTCATACGCCTCCCCACTTGCCTTAAAACTCGCCTATTCCCAAGGGCTATGTAAACGGCACGGTTGGGTTGCCCGTATTGATGAGAATCCCGCAATAAGGGGACACGATCTCTGCTTTGACAAGACGTGCCAATGGCAACCGCGTCTCGAAACATGGAGCGGCAGTCGGAAAACGGTTCGAAATTATGACGGAACAGACGTGATGTCATGTTACAAAAAGTTGTTAGCATATTGGATTCGTGAAATATTATATCCTCTCTACGGTTGTGTGTGGTGTGTGTTACAGGTCCGGAAACATCGGTACGTCCGAATACTATTTTGGAGTTCAGAAGGAGGAACCCGCCTTGCAATGCCGAAGACACATCTACGCGCCGGATACCTTGTCATTGAAGCCAGGTTCAGGGGCTACTGAGGGACTCCTGGACTAAGGGGTCCTCGGGCGTCCGGCCTGTTAGCCATGGGCCGGACTGATGGGCTGTGAAGATACGAAGACCGAAGACTGCACCCATGTCCGGATGGAACTCTCCTTGGCGTGGAAGGCAAGCTTGGTGACCGAATATGTAGATTCCTTTCTTTGTAACCAACCTTGTGTAACCCTAGATCCTCTCAGTGTCTATAAACCGGAGGACTTAGTCCGGAGAGGGGATACTCATTACCGTACTCATACAGGCTAGACTTCTAGGGTTTAGCCATTACGATCTCATGGTAGATCAACTCTTGTAATACTCATATTCATCAAGATCAATCAAGCAGGAAGTAGGGAATTACCTCCATAGAGAGGGCCCGAACATGGGTAAACATCGTGTCCCATGTCTCCTGTTACCATCGACCTTAGACGCACAGTTCAGGACCCCCTACTCGAGATCTGCCGGTTTTGACACCGACACCCCTCCCCCGTATATAAAGGAGTGGAGGAGGGGGAGGGCAGGCCCTCTACTGTGGCGCGCCCTGGGGAGTCCTACTCCCACCGGGAGTAGGATTCCTCCCTTCCATGTAGCAGGGTAGGAGGGAAGGAAAGGGAAAAGAGAAGAGAAGGAAGGAGAGGGCGCCGCCCCTCCCACTAGTCCAATTCGGACTAGGCCTTGGGGGGCGCACAACCTCTTCTCTTTCTTTCCCCTAAAGCCCAATAAGGCCTATATACTCCGCGGCAAATTCCCGTAACTCTCTGGTACTCTGAAAAAATACCCGAATCACTCGAAACCTTCCTGATGTCCGAATATAGTCGTCTGCTACCTCTTCAGCTTGCGTTGGATTTCCCCGAAGAGGAAGGGATGATGCAGCAGAGTAGCGTAAGTATTTCCCTCAGTTTTTGAGGACCAAGGTATCAATCCAGTAGGAGGCCACGCTCAAGTCCCTCGTACCTGCACAAAAGGATAGCTACTCGCAACCAACGCGATTAGGGGTTGTCAATCCCTTCACGGTCACTTACGAGAGTGAGATCTGATAGATATAATATTTTTGGTATTTTTGGTATAGAGATGCAAAGTGAAAAGTAAAGGCAAAGTAAAAAAGCAAAGCAAGATTAAAGTGATGGAGATTGATATGATGAGAATAGATCTGGGGGCCAAAGGTTTCACTAGTGGCTTCTCTCAAGAGCATAAGTATTCTACTGTGGGTGAACAAATTACTGTTGGGCAATTGACAGAATTGAGCATAGTTATGAGAATATCTAGGCATGATCATGTATATATGCATCACGTCCGTGACAAGTAGACCAAAACGATTCTGCATCTACTACTATTACTCTGCTCATCGACCGCTATCCAACATGCATCTAGAGTATTAAGTTAAAAACAGAGTAACACTTTAAGCAAGATGACATGATGTAGAGAGATAAATTCATGCAATATGAAATAAACCCCATCTTGTTATCCTCGATGTCAACGATACAATACGTGCCTTGTTGCCCCTTCTGTCACTAGGAAAGGACACCGCAAGATCGAACCCAAAGCTAAGCACTTCTCCCATGGCAAGAACTACCAATCTAGTTGGCCAAACCAAACGGATAATTCAAAGAGACTAGCAAAGATAACCAATCATACATAAAAGAATTCAGAGAAGATTCAAATATTATTCATAGATAGACTTGATCATAAACCCACAATTCATCGGTCTCAACAAACACACCGCAAAAAGAAGAAGATTACATCGAATAGATCTCCACAAGAGAGGGGGAGAACTTTGTATTGCGATCCGAAAAGAGAGAAGAAGCCATCTAGCTACTAACTATGGACCCGAAGGTCTGAGGTAAACTACTCACACTTCATTGGAGAGGCTATGGTGATGTAGAAGCCCTCCGTGATGACGGCCCTCTCCGGTGGAGCTCCGGAACAGGCCCCAAGATGGGATCTCGTGGATACAGAAAGTTGCAGCGGTGGAATTAGGTTTTTGGCTCCTGTTCTGATCGTTTGGGGGTACGTAGGTATATATAGGAGGAAGGAGTATGTCGGTGGAGCACCGAGGGGCCCACGAGGCAGGGGGGCGCGCCCCCCACCCTCGTGACCGCCTCTCTGATGCCTTGGCGTAGGGTCCAAGTCTCCTGGATCACGTTTGGTGAGAAAATCACGTCCCGAAGGTTTTATTCCGTTTGGACTCCGTTTGATATTCTGTTTCTCCGAAATACTGAAATAGGCAAAAAACAACAATTCTGGGCTAGGCCTTCGGTTAATAGGTTAGTCCCAAAAATAATATAAAAGTGGAAAATAAAGCCCAATATAGTCCAAAACAGTAGATAATATAGCATGGAGCAATCAAAAATAGGTGGAATAGAATGGTGGTTGTGGAAAAGACAAAAAGAGGGGAAGATAGTCTCACATCAACTAGGCGTATCAACGGGCCATGGAGATGCCCATCAATAGATATCAATGTGAGTGACTAGGGATTGCCATGCAACGGATGCACTAGAGCTATAAGTATATGAAAGCTCAAAAAGAAACTAAGTGGGCGTGCATCCAACTTGTTTGCTCATGAAGACCTAGGGCAATTTGAGGAAGCCCATCATTGGAATATACAAGCCAAGTTCTATAATGAAAGATTCCCACTAGTATATGAAAGTGATAACATGAGAGACTCTCTATTATGAAGATCATGGTGCTACTTTGAAGCACAAGTGTGGTAAAAGGATAGTAACATTGTTTTTTCAATCTTCACGCAATACATGAGCGTGAGCCATGGATATAGCACTATAGGTTGAATAGAATGGTGGTTGTGGAGAATACAAAAAGAGGGGAAGATAGTTTCACATCAACTAGGCGTATCAACGGGCTATGGAGATGCCCATCAATAGATATCAATGTGAGTGACTAGGGATTGCCATGCAACGGATGCACTAGAGCTATAAGTATATGAAAGCTCAAAAAGAAACTAAGTGGGCGTGCATCCAACTTGTTTGCTCATGAAGACCTAGGGCAATTTGAGGAAGCCCATCATTGGAATATACAAGCCAAGTTCTATAATGAAAGATTCCCACTAGTATATGAAAGTGATAACATGAGAGACTCTCTATTATGAAGATCATGGTGCTACTTTGAAGCACAAGTGTGGTAAAAGGATAGTAACATTGTCCCTTCTCTCTTTTTCTCTCATTTTTTTTATTTGGGCCTTTTCTCTCGTTTTTATGGCCTCTTTGTATTTGGGCTTCTTTGGCCTCTTTTATTTATTTTTCGTCCGGAGTCTCATCCCGACTTATGGGGGAATCATAGTCTCCATCATTCTTTCCTCACTTGGGACAATGCTCTAAAAATGATGATCATCACACTTTTATTTTTCTTACAACTCAACAATTACAACGCAATACTTAGAACAAAATATGACTCTATATGAATGCCTCCGGCGGTGTACCGGGATATGCAATATGACAATGATGAATGTGTCATGATAAACGGAACGGTGGAAAGTTGCATGGCAATATATCTTGGAATGGCTATGGAAATGCCATAATAGGTAGGTATGGTGGCTGTTTTGAGGAAGGTATATGGTGGGTGTATGATACCAGCGAAAGGTGCGCAGTATTAGAGAGGCTAGCAAAGGTGGAAGGGTGAGAGTGCGTATAATCCATGGACTCAACATTAGTCATAAAGAAATCATATACTTATTGCAAAAATCTAGAAGTTATCAAAGCAAAGTATTACGCGCATGCTCCTAGGGGGACAGATTGGTAGGAAAAGACCATCGCTCGTCCCCGACTGCCACTCATAAGGAAGACAATCAATAAATAAATCATGCTCCGATTTCATCACATAACGGTTCACCATACGTGCATGCTATGGGAATCACAAACTTTAACACAAGTATTCTTTAAATTCACAACTACTCAACTAGAATGACTCTAATATTATCACCTCCATATCTCAAAACAATTATCATGCTTCAATCTTTCTTAGTATTCAACACACTCAAAAGAAAGTTTCACAAATCTTGAATACCAAGCATATTATTATTAAGCAAATTACCATGCTATTAGGAGACTCTCAAAATAATTTAAGTGAAGCATGAGAGATCAATAGTTTCTTTAAAACGAATCCACCACCGTGCTCTAAAATATCTAAGTGAAGCACATAGAGCAAAACTACATAGCTCAAAAGATATAAGTGAAGCACATAGAGCAAAACTACATAGCTCAAAAGATATAAGTGAAGCACATAGAGTAAAATTATAACGCTCAAAAGATATAAGTGAAGCACATAGAGTATTCTATCAAATTTTAATTCATGTATGGCTCTCTCAAAAGGTGTGTACAAAAAGGATGATTGTGGCATACTAAAACACAAAGACACAAATAATACAAGACGCTCCAAGCAAAACACATATCATGTTGGTGAATAAAAATGTAGCTCCAAGTAAATTACTGATGGAAGTGGACGAAAGAGGGGATGCCTTCCGGGGCATCCCCAAGCTTTGACTTTTCGATGTCCTTGGATTATCTTGGGGTTCCATGGGCATCCCCAAGCTTAGGCTCTTGCCACTCCTTGTTCCATAATCCATCAAAAGAATTCACCCAAAACTTGAAAACTTCACAACACAAAACTTAAAGTAGAAAACTCGTGAGCTCCGTTAGCGAAAGAAAACAAAAACCACTTCAAGGTACTGTAATTAGCTCATTCTTTATTTATATTGCTGTTAAAACTACTGTATTACAACTTCTCTATGGATTATAAACTATTTTAGTAGCCATAGATTCATCAAAATAAGCAAACAACACACGAAAAACAGAATCTGTCAAAAACAGAACAGTCTGGAGTAATCTGTCGCTAGCGCAAGATATGGAACCCAAAAATTCTAAAATAAATTGCTGGACGTGAGGAATTTGTGTATTAATCATCTTCAAAAAGAATTAACTAAATAGCACTCTTCAAATAAAAATGACAGCAGTTCTCGTGAGCGCTAAAGTTTCTGTTTTTTACAGCAAGTTCAACAAGACTTTCCCCAAGTCTTCCCAACGGTTCTACTTGGCACAAACACTAATTAAACACAAAAAAACAACCAAAAAAGAGGCTAAATAAATTATTTATTACTAAAAAGGAGCAAAAAGCAAGGAATAAAAATAAAATTGGGTTTCCTCCCAACGAGCGCTATCGTTTAACGCCCCTAGCTAGGCATAAAAGCGATGATAGATCTAGGTATTGCCATCTTTGGTAGGCAATTCTTCGATGAGGCATCTATTTACCTTAGGAATTTCTTTCTTTCTAGTGATTGTCAAACTTTTAGGCACAAAATCAAAAAATTCATTTGTAGCAATTGGTTCCTTAATGATAGCAAAAAGATTGGGATGAATACGTATAGATTTAAGATCCGCAGTTTCCTTACTAGATGATTCACCCTTATTTTTAGGAACATACATAAGCTTGGCAATTTTAGTAGGAGGACTTGGAGTATTCTTTACGGAAGAAAAAGCGGTTCCCAAGTTTGTAATGATACCCTCAAGTTTATCAATTCTAGTAGAATCTAACTTTATCTTCTCATTAACTATGGGTTCCTTTTCCTTAATATTTTTCAAAGTCATTCCTACCTTAGATCCATATTGAGTAATTTGATTGTGGATCTTTTTATCTAGATTTTCAATTAATTCAATAGTAGCAACTTTATTTTCAATAATTTCAAGTCTTTGCATAACATGCTCCAAAGTTAACATGGTTCCATTAACCAAAAGAGGTGGTGAGCCAAATAAATCTAGCATAGCATTATAAGAATCAAAAGTATGGCTACCAAAGAAGTTCCCTCCGGTAATGGTATCGAGGATATATCTATACCAAGGATTAACACCTACATAAAAATTGTGGAGAAGAACTGAAGTAGATTGCTTCCTGGTAGATCTATTTTGAGCATTGCAAATTCTATACCAAGCATCTTTTAGATTTTCTCCCTCCCTTTGTTTAAAATTTAGAACTTCATTCTTGGGAGACAACGGAGAAGATATGAGACTAGCCATGACGACAAGCAAGCGAGAAAAAGGCAAATGGAGAAAGAGAAGGAGATTGGGAAAGAGGGCGAATAAAACGGCAAGGGTGAAGTGGGGAGAGGAAAACGAGAGGCAAATGGCAAATAATGTAATGCGAGAGATAGGGATTGTGATGGGTACTTGGTATGTTGACTTTTGCGTAGACTCCCCGGCAACGGCGCCAGAAATCCTTCTTGCTACCTCTTGAGCTTGCGTTGGATTTCCCCGAAGAGGAAGGGAAGATGCAGCAGAGTAGCGTAAGTATTTCCCTCAGTTTTGAGAACCAAGGTATCAATCCAGTAGGAGGCCACGCTCAAGTCCCTCGTACCTGCACAAAAGGATAGCTTCTCGCAACCAACGCGATTAGGGGTTGTCAATCCCTTCATGGTCACTTACGAGAGTGAGATCTGATAGATATAATATTTTTGGTATTTTTGGTATAGAGATGCAAAGTGAAAAGTAAAGGCAAAGTAAAAAGCAAAGCAAGATTAAAGTGATGGAGATTGATATGATGAGAATAGACCCGGGGGCCATAGGTTTCACTAGTGGCTTCTCTCAAGAGCATAATTATTCTATGGTGGGTGAACAAATTACTGTTGAGCAATTGACAGAATTGAGCATAGTTATGAGAATATGCAGGCATGATCATGTATATAGGCATCACGTCCGTGACAAGTAGACCGAAACGATTCTGCATCTACTACTATTACTCCACTCATCGACCGCTATCCAGCATGCATCTAGAGTATTAAGTTAAAAACAGAGTAACGCTTTAAGCAAGGTGACATGATGTAGAGAGATAAATTCATGCAACATGAAATAAACCCCATCTTGTTATCCTCGATGGCAACGCTGCAATACGTCCCTTGCTGCCCCTTTTGTCACTGGGAAAGGACACCGCAAGATCGAACCCAAAGCTAAGCACTTCTCCCATGGCAAGAACTACCAATCTAGTTGGCCAAACCAAACGGATAATTCGAAGAGACTTGCAAAGATAACCAATCATACATAAAAGAATTCAGAGAAGATTCAAATATTATTCACAGATAGACTTGATCATAAACCCACAATTCATCGGTCTCGACAAACACACCGCAAAAAGAAGAAGATTACATCGAATAGATCTCCACAAGAGAGGGGGAGAACTTTGTATTGCGATCCAAAAAGAGAGAAGAAGCCATCTAGCAAGTAACTATGGACCCGAAGGTCTGAGGTAAACTACTCACACTTCATCGGAGAGGCTATGGTGATGTAGAAGCCCTCCGTGATGACGGCCCTCTCCGGCGGAGCTCCGGAACAGGCCCCAAGATGGGATCTCGTGGATATAGAAAGTTGCGGCGGTGGAATTAGGTTTTTGGCTCATGTTCTGATCGTTTGGGGGTACGTAGGTATATATAGGAGGAAGGAGTACGTCGGTGGAGCACCGAGGGGCCCACGAGGCAGGGGGGCGTGCCCTAGGGGGGGGGGGGGGGCCCCCCCCCCCCCTAGTGACCGCCTCTCTGATGCCTTGGCGTAGGGTCCAAGTCTCCTGGATCACGTTCGGTGAGAAAATCACGTTCCCGAAGGTTTTATTCCGTTTGAACTCCGTTTGATATTCTGTTTCTCCGAAATGCTGAAATAGGCAAAAAACAGCAATTCTGAGCTGGGCCTCCGGTTAATAGGTTAGTCCCAAAAATAATATAAAAGTGGAAAATAAAGCCCAATATAGTCCAAAACAGTAGATAATATAGCATGGAGCAATCAAAAATTATAGATACGTTGGAGACGTATCATCGTCCAATATATCGATCTTTACGTCTCGACCATTTCAAGAATCCTCGTCATGTCCCCGATCTCTTACGGGACTGTGAACTACCTTCGGTACATCAAAACACATAAACTCATAATACCGATTGTCATAGAACTTTAAGCGTGCGGACCCTACGGGTTCGAGAACTATGTAGACATGACCGAGACACGTCTCCGGTCAATAACCAATAGTGGAACCTGGATGCTCATATTGGTTCCTACATATTCTACAAAGATCTTTATCGGTCAAACCGCATGACAACATACGTTGTTCCCGTTGTCATCGGTATGTTACTTGCCCGAGATTCGATCGTGTTATCTCAGTACCTAGCTCAATCTCGTTACTGGCAAGTCTCTTCAATTGTTCTGCAACGCATCATCTCGCGGCTAACTCATTAGTTGCATTGCTTGCAAGGCTTATAGTGATGTGCATTACCGAGAGGGCCCAGAGATACCTCTCCGACAATCGGAGTGACAAATCCTAATCTCGATCTATGCCAGCTCAACAAGTACGATCGGAGACACCTGTAGAGCACCTTTATATTACCCAGTTACGTTGTAACGTTTGGTAGCATACAAAGTGTTCCTCCGGTAATCGGGAGTTGCCTAATCTCATAGTCATAGGAACATGTATAAGTCATGAAGAAAGCAATAGCAGTAAACTAAAATGATCAAGTGCTAAGCTAACGGAATGGGTCAAGTCAATCACATTATTCTCTAATGATGTGACCCCGTTAATCAAATGACAACTCATATCTATGGCTAGGAAACTTAACCATGTTTGATTCAACGAGCTAGTCAAGTAGAGGCATACTAGTGACATTCTGTTTGTCTATGTATTCACACATGTACTAAGTTTCCGGTTAATACAATTCTAGCATGAATAATAAACATTTATCATGATATAAGGAAATAAAATAATAACTTTATTATTGCCTCTAGGGCATATTTCCTTCACCTTGTAGCACCCAGAATCGGGGCGGCGGGCCCTCTTCATCAATGATACGTCTCCAACGTATCTATAATTTTTGATTGTTCCATGCTATTATATTATCAACCTTGGATGTTTTATATGCATTTATATGCTATTTTATATGATTTTTGGGACTAAACTATTAACCCAAAGCCCAGTGCCAGTTTCTGTTTTTAGCTTGTTTTAGAGTATCACAGGAAAGGAAAATCAAACGGAGTCCAATTGACCTGAAACTTCACGGAACTTATTTTTGGAAGGAAAGCAACGCGGGAGACTTGGAGTCCACGTCAAGAAAGCAACGAGGAAACCACGAGGCAGGGGGCGCGCCCTCCACCCTCGTGGGTCCCTCGTGGCTCCCCTGATGTATTTCTTCCGCCTATATATATCCATATACCCTAAAACGATCGGGGAGCACAATAGATCAGGAGTTCCACCGCCAGAAGCCTCCGTAGCCACCGAAAACCAATCTAGACCCGTTCCGGCACACCGTCGGAGGGGGAATGCCTCACCGGTGGCCATCTTCATCATCCCGACGCTCTCCATGACGAGGAGGGAGTAGTTCTCCCTCGAGGCTGAGGGTATGTACCAGTAGCTATGTGTTTGATCTCTCTCTCTCTCCTGTTGTTGATTTGGCACGATCTTGATGTATCGCGAGCTTTGCTAGTATAGTTGTATCTTATGTTTCTCCTTCCCCTCTACTCTCTTGTAATGGATTGAGTTTCCCCTTTGAAGTTATCTTATCAGACTGAGTCTTTAAAGATTTGAGAACACTTGATGAACGCTCTGATACCAACTTGTAACGCCCTCGATGCGGCTATAGCTCCCACGTGTCGAGGCACGACTTAGAGACATAACCGCATTGAAAGCAATGTCGCAAGTTAGGCAATCATTACAACATCCCATGTAATATATGATAAAAAAAGGAAGATACATAGTTGGCTTACACTCGCCACGTCACATCAAAGTACATAAATAACATCCATCAAGCAGACACTCATGGCCCGACTACGGCGCCAAAATAGAAAAGAACCCAACTTGCGACAAGGCCCTGAATCGAAAACCCCAACTAGGCACCACTACTGATCATCGGGGAAAGACACGTAGTAACGCTGCGAGTCATCGTCGAACTCCCACTTGAGTTCGTAATCTTCACCTGGAGCGGAATCACGTGGACCTGCATCTGAAGTTATAGTAACTATGAGCCACAGGGACTCAGCAATCTCGCACCCTCGCGATCAAGACTATTTAAGCTTATAGGAAGGATAAGGCAAATATATGTGGAGCTGCAGCAAGCGACTAGCATATATGGTGGCTAACTTATACGCAAAAGAGAGCGAGGAGAGGAGGCAAAGCGCGAGCGAGAATCTATAAGAGCAACCTGTGCAAGCATAACTCCTACACCATGTCCACTTCCCGGACTCCGCCGAGAAGGGGCCATCACGGTAACACACACGGTTGATTCATTTTATTTAAGTTTAGTTCAAGTTATCTACAACTGGACATTAACAAATTCCCATCTGCCCATAACCGCGGGCACGGCTTTTGAAAGTTCAATCCCTGCAGGGGAGTCCCAACTTAGCCCATGACAAGCTCTCACGGTCAACGAAGGAATAGACCTCCACCCAAGACACACCGATCAGACTCGGTATCCCGGTACAACAAGACGATTCGACAGGTTAAAACAAGTCCAGCAACACCGCCCGAATGTGCCGACAAATCCCGATAGGAGCTGCACATATCTCGTTCTCAGGGCACACTCAGATGAGACTAGCTATGAGTAAAACCAACCCTCAAGTTTCCCCGAGGTGGCCCTGCAGGCAGCTCAGTTCGGACCAACACTCAGAGGAGCACTGGCCCGTGGGGGGCTAAAATAAAGATGACCCTCGGGCTCCGGTAACCCAAGGGAAAAGAGGCTAGGTGGCAAATAGTAAAACCAATGTTGGGCATTGCTGGAAAAGCTTTAATCAAGGCGAATTATCAAGGGGTTCCCATTATAGCCCAACCGCGTGAGGGACGCAAAATCCGAGAACATAACACCGATATGACGGAAACTAGGGCGGCAAGAGTGGAACAAAACACTAGGCGAGAGGCCGAGCCTTCCACACTTTACCAAGTATATAGATGCATTAAGATAACATAGCAATATAATGATATCCCAACAAGTAAATAAATGGTTCCAACAAGGAACGGCTCCAATCTTCACCTGCAACTAGCAACGCTATAAGAGGGGCTGAGCAAAGCGGTAACATAGCCAAACAACGGTTTGCTAGGACATGGTGGGTTAGAGGTTCAACATGTCAATTGGGAGGCTGACAATCAAAAAGGTAGGCATCGTAGCATTGGCATAGCAAAAGAGCGAAGCAAACTAGCATAGCAAAGATGGTAGTGATTTCGAGGGTATGATCATCTTGCCTGCAAAGCTGTCAGAGTTGACTGGATCCTCAAAAGCACACTCAACGGGCTCCTCGTTAGCGAACTCGTCTCCCGGCTCTACCCAAACAACACAAACAAGCAACAAGGATACAATCAACCACGTACAAGCTCAAACAATAATATGCGAAGATGGTATGCTATGCGGGATGCGATGCGGGATGCAAAATGCAAGACGTGACAGGAAATGCATGAACCTGGTCTCAACTTGGAAAACCAAGTGTGCCACTGGATAGAGGGGATGAAATCGCTTGAAAACGATATAAAGATCATTGGAATCGGAGTTACGGTTTGGAAATGGCAAGCGTTTTAAGATATGACACCGGTCTGCGATTTATAGCAAGTAGGCATCTAAATGCAACGAAATGAATATGCTACAGCCACCAAACATGACAACAAAAGACATGGAAGAGATGTACACAAGATGCTTAACAAAAGACTAGCACTGAGCCACGGCCAATTCATCCATTATGAGGTTCAAACAAGCATGGCAAAAACGAATAAGCAAAACAGATTTCAGACTTAGTGAAATTAACACTAGTCTGAAATTTCAGACCACGATGCTCTCTTCGGAGCAGCAAAACAACATGAAACGTAACCTGAATATGACAAGTAAGAACATGTAATGGAGCTACTCGACAAGCTTAACAAAAGTCCCAAAATGACCTGGGGCCAAAAGGGATCACAAAATATACTAACGAGCCCACGAACATAGATAAAACACAATCAGTTTTCAGACTTAGTGAAAACTGAGACATGCTGAAATTTAACTCACGAAGGCATGTAAACGAGCTCGATGCACTCACTACGGTGCAAGTCATGGCAAGGCAAGAATACACCCATTAAGAAGGAACACAATTCTAGCTAGACATGGCAAGAACAAAGGCATGGCATGCACGGATCAACTATAATAGCACCGGCAAAATCGCAAAAGAGTTAACGATCTGCCCAAATTCACAACGATGCAAAAGTAGAGCTCGATTGAATCAAGCTAGGGTGCACCAAACTTTCAATTAAAGACATGTATGGATATAGCATAACATGGTTAACAAAAGTCCCTTACTTATCATCCTCAAAAGAGGCACGGATCAATAGGAAACAAGCTGAACATATGGCATCATGAACTAAAATATCCCAGACGGTGAAAATCACTAAGTCCCTGAAAACTGATTTTCCGGGTGCCTCACTTTGCAAGCTTGCACAAGTCACCACACACATCCTAAAAATGCATGGGTTGCACCTCTGGAAAGATAAAAAGATGCTTAACAAAACATATCAAGGACTCACAGGCATATCATGCACGGATAAATCATGGCAAAAATGACAAAAGTCTATGATGAACCAATGGATCTGACATTTAACTCACGATGCCTCCTTCTAGCAGCATTTCGGGCATCAGGATGATCTCAAATGAAAATGATGCAATGGAATAAAATGATGTACTCGTCGAGACGAACATTTTGATATACTATATGTCCAAAACGGAGTTACGGATGCGGAGATATCATCGGTCAAAGATTGCATAAAAAATTAGGGGAGAGGAGAGAAAGTCAACCCTCAGTTTTGGATCTGAGATCTAGGGTTCGGCACTGTAGCACTGTAGCAGCGGGCGCGCTTCCCGAGGATCACCGGCGCCGGAGTTGGAGAGGGAGATGGCCGGGCGAGGTGGAGGTGGCCGGATCCGGTGCGGGCTGCGGCGGCCGGCGGCGTCCGGTCGCCGGAGTCGGGGACGGGCGCGGCGCGCGGGGCCGGGTGGAGGCGCGGCGGCGGCCGGCGATGGCTGAGCTTCGCGGCGGCGGCGGCCGGGGACAGCGGCGCGGTGGCGCCGGCCACCGGCGAGGGGGACGAAGGCGGTGGGGCTCGGCGCCTCCTCTGGCCCGGGGCGCGGGCGCGGGGGCCGGTGATGGGCTTCGGCCCGCGGCGGCGGTTGACCCGGTGGTGGCCACGTGTCGCCTCGGGGTTGGCTGGGCGCGGCGGCGGACACTGTCCGGCTGGGGGCGGACGTGTCCGTCGGCGCGAGGATCTGTTTTTTTTCGGGTAGGGTTTGGACGGGGAAGACGAGATCCGAAATGGAGGGGGTATATATAGGCATAAGAAGAGCTAGGAGACTCCAAATTGAGCACGGTTTTCGGTCACGCGATCGTGATCGAACGCTCTAGGACATGGAGCAAAGTTTGGTGGGTTTTGGGCCAAATTGGAGGGGTGTTGGGCTGCAACACACACGAGGCCTTTTCGGTCCCTCGGTTAACCGTTGGAGTATCAAACGAAGTCCAATTGATACAAAACTTGACAGGCGGTCTACACAATGGGAAATCACGTGATTCACTTGATGTATGTTTTGGTTATCAACTTGCGGGTTCCTCCCATGAACCTATGCATAGGGGTTGGCACATGTTTTCGTCGTGATTCTCCGATAGAAACTTTGGGGCACTCTTTGAGGTTCTATGTGTTGGTTGAATAGATGAATCTGAGATTGTGTGATGCATATCATATAATCATACCCACGGATATTTGATGTGACATTGGAGTATCTAGGTGACATTAGGGTTTTGGTTGATTTGTTTCTCAAGGTGTTATTCTAGTACGAACTCTAGGGCTGTTTGTGACTGTCGGTGTCAAAACCGGCGGATCTCGGGTAGCGGGTCCCGAACTGTGTGTCTAAGGCAGATGGTAACAGGAGGCAGGGGACACGATGTTTTACCCAGGTTCGGGCCCTCTTGATGGAGGTAAAACCCTACGTCCTACTTGATTATTCTTGATAACATGGGTAGTACAAGAGTTGATCTACCATGAGATCGGAGAGGCTAAACCCTAGAAGCTAGCCTATGGTATGATTGTATGTTGTCCTACGGACTAAAACCCTCCGGTTTATATAGACACCGGAAGGGGCTAGGGTTACACAAGGTCGGTTACAAAGGAGGAGATATACATATCCGTATTGCCTAGCTTGCCTTCCATGCCAAGTAGAGTCCCATCCGGACACGGGACGAAGTATCCAATCTTGTATCTTCATAGTCCAAAAGTCCGGCTGTTCGGAGACCCCCTAATCCAGGACTCCCTCAGTAGCCCCTGAACCAGGCTTCAATGACAATGAGTCTGGCACGCAGTGTTGTCTTCGGCATTGCAAGGCGGGTTCCTCCTCCGAATACACCACCGAAGAGTTTGAATACAAGGATAGTGTCCGACCCTGCAAAATAAGTTCCACATACCATCGTAGAGAGAGAATAATATTTCCACAAATCTAATCTGCTGACACGTTTTGGCAGCATGACATCAGGCCACGGCCCGGTAATTATTTGAACCGTTTTTCTTTAACCAGCCCTGCACATAACGTGAGGCGGTTTCTTGACACGTATTGTCAAAGCAGAGATCGTGTTCTCTTTATCACGGGATTCTCATCAATACAAACGTGGGTAACCCAACCGTGCCTGTTGGTATGACTCCTAGATTTTAGGTAAGTCTAGAACGGCCACGAGGAGGACGCGTGATATTCATCCCCTTTATAAAGGGACAAGGCTTTTTCTTTTTTCCCTCCCGTGCTCAATCGAATCCTTCCCCCGCCTCGAGTTCTAACACCCAAAGCCCAGGTCAGGTGCCTCGGACCATCAATCATGTCCGGATCTAGCCTTCAAGGCCGGTGGATGCCCTCCTCCGTCACGGAGGAGGACATCAAGAAGTTGAGGGTGGCCAGATATCTGACCGCCGAAATTTCGCATAGACTGCCCGCCCGACGGCAGGTCGTCCCTACTCCCGAACCCAACGTGAGCGTTGTGTTCGTCTCCCACTTCCTCCGAGGACTAGGCCTCGCTCTAGATCCCTTTGTTAGGGGTCTCATGTTCTATTACGGGCTGGATTTTCACGATCTGGCCCCGGATTCCCTTCTTCACATTTCGTCATTTATTGTCGTGTGTGAGGCCTCCCTCCGCATTACCCCTCACTTCGGCCTGTGGCTCAAGACCTTCGATGTGAAGCCGAAGATGGTCGAGGGGCAGTACGCAGAGTGCGGAGGTGCTCTAATAAGCAATATTGCTGACGCTCCATGGCCAAAGGGTTCCTTTCCAGAGGTGTCCGGATTGTGGCAACGGGAGTGGTTTTACGTCACAGCTCCCCGAAGTGCCAAGTGGGTAGCTGCCCCCACCTTTCGCTCGGGCTCTCCACCACAACTGATGTCATGGATCAGCAGGGGGCTGAGCTGGGGTCCAGCCAAGGACGTGCCAATACTGCAGAGCCGTATCCGCGATCTCTTCAAGGGAGATTTCAGTCTGGTTATGGTAATGCAAGATACGCTGGTTCGTCGAGTCCAGCCTTGCAAACGTCGGCCCCTCCGCATGTGGGAATTCAACCCGGAAGGACCGCACACTATTCAGAATTTCCTCGGCATGACGCACAAGGAGATGTACAAATCGTTCTTCGGACCCCAAATAGAGTGTCCGGACACTACCGAGGACGTGGGCCTGAGCTGCAACCGCCCCGCTCCCCAAGTAAGTAATCCCATGGCCGAACACACTGTCCTTTTATTTATCATGACATCATTTTGAAGAATCGCTCTTTGACCAGGACTGGATAACAAAGGCGAAGATGATCCGGTGTTTGGCCCCCCTTCCTGAAGGCTTGGACAATCCGGTGCTGGAAAAGATGCTCGAGCCGGCAAGGAGAGGGCGCCCCCTCCCCCTAGTCCAATTCGGACTAGGCCTTGGGGGGCGCACAACCTCTCCTCTTTCTTTCCCCTAAAGCCCAATAAGGCCCATATACTGCGCGGCGAATTCCCGTAACTCTCTCGTACTCCAAAAAAATACCCGAATCACTCGGAACCTTTTTGATGTCCGAATATAGTCGTCTGCTACCTCTTGAGCTTGCGTTGGATTTCCCCGAAGAGGAAGGGATGATGCAGCAGAGTAGCGTAAGTATTTCCCTCAGATTTTGAGAACCAAGGTATCAATCCAGTTGGAGGCCACGCTCAAGTCCCTCGTACCTGCACAAAAGGATAGCTACTCACAACCAACGCGATTAGGGGTTGTCGATCCCTTCACGGTCACTTACGAGAGTGAGATCTGATATATATAATATTTTGGTATTTTTGGTATAGAGATGCAATGTGAAAAGTAAAGGCAAAGTAAAAAGCAAAGCAAGATTAAAGTGATGGAGATTGATATGATGAGAATAGATCTGGGGGCCAAAGGTTTCACTAGTGGCTTCTCTCAAGAGCATAAGTATTCTACTGTGGGTGAACAAATTACTGTTGGGCAATTGACAGAATTGAGCATAGTTATGAGAATATCTAGGCATGATCATGTATATATGCATCACGTCCGTGACAAGTAGACCAAAACGATTCTGCATCTACTACTATTACTCTGCTCATCGACCGCTATCCAACATGCATCTAGAGTATTAAGTTAAAAACAGAGTAACGCTTTCAGCAAGATGACATGATGTAGAGAGATAAATTCATGCAATATGAAATAAACCCCATCTTGTTATCCTCGATGTCAATGATACAATACGTGCCTTGCTGCCCCTTCTGTCACTAGGAAAGGACACCGCAAGATCGAACCCAAAGCTAAGCACTTCTCCCATGGCAAGAACTACCAATCTAGTTGGCCAAACCAAACGGATAATTCGAAGAGACTTGCAAAGATAACCAATCATACATAAAAGAATTCAGAGAAGATTCAAATATTATTCATAGATAGACTTGATCATAAACCAACAATTCATCGGTCTCAACAAACACACCGCAAAAATAAGAAGATTACATCGAATAGATCTCCACAAGAGAGGGTGAGAACTTTGTATTGCGTTCTGAAAAGAGAGAAGAAGCCATCTAGCTACTAACTATGGACCCGAAGGTCTGAGGTAAACTACTCACACTTCATCGGAGAGGCTATGGTGATGTAGAAGCCCTCCGTGATGACGGCCCTCTCCGGCGGAGCTCCGGAACAGGCCCCAAGATGGGATCTCGTGGATACAGAAAGTAGCGGCGGTGGAATTAGGTTTTTGGCTCCTATTCTGATCGTTTGGGGGTACGTAGGTATATATAGGAGGAAGGAGTACGTCGGTGGAGCACCGAGGGGCCCACAAGGCAGGGGGGCGCGCCCCCCACCCTCGTGACTGTTGGGGAACGTAGTAATTTCAAAATTTTCCTACGCACGCGCAAGATCATGGTGATGCATAGCAACGAGGGGAGAGTATGATCTATGTACCATTGTAGATCGCAACGGAAGCGTTGACACAACGTAGAGGAAGTAGTCGTACGTCTTCTTCCCGATCCGACCGATCCAAGTACCGTTACTCTGGCACCTCCGAGTTCTTAGCACACGTACAGCTCGATGACGATCCCCGGGCTCCGATCCAGCAAAGCGTCGTGGAAGAGTTCCGTCAGCACGACGGCGTGGTGACGATCTTAATGTTCTACCGATGCAGGGCTTCGCCTAAGCACTACATTGATATAATCGAGGTGGAATATGGTGGCAGGGGGCACCGCACACGGCTAAGGAACGATCTCAATGTTCAACTTGTGTGTCTAGAGGTGCCCCCTGCCTCCGTATATAAAGGAGCCAAGGGGGAAGGGTGCGGCCAGCCCTATTTAGGCGCAGGAGGAGTCCTACTCCTACCGGGAGTAGGACTGCCCCCCCAATCGTATTCCTAATAGGACTCCCAAGTGTGGAAAGAGAGAGAGAGGGGGCCGGCCACCTCTCCTAGTCCTAATAGGACTAGGGGAGGGGGGAGGCGTGCAGCCCACCTTGGGCTGCCCCTTTCACCTTTCCACTAAAGCCCATGAAGGCCCATATGGCTCCCGGGGGGTTCCGGTAACCTCCCGGTACTCCGGTAAAATCCCGATTTCACCCGGAACACTTCCGATGTCCAAACATAGGCTTCCAATATATCAATCTTTATGTCTCGACCATTTCGAGACTCCTCGTCATGTCCGTGATCACATCCGGGACTCTGAACAATCTTCGGTACATCAAAATGCATAAACTCATAGTAACTGTCATCGTAACGTTAAGCGTGCGGACCCTACGGTTCGAGAACAATGTAGACCTGACCGAGACACGTCTCCGGTCAATAACCAATAGCGGGACCTGGATGCCCATATTGGCTCCTACATATTCTACGAAGATCTTTATCGGTCAGACCGCATAACAACATACGTTGTTCCCTTTGTCATCGGTATGTTACTTGCCCAAGATTCGATCGTCGGTATCCAATACCTAGTTCAATCTCGTTACTGGCAAGTCTCTTTACTTGTTCCGTAATACATCATCTCACAACTAACATATTAGTTGCAGTGCTTGCAAGGCTTATGTGATGTATATTACCGAGAGGGCCCAGAGATACCTCTCCGACAATCGGAGTGACAAATCCTAATCTCGAAATACGCCAACCCAACATCAACCTTTGGAGACACCTGTAGTACTCCTTTATAATCACCCAGTTACGTTGTGACGTTTGGTAGCACCCAAAGTGTTCCTCCGGCAAACGGGAGTTGCATAATCTCATAGTCATAGGACCATGTATAAGTCATGAAGAAAGCAATAGCAACATACTAAACGATCGGGTGCTAAGCTAATGGAATGGGTCATGTCAATCAGATCATTCACCTAATGATGTGATCCCGTTAATCAAATAACAACTCTTTGTCCATGGTTAGGAAACATAACCATCTTTGATTAACAAGCTAGTCAAGTAGAGGCATACTAGTGACACTCTGTTTGTCTATCTATTCACACATGTATTATGTTTCCAGTTAATACAATTCTAGCATGAATAATAAACATTTATCATGATATAAGGAAATAAATAATAACTTTATTATTGCCTCTAGGGCATATTTCCTTCAGTCTCCCACTTGCACTAGAGTCAATAATCTAGTTCACATCGCCATGTGATTTAACAGCAATTGTTCACATCACCATGTGATTAACACCCATAGTCCACATCGATATGTGACCAACACCCAAAGGGTTTACTAGAGTCAATAATCTAGTTCACATTGTTTATGTGATTAACACCCAAAGAGTACTAAGGTGTGATCATGTTTTGCTTGTGAGATAATATTAGTCAACGGGTCTGTCACATACAGATCCGTAAGTATTTTGCGAATTCTATGTCTACAATGCTCTGCATGGAGCTACTCTAGCTAATTGCTCCCACTTTCAATATGTATCTAGATCGAGACTTAGAGTCATCCAGATCTGTGTCAAAACTTGCATCGACGTAACCTTTTACGACGAACCTTTTTGTCACGTCCATAATCGAGAAACATATCCTTATTTTACTAAGGATAATTCTGACCGCTGTCCAGTGATCTACTCCTAGATCACTATCGTACTCCCTTGCTAAATCAGTGCAGGATATACAATAGATCTGGTATACAGCATGACATACTTTATAGAACCTATGGCCAAGGCATAGGGAATGACTTTCATTCTCTTTCTATCTTCTGCCGTGGTCGGGCTTTGAGTCTTACTCAACTTCACACCTTGTAATACAGGCAAGAACTCTTTCTTTGACTGCTCTATTTTGAACTACTTCAAAATCTTGTCAAGGTATGTACTCATTGAAAAAACTTATCAAGTGTCTTGATCTATCTTTATAGATCTTGAAGCTCAATATGTAAGCAGCTTCACCGAAGTCTTTCTTTGAAAAAACTCCTTTCGAATACTCCTTTATGCTTTACAGAATAATTCTACATTATTTCCGATCAACAATATGTCATACATATACTTATCAGAAATGCTGTAGTGCTCCCACTCACTTTCTTGTAAATACAGGCTTCACCGCAAGTCTGCATAAAACTATATGCTTTGCTCAACTCATCAAAGCGTATATTCCAACTCCGAGATGCTTGTACCAGTCCATAGATGGATTGCTGGAGCTCGCATATTTTGTTAACACCTTTAGGATCGACAAAAACTTTTAGTTGCATCGTATACAACTCTTCTTTAAAAAATCCATTAACGAATGCAGTTTTGTTTATCCATTTGCCAGATTTCATAAAATGTGGCAATTGCTAACATGATTCGAACAGACTTAAGCATAGATACGAGTGAGAAACTCTCATCGTAGTCAACACCTTGAACTTGTCGAAAACCTTTTGCAACAATTCTAGCTTTGTAGACAGTAACACTACTATCAGCGTCCGTCTTCCTCTTGAAGATCCATTTATTTTCTATGGCTTGCCAATCATCGGGCAAATCCATCAAAGTCCATACTTTGTTCTCATACATGGATCATATCTCAGATTTCATGGCCTCAAACCATTTTACGGAATCTGGGCTCATCATCGCTTCCTCATAGTTCGCAAGTTCGTCATGGTCTAGTAACATGACTTCCAGAACAGGATTACCGTACCACTCTGGTGCGGATCTCACTCTGGTTTACCTACGAGATTCGGTAGTAACTTGATCTGAAGTTTCATGATCATCATCATTAGCTTCCTCACTAATTGGTGTAGGTGTCACAGAAACCGGTTCTGTGATGTACTACTTTCCAATAAGGGAGCAGGTACAGTTACCTCGTCAAGTTCTACTTTCCTCCCACTCGCTTCTTTCGAGAGAAACTCCTTCTCTAGATAGTTTCCGAATTTAGCAACAAAAGTCTTGCCTTCGGATCTGTGATAGAAGGTGTATCCAATAGTTTCCTTTGGATATCCTATGAAGACACATTTCTCCGATTTGGGTTCGAGCTTATCAGGTTGAAGCTTTTTCACATAAGCATCGCAGCCCCAAACTTTCAGAAACGACAACTTTGGTTTCTTGCCAAACCACAGTTCATAAGGCGTCGTCTCAACGGACTTTGATAGTGCCCTATTTAACGTGAATGCAGCTGTCTCTAATGCATAACCCCAAAACGATAGTGGTAAATCGGCAAGAGACATCATAGATTGCACCATATCTAATAAAGTACGGTTACGATGTTCGGACACACCATTACACTGTGGTGTTCCAGGTGGCGTGAGTAGTGAAACTATTTCACATTGTTTTAACTGAAGGCCAAACTCGTAACTCAAATATTTTACCTCTGCGATCATATCGTAGAAACTTTTATTTTCTTGTTACGATGATTCTCCACTTCACTCTGAAATTCTTTGAACTTTTCAAATGTTTCAGACTTGTGTTTCATCAAGTAGATATACTCATATCTTCTCAAATCATCTGTGAAGATCAGAAAATAATGATACCTGTCGCGAGCCTCAATATTCATCGGACCACATACATCAGTATGTATGATTTCCAACAAATCTGTTGCTCGCTCCATTGTTCCGAAGAACAGAATTTTAGTCATCTTGCCCATGAGGCATGGTTCGCAAGCATCAACTGATTCATAATCAAGTGATTCCAAAAGCCCATCAGCATGGAGTTTCTTCATGCGCTTTACACCAATATGACCTAAACAGCAGTGCCACAAATAAGTTGCACCATCATTATTAACTTTGCATCTTTTGGTTTCAATATTATGATTATGTGTATTACTACGATCGAGATCCAACGAACTATTTCCGTTGGGTGTGTAACCATATAAGGTTTTATTCATGTAAACAGAACAACAATTTATTCTTTTACTTAAATGAATAACCGTATTACAATAAACATGATCAAATCATATTCATGCTCAACGCAAACACCAAATAACACTTATTTAGGTTCAACACTAATCCCAAAATTATAGGGAGTGTGCGATGATGATCATATCAATCTTGGAACCACTTCCAACACACATCGTCACTTCACCCTTAACTAGTCTCTGTTTATTCTGCAACTCCCGTTTCGAGTTACTAATCTTAGCAACTGAACTAGTATCAAATACTCAGGGTTTGCTATAAACACTAGTAAAGTACACATCAATAACATGTATATCAAATATACTTATGTTCACTTTGCCATCCTTCTTATCCGCTAATCACTTGGGGTGGTTCCGCTTCCAGTGACCAGTCCCTTTGCAGTAGAACACTTAGTCTCAGGCTTAGGACCAAACTTGGGCTTCTTCACTTGAGCAGCAACTTGCTTGCCGTTCTTCTTGAAGTTCCCCTTCTTCCCTTTGCCCTTTTCTTGAAACTAGTGGTCTTGTCAACCATCAACACTTGATGTTTTTTCTTGATTTCTACCTTCGTTGATTTCAGCATCACGAAGAGCTTGGGAGTTGTTTCCGTTATCCCTTGCATATTATAGTTCATCATGAAGTTCTACTAACTTGGTGATGGTGACTAGAGAATTCTGTCAATCACTATCTTATCTGGAAGATTAACTCCCACTTGATTCAAGCGATTGTAGTACTCAGACAATCTGAGCACATGCTCACTAGTTGAGCGATTCTCCTCCATCTTTTAGCTATAGAACTTGTTGGAGACTTCATATCTCTCAACTAGGGTATTTGCTTGAAATATTAACTTCAACTCTTGGAACATCTCATATGTTCCATGACGTTCAAAACGTCTTTGAAGTCCCGATTCTAAGCCATTAAGCATGGTGCACTAAACTATCAAGTAGTCATCATATTGAGCTAGCCAAACGTTCATAACGTCTGCATCTGCTCCTGCAATAGGTCTGTCACCTAGCGGTGCATCAAGGACATAATTCTTCTGTGCAGCAATGAGGATAAACCTCAAATCACGGATCCAATCCGCATCATTGCTACTAACATCTTTCAACACAATTTTCTCTAGGAACATATCAAAATAAACACAGGGAAGCAACAACGCGAGCTATTGATCTACAACATAATTTGCAAAATACTACCAGGACTAAGTTCATGATAAATTTAAGTTTAATTTAATCATATTACTTAAGAACTCCCACTTAGATAGACATCCCTCTAATCCTCTAAGTGATCACGTGATCCAAATCAACTAAACCATGTCCGATCATCATGTGAGATGGAGTAGTTTCATTGGTGAACATCACTATGTTGATCATATCTACTATATGATTCACGCTCGACCTTTCGGTCTCCGTGTTCCGAGGCCATATCTGTATATGCTTGGCTTGTCAAGTATAACCTGAGTATTCTGCGTGTGCAACTGTTTTGGACCCGTTGTATTTGAACGTAGAGCCTATCACACCCGATCATCACGTGGTGTCTCAGCACGAAGAACTTTCGCAACGGTGCATACTCAGGGAGAACACTTCTTGATAATTTAGTGAGAGATCATCTTATAATGCTACCGTCAATCAAAGCAAGATAAGATGCATAAAAAGATAAACATCACATGCAATCAATATAAGTGATATGATATGGCCATCATCATCTTGTGCTTGTGATCTCCATCTCCGAAGCACCGTTGTGATCACCATCGTCACCGGCGCGACACCTTGATCTCCATCGTAGCATCGTTGTCGTCTCGCCAATCTTATGCTTCCACGACTATCACTACCGCTTAGTAATAAAGTAAAGCATTACATCGCGATTGCATTGCATACAATAATGCGACAACCATATGGCTCCTACCAGTTGCCGATAACTCGGTTACAAAACATGATCATCTCATACAATAAAATTCAGCATCATGCTTTGACCATATCACATCACAACATGCCCTGCAAAAACAAGTTAGACGTCCTCTACTTTGTTGTTGCAAGTTTTACGTGGCTGCTACGGGCTTAAGCAAGAACCAATCTCACCTACGCATCAAAACCACAACGATAGTTTGTCAAATAGACTCCGTTTTAACCTTCGCAAGGACCGGGCGTAGCCACACTTGGTTCAACTAAAGTTGGAGAGACAGTCGCCCGCAAGCCACCTGTGTGCAAAGCACGTCGGGGGAACCGGTCTCGCGTAAGCGTACGCGTAAGGTTGGTCCGGGTCGTCTCGTCCAACAATACCGCCGAACCAAAGTATGACATGCTGGTAGGCAGTATGACTTATATCGCCCACAACACACTTGTGTTCTACTCGTGCAAATAACATCAAACCATAAAATCTAGGCTCGGATGCCACTGTTGGGGAACATAGTAATTTCAAAATTTTCCTACGCACACGCAAGATCATGGTGATGCATAGCAACGAGGGGAGAGTATGATCTACGTACCCTTGTAGATCGCAACGGAAGCGTTGACACAACGTAGAGGAAGTAGTCGTACATCTTCTTCCCGATCCGACCGATCCAAGTATCGTTATTCCAGCACCTCCGAGTTCTTAGCACACGTACAGCTCGATGACGATCCCCGGGCTCCGATCCAGCAAAGCGTCGGGGAAGAGTTCCGTCAGCACGACGGCGTGGTGACGATCTTGATGTTCTACCGATGCAGGGCTTCGCCTAAGCACTACAACGATATAATCGAGGTGGAATATGGTGGCAGGGGGCACCGCACACGGCTAAGGAACGATCTCAATGATCAACTTGTGTGTCTAGAGGTGCCCCCTGCCTCCGTATATAAAGGAGCCAAGGGGGAGGGGTGCGGCCAGCCCTATGGAGGCGCAGGAGGAGTCCTACTCCTACCGGGAGTAGGACTCCCCCCCAATCCTATTCCTAATAGGACTCCCAAGTGTGGAAAGAGAGAGAGAGAGAGAGGGGGCCGGCCACCTCTCCTAGTCCTAATAGGACTAGGGGAGGGGGGAGGCGCGCAGCCCACCTTGGGCTGCCCCTTTCACCTTTCCACTAAAGCCCATGAAGGCCCATATGGCTCCCGGGGGTTTCCGGTAACCTCCCGGTACTCCGGTAAAATCCCGATTTCACCCGGAACACTTCCGATGTCCAAACATAGGCTTCCAATATATCAATCTTTATGTCTCGGCCATTTCGAGACTCCTCGTCATGTCCGTGATCACATCCGAGACTCCGAACAATCTTTGGTACATCAAAATGCATAAACTAATAATAACTGTCATCGTAACATTAAGCGTGCGGACCCTACGGTTCGAGAACAATGTAGACCTGACCGAGACACGTCTCCGGTCAATAACCAATAGCGGGACCTGGATGCCCATATTGGATCCTACATATTCTACGAAGATCTTTATCGGTCAGACCGCATAACAACATACGTTGTTCCCTTTGTCATCGGTATGTTACTTGTCCGAGATTCGATCGTCGGTATCCAATACCTAGTTCAATCTCGTTACTGGCAAGTCTCTTTACTCGTTCCGTAATACATCATCTCACAACTAACATATTAGTTGCAGTGCTTGCAAGGCTTATGTGATGTGTATTACCGAGAGGGCCCAGAGATACCTCTCCGACAATCGGAGTGACAAATCCTAATCTCGAAATACGCCAACCCAACATCTACCTTTGGAGACACCTGTAGTACTCCTTTATAATCACCCAGTTATGTTGTGACGTTTGGTAGCACCCAAAGTGTTCCTCCGGCAAACGGGAGTTGCATAATCTCATAGTCATAGGAACATGTATAAGTCATGAAGAAAGCAATAGCAACATACTAAACGATCGGGTGCTAAGCTAATGGAATGGGTCATGTCAATCAGATCATTCACCTGATGATGTGATCCCATTAATCAAATAACAACTCTTTGTCCATGGTTAGGAAACATAACCATCTTTGATTAACGAGCTAGTCAAGTAGAGGCATACTAGTGACACTCTGTTTGTCTATGTATTCACACATGTATTATGTTTCCGGTTAATACAATTCTAGCATGAATAATAAACATTTATCATGATATAAGGAAATAAATAATAACTTTATTATTGCCTCTAGGGCATATTTCCTTCAGTGACCGCCTCTCTGATGCCTTGGCGTAGGGTCCAAGTCTCCTGGATCATGTTCGGTTAGAAAATCACGTTCCCGGAGGTTTTATTCCGTTTGGACTCCGTTTGATATTCTGTTTCTTCGAAATACTGAAATAGGCAAAAAATAGCAATTCTAGGCCGGGCCTCCGGTTAATAGGTTAGTCCCATAAATAATATAAAAGTGGAAAATAAAGCCCAATATAGTCCAAAACAGTAGATAATATAGCATGGAGCAATCAAAAATTATAGATACGTTGGAGACGTATTAGGCATCCCCAAGCTTAATTCTTGCTCGTCCTCGAGTAGGTAAATGATAAAAAGAGAATTGTTGATGCGGAGTGGTACTTGGCATAATTTCAATGCAAATCTTATTAATTGTGATATGAATATTCAGATTCGAAAGATTCAAGACAAACGTTTATATTGACATAAAAATAATAATACTTCAAGCATACTAACCAAGCAATTATGTCTTCTCAAAATATCATGGCCAAAGAAAGTTATCCCTATAAGATCATATAGTCTGGCTATGCTCTATCTTCACCACACAAAGTATTTAAATCATGCACAACCCCGATGACAAGCCAAGCAATTGTTTCATACTCTAACTTTTTCAAAACTTTTTCAATCTTCACGCAATACATGAGCGTGAGCCATGGATATAGCACTATAGGTTGAATAGAATGGTGGTTGTGGAGAATACAAAAAGAGGGGAAGATAGTTTCACATCAACTAGGCGTATCAACGGGCTATGGAGATGCCCATCAATAGATATCAATGTGAGTGACTAGGGATTGCCATGCAACGGATGCACTAGAGCTATAAGTATATGAAAGCTCAAAAAGAAACTAAGTGGGCGTGCATCCAACTTGTTTGCTCATGAAGACCTAGGGCAATTTTAGGAAGCCCATCATTGGAATATACAAGCCAAGTTCTATAATGAAAGATTCCCACTAGTATATGAAAGTGATAACATGAGAGACTCTCTATTATGAAGATCATGGTGCTACTTTGAAGCACAAGTGTGGTAAAAGGATAGTAACATTGTCCCTTCTCTCTTTTTCTCTCATTTTTTTTATTTGGGCCTTTTCTCTCGTTTTTATGGCCTCTTTGTATTTGGGCTTCTTTGGCCTCTTTTATTTATTTTTCGTCCGGAGTCTCATCCCGACTTATGGGGGAATCATAGTCTCCATCATTCTTTCCTCACTTGGGACAATGCTCTAAAAATGATGATCATCACACTTTTATTTTTCTTACAACTCAACAATTACAACACAATACTTAGAACAAAATATGACTCTATATGAATGCCTCCGGCGGTGTACCGGGATATGCGATATGACAATGATGAATGTGTCATGATAAACGGAACGGTGGAAAGTTGCATGGCAATATATCTTGGAATGGCTATGGAAATGCCATAATAGATAGGCATGGTGGCTGTTTTGAGGAAGGTATATGGTGGGTGTATGATACCGGCGAAAGGTGCGCGGTATTAGAGAGGCTAGCAAAGGTGGAAGGGTGAGAGTGCGTATAATCCATGGACTCAACATTAGTCATAAAGAACTCATATACTTATTGCAAAAATCTAGAAGTTATCAGAGCAAAGTATTACGCCCATGCTCCTAGGGGGATAGATTGGTAGGAAAAGACCATCGCTCGTCCCCGACTGCCACTCATAAGGAAGACAATCAATAAATAAATCATGCTCCGACTTCATCACATAATGGTTCACCATACGTGCATGCTACGGGAATCACAAACTTTAACACAAGTATTCTTTAAATTCACAACTACTCAACTAGCATGACCCTAATATTATCACCTCCATATCTCAAAACAATTATCATGCTTCAATATTTTCTTAGTATTCAACACACTCAAAAGAAAGTTTCACAAATCTTGAATACCAAGCATATTATTATTAAGGAAATTACCATGCTATTAAGAGACTCTCAAAATAATTTAAGTGAAGCATGAGAGATCAATAGTTTCTTTAAAACGAATCCACCACCGTGCTATAAAAGATCTAAGTGAAGCACATAGATAAAAACTACATAGCTCAAAAGATATAAGTGAAGCACATAGAGCAAAACTACATAGCTCAAAAGATATAAGTGAAGCACATAAAGTAAAATTATAATGCTCAAAAGATATAAGTGAAGCACATAGAGTATTCTATCAAATTTCAATTCATGTATGGATCTCTCAAAAGGTGTGTACAGAAAGGATGATTGTGGCATACTAAAACACAAAGACACAAATAATACAAGACGCTCCAAGGAAAACACATATCATGTTGGTGAATAAAAATGTAGCTCCAAGTAAATTACTGATGGAAGTGGACGAAAGAGGGGATGCCTTCCGGGGCA
>NC_053028.1:697025267-697035634 GCF_003073215.2 Triticum urartu
GAGGAGACATGGGGTATCCTATGAAGACACATTTCTTCGATTTGGGTTCGAGCTTATCAGGTTGAAGCTTTTTCACATAAGCATCACAGCCCCAAACTTTCAGAAATGACAACTTTTGTTTCTTACCAAACCACAGTTCATAAGGCATCGTCTCAACGGATTTCGATGGTGCCTTATTTAACGTGAATGCGGCCGTCTCTAAAGCATAAACCCAAAACGATAGCGGTAAATCAGTAAGAGACATCATATATCGCACCATATCTAGTAAAGTATGATTACGACGTTCGGACACACCATTACGCTGTGGTGTTCCGGGTGGCGTGAGTTTGAGAAACTATTCCGCATTGTTTCAAATGAAGACCAAACTCATAACTCAAATATTCTCCTCCACGACCAGATTGTAGAAACTTTATTTTCTTGTTACGATGATTTTCAACTTCACTTTGAAATTCTTTGAACTTTTCAAATGTTTCAGACTTATGTTTCATTAAGTAGATATACCCATATCTGCTTAAATTATATGTGAAGGTGAGAAAATAATGATATCCGCCACGAGCCTCAACATTCATCGGACCACATACATCTGTATGTATGATCTCCAACAAATCTATTGCTCTCTCCATAGTTCCGGAGAACGGTGTTTTAGTCATCTTGCCCATGAGGCACGGTTCGCAAGTACCAAGTGATTCATAATCAAGTGGTTCCAAAAGTCCATCAGTATGGAGTTTCTTCATACGCTTTACACCGATATGACCTAAACGGCAGTGCCACAAATAAGTTGCACTATCATTATCAACTCTGCATCTTTTGGCTTCAATATTATGAATATGTATATCACCACTATTGAGATTTAGCAAAAATAGACCACTCTTAAGGGGTGCATGACCATAAAATATATTACTCATATAAATAGAACAACCATTATTCTCAGATTTAAATGAATAACCGTCGCATCAAACAAGATCCAGATATAATGTTTATGCTCAACGCTGGCACCAAATAACAATTATTTAGGTCTAATACTAATCCCGAAGGTAGATGTAGAGGTAGCGTGCCGACCGCGATCACATTGACTTTGGAACCATTTCCCACGCGCATCGTCACCTCGTCCTTAGCCAATCTTCGCTTAATCCGTAGCCCCTGTTTCGAGTTGCAAATATTAGCAACAGAACCAGTATCAAATAGCCAGGTGCTACTGCGAGCATTAGTAAGGTACACATCAATAACATGTATATCACATATACCTTTGTTCACCTTGCCATCCTTCTTATCCGCCAAATACTTGGGACGGTTCCGCTTCCAGTGACCAATCTGCTTGTAGTAGAAGCACTCAGTCTCAGGCTTAGGTCTAGACTTGGGTTTCTTCTCCTAAGCAGCAACTTGCTTGCGGTTCTTCTTGAAGTTCCCCTTCTTCTTCCCTTTGCCCTTTTTCTTGAAACTGGTGGTCTTATTGACCATCAACACTTGATGCTCCTTCTTGATTTCTACCTCCGCTGCCTTTAGCATTGCGAAGAGCTTGGGAATTGTCTTATCCATCCCTTGCATATTATAGTTCATCACGAAGCTCTTGTAGCTTGGTGGCAGTGATTGGAGAATTCTGTCAATGACGCTATCATCCGGAAGATTAACTCCCAGTTGAATCAAGTGATTGCAGTACCCAGACATGTTGAGTATATGCTCACTGACAGAACTATTCTCCTCCATCTTGCAGCTATAGAACTTATTGGAGACTTCATATCTCTCAATCCGGGCATTCTTTTGAAATATTAACTTCAACTCCTGGAACATCTCATATGCTCCATGACATTCAAAACATCGTTGAAGTCTCGGTTCTAAGCCGTAAAGCATGGCACATTAAACTATTGAGTAGTCATCAGCTTTGCTCTGCCAGACGTTCTTAACGTCGTCAGTTGCACCAGCAGCAGGCCTGGCACTCAGCGGTGCTTCCAGGACGTAATTCTTCTGAGCAGCTATGAGGATAATCCTCAAGTTACGGACCCAGTCCGTGTAATTTCTACCATCATCTTTCAACTTTGCTTTCTCAAGGAACGCATTAAAATTCAACGGAACAACAGCACGGGGCATCTACATAAAACCAACATAGACAAGCAAGATACTATCAGGTACTAAGTTCATGATAAATTTAAGTTCAGTTAATCATATTACTTAAGAACTCCCACTTAGATAGACATCCCTCTAATCCTCTAAGTGATCACGTGATCCATATCAACTAAACCATGTCCGATCATCACGTGAGATGGAGTAGTTTGAATGGTGAACATCACTATGTTGATCATATCTATTATATAATTCAAGCACGACCTTTCGGTCTCCGTGTTCCGAGGCCAAATCTGTTATATGCTAGGCTCGTCAAGTTTACCCTGAGTATTCCGCGTGTGCAACTGTTTTGCACCCGTTGTATTTGAACGTAGAGCCTATCACACCCGATCATCACATGGTGTCTCAGCACGAAGAATTTTCGCAACGGTGCATACTCAGGGAGAACACTTTATACTTTGATAATTCAATGAGGGATCATCTTATAATGCTACCGTCAATCAAAGCAAGATAAGATGCATAAAAGATAAACCTCACATGCAATCAATATAAGTGATATGATATGGCCATCATCATCTTGTGCTTGTGATCTCCATCTCCGAAGCACCGTCATGATCACCATCGTCACCGGCGCGACACCTTGATCTCCATCGTAGCATCGTTGTCGTCTCGCCAATCTTATGCCTCCACAACTATCGCTACCGCTTAGTGATAAAGTAAAGCATTACAAGGAGATTGCATTGCATACAATAAAGCGACAACCATATGGCTCCTGCCAGTTGCCGATAACTCGATTACAAAACATGATCATCTCATACAATAAAATTTAGCATCATGTCTTGACCATATCACATCACAACATGCCCTGCAAAAACAAGTTAGACGTCCTCTACTTTGTTGTTGCAAGTTTTACGTGACTGCTACGGGCTTAGCAAGAACCGTTCTTACCTACGCATCAAAACCACAACGATAGTTTGTCAAGTTGGTGCTGTTTTAACCTTCTCAAGGACCGGGCGTAGCCACACTCGGTTCAACTAAAGTTGGAGAAACTGACACCCGCCAGCCACCTGTGTGCAAAGCACGTCGGTAGAACCAGTCTCGTGTAAGCGTACGCGTAATGTCGGTCCGGGCCGCTTCATCCAACAATACCGCCGAATCAAAGTATGACATGCTGGTAAGCAGTATGACTTATATCGCCCACAACTCACTTGTGTTCTACTCGTGCATATGACATCTACGCATAAAACCAGGCTCGGATGCCACTGTTGGGGAACGTAGTAATTTCAAAAAAATTCCTACGCACACGCAAGATCATGGTGATGCATAGCAACAAGAGGGGAGAGTGTTGTCCACGTACCCTCATAGACCGAAAGCGGAAGCGTCAGCACAACGCGGTTGATGTAGTCGTACGTCTTCACGATCCGACCGATCAAGTACCGAATGTACGGCACCTCCGAGTTTAGCACACGTTCAGCCCGATGACGTCCCTCGAACTCCGAACCAGCCGAGTGTTGAGGTAGAGTTTCGTCAGCACGACGACGTGATGACGATGATGATGTTCTACCGACGCAGGGCTTCGCCTAAGCACCGTTACAGTATTATCGAGGTGGACTATGGTGGAGGGGGGCACCGCACATGGCTAAAAGATCAAACGATCAATTGTTGTGTCTTTGGGGTGCCCCCTGCCCCCGTATATAAAGGAGCAAGGGGAGGAAGCAACCGGCCAGGGGGAGCGCGCCAAGAGGGAGTCCTACTCCCACTAGCCGTGTATAAAGGAGCAAGGGGAGGAGGCGGCCGGCCAGGGAGAGGCGCGCCAAGGGCCCCCCTTACCCTAAACCAATTCGGTTTGGGCCTTGGGGGGGCGCGCCCCACACTCCCCTTGCTTCCCTCTATTTCCACGAAGGCCCATGTAGGCCCACTAAGCCCCCGGGGGGTTCGGGTAACCTCCTGGTACTCCGGTAAAATCCCGATTTCATCCGGAACACTTCCGATATCCAAACATAGGCTTCCAATATATCAATCTTCATGTCTCGACCATTTCAAGACTCCTCATCATGTCCGGGATCACATCCTGGACTCCGAACAACCTTCGGTACATCAAAACATATAGACTCATAATATAACTGTCATCGAAACGTTAAGCATGCGGACCCTATGGGTTCGAGAACTATGCAGACATGACCGAGACACGTCTCCGGTCAATAACCAATAGCGGAACCTGGATGTTCATATTGGCTCCCACATATTCTACGAAGATCTTTATCGGTCATACCGCATAACAACATACGTTGTTCCCTTTGTCATCGGTATGTTACTTGCCCGAGATTCGATCGTTGGTATCTCAATACCTAGTTCAATCTCATTACCGGCAAGTCTCTTTACTCGTTCTGTAATACATCATCCCGCAACTAACTCATTAGTTGCAATGCTTGCAAGGCTTAAGTGATGTGCATTACCGAGAGGGCCCAGAGATACCTCTCCGACAATCAGAGTGACAAATCCTAATCTCGAAATACGCCAACCCAACAAGTACCTTAGGAGACACCTGTAGAGCACCTTTATAATCACCCAGTTACGTTGTGACGTTTGGTAGCACACAAAGTGTTCCTCCAGTAAAAGGGAGTTGCATAATCTCATAGTCATAGGAACATGTATAAGTCATGAAGAAAGCAATAGCGGACATACTAAACGATCGGGTGCTAAGCTAACGGAATGTGTTGTGGAATTGTCACGGCAGATGTCCTTAGTGTCAGGACTTAGTCGCGAGGCCAGCGCATCTATGTGGTAGCTTGAGAGGGGTTGAGTGGGACGAGAGATGCGAGGTTTTACCCAGATTCGGCCCCCCACGGTGGGCGCCAACTGTCGTGGATTTGTCATGGCAGATGTCCTTAGTGCCACGACTTAGTCGCGAGGCCAACGCATCTAGGCGGTAGCTTGAGAGGGGTTGATCGGGACGAGTGATGCAACACACAAGACAGGGATTTAGACAGCTTCGGGCCCCGGGAAACATCATCCGGTAAAAACCCTACATGCTGTTTGAGGCTAGGTCTCATTATGATCGTGAGAGAGTCGCCGGTAAGCCGGCTCTTTGTCTCTAGCCCTAGAGATTGTTTCTTCTTGTTTGTCCCCCCTCTTGGGGAGCCCTGCCCCTCCTTATATAAGTTAGAGGGGTGGGTTACATGTGGAGTCCTAGTAGGATTTGGACTAGTCTATCTTTTCTTACAAGTTGAATACAAGTCCGGGTCTTGCTTCCTTTGTAGGAGAATATTCCTTATGCCTTTCCTATTAAGCCGACCTACCATAACGTAAGCCGGCCTTCTGGGCCTTGAGCCTCTTGGGCCTCCGGGTCTTGTCGCTCCTCTGATCCGCTTGCCAGGTCACCCATAAGTCGCCAGGCTCGGGCGGGTCACTTAGTGAGTCGTCCAGTCAGGGCGGGTCATTAGTGAGTCACCAAGTCCGGCCGGGTTATACATCCGGCCGGGTCATACATCCGGCCGGGTCATACGCGGGGTATATCCCCGACATTAGCCCCCAGTTTAATTTGGATTTATCCATGTTAAACTGATCCTGTAAAACAAACACAAGAACAACTTTGACAGATTGTGTTCCGGGTTAAAAATTCTTGTACGCCGGCACCTGATCATCCTTAATTCCTTCTGCTCCGGTTTAAATATTCTCCTAAAACGGGACATGATTATCCTTAAGTCCAATTGTCATTTCCTTCATCTAGAAAATCCGGGTCAAATAAGCTAGCTTCATACTCAATTTGCTGATGTTGGTTTCTCATAGAAAAATATTGTGAAGAATAATCCACTTGAGTCGGCTTCCAAGGCACCGGGTTAAATAATTTTGGTCTTCAAATACTCATCTGATATTCAGCTGCCTTGAAGATGTAAAACTTGCCGGTTTATCATTACCAAAAACTACCGGATTATAAAACAGACGATGCCGGGTCATAATTGTTGTTGACACCGGTTTATGTATTTGATCCTCCTGATTTGCTCAAAACTGATAATTTGAAGATTCTTCTCCCTTATATCCATATTACCTATAGCCCCCAAGTCTTGAGCAGAACAAAGTGATGGTTTAAAACTTACTCCAATAAATGTTGCAACCTTGAAGAAATCCGGTTTATTCATCTCAATCATATAAACTGAATATTCCACACATGTAGCCCCCAAGTGCCGGGTTGTCATGCTTGCAGCAACTTGGGACTTTAATTGCTTTATGCTCATGAAAACTTCAACCAGTGTAGCCCCCAAGGGCCGAGTCATTATGCAATAATGAGTAGGGACTTTATAGATATAACCATGTAAATTTGAACAGCAATGTGTAGCCCCCAAGGGCCGGCTTAGTAAGATAATACTGAGCTGGGACTTTGATAATAACATCATATAATATAGTCTCCACCATGAGGCTTGAACCCACGTCCACAAGGTTAAGAGCTTTGTACTCCACCAACTGAATAGTGGACCGTTCAATATAATGGATTAATGCTTGTGTACCTTGAATTTTTGACAGGAGCAATTGGTAGCCCCCAAGGGCCAACTCATTTAGAATGTGATGAGTCGGGTCTTCAATAAGTTGAGCAAAAAATGACTTTGCATTAGCCCCCAAGTGCCATGGTGCATGCTAGCAGTGACATGGGACTTGCATATTTGATATAATCCCAATCTGAATAATGTAGCCCCCAAGTGCCGGGTCGTAAGCCTGCGGCGACTCGGGACTATTCCTTCCATTGTAGAATAAATCATATCTATTGATAAAAATAATAACCGTTGCGCTAAAGCGACTTTGAAAACCTCAATCATAACACTGGTTATTGATAATCATAATAGAAATCCAGCCATGTTGGCTATTCAAGATTTGAATAATATAATCCGGTATGAAAACCTCAATCATTCACTATCATCATGAAAATCCAGCCAGTTTGGCTATTAAAGATTTGAATACCTCATCGGTTGACAAGTAAATCTGGAGTTTTAAATACCTGGCAGCTCTTGGCCGATGACGACTTAATGCACATTCATTGTAAGCCAGAATTTTTGTAACCCGGTGGCCTATAGCTCTTGAGAAAATCAATAATTGATAACCCTTTTGAGACACCAATTTCAGTGATGAGCTTGGACTAAAGCATTTATATAAGTAATAATTCTGCAAACCCTCCACAGAGTTTAAACAACATATGCCCTGGCGACTTAATGTCAAGATCCAGGGCGGGTAACCACCCAAATGTAGTCTTACCCTGCACACAAGTAGATCACAAGAACCCTTGGCGGTTTACCGCAGGGCGGGTCATAATACCTCACATATAACCACTGTGATATTGAATTTGTACTGCCGGTTTACATGACCTGTGCAGTGAGGGTGAGAACCCAATTCTGTAAAAGCCGGCACATATGATGTTTGTTATGTGCTGACAACTTTATTGACCAAGGTTAAGCCGGTGGAATCAAAGCCACTCCCTAGATGCTTTCAAATATGATTAAAAAAGTCTCAAGACAAAGTCAAATAACTACGATTGCAAAAAATTGTACAAGAAACAAACAAAATTTTGTGGCTTCTGATTCGAATACGATAAGTAAACCGTTCCAAAGGGGTTAAGCTAAGATTCGAATACGGTCATATAGCCCCCAGTGGCTTTGGCGATGCCGATCAAGAGGGTATCGACAGCTATGTTCTCTTTGGTTCGAATACGACCTATGTTTGAACAGGAAGCCCCCAAATGACCTTAAGAGTTGTTTAGCGACGCTGATTCGAATACGATCCATGTCGATTCCCAAAGGGGTTGAGCTATGATTCGGATACGATCAAGAAGCCTCCAAGTGGGTTCGGCAGTTTGCCAATCAAAAGGGTATCGACAGCTATGTTCTCTTTGGTTCGAATACGGCCTATGTTTGAACAGGAAGCCCCCAAGTGACCATATAAGTTTTGGCATTGCGCCGATCAAGAGGGTACTGATAGCTATGCTCGATGAGCAGGAAGCCCCCAAGTGACCATAATATGATAAGCCGTAAGGCAGGATACCCATGTTTTGAACCATGCATCATGGCAGCAAGTTCCCTTTGGTAACCATTAATTTGTCTGAGAACTCGAACTTGCGAGAGATTAATTCTTTTTGAACCGGAAATTCTTAAACCGGATATTGAGAGCCTCAAAGCTTTGTAAGGGACAAATTTACCTTGAGCCGGATGTTGAACCAGTTTTGAGAGCTTCAAAGCTTTGTGGGAGAGAGATGTCTCTTGAACCAGATTTAAACCGGAATCTTTACTTTGAACCGATAATTTTCTGATGGCCTTTAAATTTTCATCAATATGGCGATGTCCTCCTGAAACAGTGTTTCTTCCTTCCAATGACTCAGAGTTCCCGAGTCATGTCATTGGAGCCCCCGAGTCTCAAGACGACTCAAGGAGTTGGCTTGAGATTCTCCATATTTGACCAGAGCAGAAGGTGTATATCATCGGCGCATTGATAGCGCGATGTGAACCCACAGAAGGTTGAGGTGACTGCGGCGGGTTATAAATGATCCCGTATGAGCCGTGTCAGCAACTCGGCCAATGGCTCCTTCTAACTGGTTGTTCGAAGTTAACCAAACTGTAGTGGCGGCGACTCGTGCGCCTGCCCATTGAACCATCCAGTGCAAACGGCAGCTGATAATATATGATAATTTGCCTCCAGTTTGTTGGAAGAAAACCGGGCTTCCCAAGTAGTGACTCGCTCATACTCAATAAACAGCTCATCCAGATAAGTGCAGCCCGGTGTGCCGATGTAAACCAGGCCGCGAGAGACGGACGGTAAAGACGACCGTAACATCATAGGCGGCATAGATAGATGAACCGGCCGTGGGGTTGTAAGCCGGTGCGGACGGGCAAGTTGTCCTCCTTGTTGTAAGCCGGCGTGGTCGCGAGAGACGGCCACGACGTTGTAAGCCGGTGCGGGAGTCCGTTGAGTAACGACAGCCACATGTGCCTAAAGATGTTTGTGTGCCTCCATCTCCGCGGTATAATATCACTTTTTGTCATAAATAATTGCCCTGCATAAACAATATTGCAGACCAAGGCAAAGTCAAACTTGTTCTTTGACAAAAACAACATGTGCTAATAAAACAAACTTGGATGAATATCACCTGATTTGTTTGAACGATGGATGATCCGTTTAACGTGACAGAGGTAGCTCAGGAAGACTAGGGACTCAATATAGTTCCGTCGGCTCAGGCAGTCCGGCGACTTAATATAACCCCGGCGGCTCAAAGCGGCAAGGGCGGCTTACCGCAGCTCCGACGGGTTGATGTAGATTAAACTGCACAGGCGGCAACTTGAGCATACAGATGAGCCGGCCGCAGCGTTGTAAGCCGGTGCAGACGAGCAAGTTGTCATCTACGTTGTAATCTGGTGTGGACGCGTGAACCGGTCCTCAAGGGCGGACAGGCAAGTCGTCTGTGGCGTTATAAGGCGGTGCGGACGGGCGAGTCAGCCGATGTGTTGATGCAACACACATGTCCGCGTAGCTATGCAGCACAGCCGAAGTGCATCCGTAGTATAAAGGCATGAAACAATTGTCCTGTGTAAAAATGTCACAGGGCAGAGTAATTGTTCTTTGACAGAAAATAATAAGTGTCTAATAAGATAAATTTAGATAGATATCACCTAATGTTTGTGAATGACAGATGATCTGTATGCCGCGTTAGAGGTGGCTAAATATAATCTCGGCGGTTCAGGCAGACCAGCAAACAGTTGCAACGGCTTAGAAGTAATGGCGGTCGAGAAGGCCACAAGGATGAGACACGGCAGAGGCGCGTAGCGCCGGGCGGCTCAACGGGGCGTCTCATCATAGCAGGGGCGGCTCAATGCGGCCTCAGCGGTTTAATAAACGCTAGTATAAAAGTGATGTCGGCGCGCGCCCCTTATGCGACACCTTTGTAATGAATAATGGTCCTACGAAAAAATACCACAGACCAAAGTAATTGTTCTTTGACAAAAAATAATATGTGCCAAAATTATACTTAAAGGGATATCACCTGATTCGCCCGGACAACAAATGAGTCGGCCGTGGCATTGTAAGCTGGTGCAGATGGGAAAGTCGGCCGCGTTGTGTTAATGTAAACTAGGCCGCGAAGACGGCGGCTCACACGGATGCCCGTTAAGCAGCATGGCAGACGAACACCGGTGCACAATGTTGCTGATTTGTTCAGATGACGGATGATCCGTTCAACGCGGGTGAACCACGGCAGCTACAGAGGTGAGATGTCCACGGCGGTTGCTACGGTCACATGGAAAATAGAGCAAAAGACCCTGGCGAAATAGCATCCG
>NC_053028.1:697036634-697164045 GCF_003073215.2 Triticum urartu
CAAGCTTGAGCGATGCTTTCTCCTTCGCGAGGCCAAAAATTATATATATAATTGCGATCACGATGAACAAGATGCATAGGGTAATACTTTTGATGAAATTCCAATTTCAATCTTCTATAGTTCCATGTTCCCATATCATCACATAGCCTATACCATGTCAATGCGTCTCCCTTCAAACATAAAGGGAAGACCTTCTTCTTAGCAACATCATCGGGAATACCTCCAAGCTTAAATAATCCACAAACTTCATCCACATATATTAGGTGTTCATCAGGATGCTTTGTTCCATCTCATGTAAAAGGATTAGCTAGCAGTTTTTCTATTATACTCGAAGGATACTCATAAGGAATTTCATTTTCAATAGGTTTAGTAGGTTGAGGAGCAACTCTTTGCTCTACTAGTCGGGGTGAAGATACCCCGAACAAGCCCCTCAGAGGATTACTTTCCATAGTAATAAGTGACAGTAAATTTCAGCACACTATATAAATTTTTCCTTACCAAATTCCACCTACCAAAGGCGCTTCACTCCCCGGCAATGGCGCCGGAAGAGGGTCTTGATGACCCACAAGTTAGGGGATCTATCGTAGTCCTTTCGATAAGTAAGAGTGTCGAACCCAACGAGGAGCAGAAGGAAATGATAATCGGTTTTCAGCAAGGTATTCTCTGCAAGTACTGAAATAAGTGGTAACAGATAGTTTTTTGATGAGATAATTTGTAACGAGCAACAAATAACAAAAATAAATAAAGTGCAGCAAGGTGGCCCAATCCTTTTTGTAGCAAAGGACAAGCCTGGACAAACTCTTATATAAGGAAAAGCGCTCCCGAGGACACATGGGAATATCGTCAAGCTAGTTTTCACCACGTTCGTATGATTCGTGTTCGGTACTTTGATAATTTGATATGTGGGTGGACCAGTGCTTGGGTGCTGTTCTTACTTGAACAAGCATCCCACTTATGATTAACCTCTATTGCAAGCATCCGCAACTACAACAAAAGTATTAAGGTAAACCTAACCATAGCATGAAACATATGGATCCAAATCAGCCCCTTACAAAGCAACGCATAAACTAGGGTTTAAGCTTCTGTCACTCTAGCAACCCATCATCTACTAATTACTTCCCAATGCCTTCCTCTAGGCCCAAATAATGGTGAAGTGTTATGTAGTCGACGTTCACATAACACCACTAGAGGCTAGACAACATACATCTCATCAAAATATCGAACAAATGCCAAATTCACATGACTACTAATAGCAAGACTTATCCCTTGTCCTCAGGAACAAACGTAACTACTCACAAAGCATAAACATGTTCATAATCAGAGGGGTATTAATATTCATATAGGATCTGAACATATGATCTTCCACAAATTAAACCAACTAGCATCAACTACGAGGAGTAATTAACACTACTAGCAACCTACTAGCACCAATCCCGGACTTGGAGACAAGAATTGCATACAAGAGTTGAACTAGGGTTTTGAGATGAGATGGTGCTGATGAAGATGTTGATGGAGATTGCCCTCTCCCGATGAGAGGAGCATTGGTGATGATGATGGCGATGATTTCCCCCTCCGGGAGGGAAGTTTCCCAGGCAGAACAGCTCTGCCGGAGCTCTAGATTGGATACGCCAAGGTTCCGCCTCGTGGCGGCGGAGTTTCGTCCCGAAAGGTTGCTTCTTATTTTTTTCTTGATGAAAGACTTCATATAGGAGAAGATTGTCATCAGAGAGCCACCAGGGGGCCCACGAGGTAGGGGCGCGCTCTAGGGGGGCTCCCCCCACCCTCGTGAGAAGGGTGTGGGCCCCCTGGTCTTCATCTTTGGCGAGGATTTTTCATTATTTATTATAAGGTGTTCCGTGGAGTTTCAGGACTTTTGGAGTTGTGCAGAATAGGTCTATAATATTTGCTCCTTTTCCAGCCCAGAATTCCAGCTGTCGGCATTCTCCCTCCTTATGTAAACCTTGTAAAGTAAGAGAGAATAGCCATAAGTATTGTGACATAATGTGAAATAACAGCCCATAATGCAATATATATTGATATAAAAGCATGATGAAAAATGGACGTATCAAATGCTACTTGGCATTATATCAATGTAATTCTCTTAATTGTGGTATGAATATTCAGATCCGAAAGATTCAAGACAAAAGTTCAATATTGACATAGAAATAATAATACTTCAAGCATACTAACTAAGCAATTATGCCTCTTCAAAATAACATGGCCAAAGAAAGTTATCCCTACAAAATCATATAGTCTGGCTATGCTCCATCTTCACCACACAAAGTATTTAAATCATGCACAACCCCAATGACAAGCCAAGCAATTGTTTCATACTTTTGGTGTTCTCAAACTTTTTCAATCTTCACGCAATACATGAGCATGAGCCATGGACATAGTACTATATGTGGAATAGAATGGTGGTTGTGGAGAAGACAAAAAGGGAGAAGATAGTCTCACATCAACTAGGCGTATCAATGGGCTATGGAGATGCCCATTAATAGATATCAATGTGAGTGAGTAGGGATTGCCATGCAACGGATGCACTAGAGCTATAAGTATATGAAAGCTCAACAAAAAGAACTAAGTGGGTGTGCATCCAACTTGCTTGCTCACGAAGACCTAGGGCATTTTGAGGAAGCCCATAATTGGAATATACAAGCCAAGTTCTATAATGAAAAATTCCCACTAGTATATGAAAGTGATAACATAGGAGACACTTTATCATGAAGAGCATGGTGCTACTTTGAAGCACAAGTGTGGAAAAAAAGAATAGTAGTATTGCCCCTTTTTATTTATTTATTCTTTTTTGGGCCTTCTTTTTTTATTTGGTCTTTCTCTTTTTTTATTGGGACAATACTCTATGAATGATGATCATCACACTTCTATTTATTTACAAATCAATGATTACAACTCGATACTAGAACAAAGTATGACTCTATATGAATGCCTCCGGCGGTAAACTGGGATAGCAATGCATGGACGACTTATATAAAATAATTATGAACGGTGGCTTTGCCACAACTAAAATGTCAACTACATGATCATGCAAAGCAATATGACAATGATGGAGCGTGTCATAGTAAACGGAACGGTGGAAAGTTGCATGGCAATATATCTCAGAATGGCTATGGAAATGCCATGATAGGTAGGTATGGTGGCTGTTTTGAGGAAGGTATATGGTGGGTGTATGATACCGGCGAAAGGTGCGCAGTATTAGAGAGGCTATCAAGGGTGGAAGGGTGAGAGTGCGTATAATCCATGGACTCAACATTAGTCATAAAGAACTCACATACTTATTGGAAAAATCTATTAGTTATCGAAGAAAAGAACTATGCGCATGCTCCTAGGGGGATAAACTGGTAGGAAAAGACCGTCGCTCATCCCCGACCTCCACTCATAAGGAGGACAATCAATAAATACATCATGGTCCGACTTCTTAACATAACGGTTGACCATACGTGCATGCTACGGGAATCACAAACTTCAACACAGGCATTTCTCAAATTCACAACTACTCAACTAGCATGACTCTAATATCACCATATCCATATCTCAAAACAATTATCAAGTTTCAAACTTCTCATAGTATTCAACACACTCATAAGATTTTTTTTATTAATCTTGAATGCCTAAAATAATTAAAGCAAATTACCATGCTGTTTTGTAGGACTCTCAAAATAATCAAAGTGAAGCATGAGAGAACAAAAGTTTCTATAAAACAATTCACCATCGTGCTATAAAATATATAAGTGAAGCACTAGAGCAAAAACTATATAACTCAAAAGATATCAGTGAAGCACATAGAGTATTCTAACAATTTCCAAATCATGTGTGTCTCTCTGAAAAAGGTGTGTTCAGCAAGGATGATTTTGGAAAACTAAAAAATAAAGACTCAAATAATACAAGACGCTCCAAGCAAAACACATATCATGTGGTAAATAAAAATATAGCTCCAAGTAAAGTTACCGATAGAAGTAGACGAAAGAGGGGATGCCTTCCGGGGCATCCCCAAGCTTTGGATTTTAGGTTTCCTTAGATTATCTTGGGGTGCCATGGGAATCCCCAAGAATAGGCTCTTGCCACTCCTTGTTCCATAATCCATCAAATCTTTTACCCAAAACTTGAAAACTTCACAACACAAAACTTAAAGTGGAAAATCTCGTGAGCCCCGTTAGCGAAAGAAAACAAAATACCACTTCAAGGTAATGTAATGAACTCATTCTTTATTTATATTGGTGTTAAAAATACTTTATTCCAACTTCTTTATGGTTTATAAGCTATTTTACTAGCCACAGATTCATTAAAATAAGCAAACAACACACGAAAAACAGAATCTGTAAAAAAACAGAACAGTCTGTAGTAATCTGTAGCTAACGCAAGATCTGGAACCCCAAAAATTCTAAAATAAATTTCTGGACGTGAGGAATTTATCTATTAATCACCTGAAAAAATAAAAAACTAAATAGAACTTTCCAAATAAAAATGGCAGCAGTTCTCGTGAGCGCTAAAGTTTCTGTTTTTTACAGCAAGATTAAAAAGACTTTCCCCAAGTCTTCCCAACGGTTCTACTTGGCACAAACACTAATTAAACACAAAAAGACACAACCAAAACAGATTCTAGATAAATTATTTATTACTAAACAGGAGGAAAAAGCAAGGAATAAAAATAAAATTGGGTTGCCTCCCAACAAGCGCTATCGTTTAACACCCCTAGCTAGGCATGAAAGCAAGGATAGATCTAGGTATTGCCTTCTTTGGAAGGCAATCCATAAGTGGCTCTCATAATAGATTCATAAGGTAATTTAATTTTATTTCTAGGGAAGTGTTCCATGTCTTTCCTTAACGGAAATTGGAATCTAATATTCCGTTCCTTCATATCAATAATTGCACCAAACGTTCTAAGGAAAGGTCTACCAAGAATAATAGGACATGAAGGATTGCAATCTATGTCAACAACAATAAAATCCACGGGCACATAATTCCTATTTGCAACAATAAGAACATCATTAATTCTTCCCATAGGTTTCTTAATAGTGGAATCCGCAAGGTGCAAGTTTAAAGAGCAATCATCCAAATCACGGAAACCTACCAAATCACACAATGTCTTTGGAATCGTGGAAACACTAGCACCCAAATCACACAAAGCATACCTTTCATGATCTTTAATCTTAATTTTAATAGTAGGTTCCCACTCATCATAAAGTTTTCTAGGGATAGAAACTTCCAACTCAAGTTTTTCTTCATAAGATTGCATCAAAGCATCAACGATATGTTTGGTAAAGGCTTTATTTTGACTATAAGCATGAGGGGAATTTAGCACGGATTGCAACAAGGAAATACAATCTATCAAAGAGAAATTATCATAATTAAATTCCTTGAAATCCAAAATAGTGGGTTCTTTAATATTTAATGTTTTGACTTCTTCAATCCCACTTTTAACAATTTTATCATCAAGATCTAAAGACTCCGAATTTTTGGAACGTCTTCTAGGTAAAGGTGGATCATCTTCAGTCCCATCATTATCAAGATTCATATTGCAAAACAAAGATTTAATAGGGGACACATCAATAACTTTTAGATCTTCACCTTTGTCTTCCAAAAAAATTCCGGCTTAGCGGCCATCTTATTAACTAAGGTGGCTTGCTTATCCGAAACTTTAGCTATTAACTTCTCAAGATGAGCAATCTAAGATTTCAAACCATCAAATTCTTTAGACATATCCTCAAGCTCTTTATTCATATAACCCATAAAGCTATTTGTTCTTTAAGCTCATTTCTAAAGAAATTATTATGCTCAAACTGTAAGACCATAAAACCCCTGACGTTGCCTTCGATCTCTTCTAACCTTTTAAGTTGAAGATCACCAAATCTAGATAGATCCATCGTGACAAGCAAGCAAGCCAACACACAAGCAAACAAGAAATGGGCAAAAAGAGGCAAATAGAGAAAGAGAGGGAGGATGGAGAGAGTGGGCGAATAAAACGGCAAGGGTGAAGTGGGGGAGAGGAAAACGAGAGGCAAATGGCAAATAATGTAATGCGGGAGATAAGGGTTTGTGATGGGTACTTGGTAGGTTGACTTTTGCGTAGAATCCCCGGCAATGGCGCCAGAAATGGCTCGTTGTCGGGAGTCCAAATCTTGACTTGACCTTGCGTAAGACTCCCCGGCAACGGCGTCAGAAGTCCTTCTTGATACCTCTTGAGCACTGCGTTGGTTTTCCCTTGAAGAGGAAAGGGTGATGCAGCAGAGCAGCATAACTATTTCCCTCAATTTTTGAGAACCAAGGTATCAATCCAGTAGGAGGCCACGCACAAGTCCCTCGCACCTACACAAACAAATAAACTCCTCGCAACCAACGCGATAAAGGGGTTGTCAATCCCTTCACGGTAACCTACAAGAGTCAGATCTGATAGATATGATAAGATAATATTTTTGGTATTTTTATGATAAAGGGAAATAAAGATGCAAGTAAAATAAATGGCAAAGGAAATAACTAAGTATTGGAAGATTAATATGATGGAAAATAGACTCGGGGGCCATAGGTTTCACTAGAGGCTTCTCTCGAGAGCATAAGTATTACGGTGGGTGAACAAATTATTGTTGAGCAATTGACAGAATTGAGCATAGTTATGAGAATGTCTAGGTATGATCATGTATATAGGAATCACGTCCAAGACAAGTAGAACGACTCCTTCCTGCATCTAGTACTATTACTCCACAAATCGACCGCTATCCAGCATGCATCTAGAGTATTGAGTTCAAGAGAACAGAGTAACGCTTTAACCAAGATGACATGATGTAGAGGGATAAACTCATGCAATATGATATAAACCCCATCTTTTTATCCTCGATGGCAACAATACAATATGTGCCTTGCTGCCCTTACTGTCACTTGGAAAGGACACCGCAAGATTGAACCCAAAGCTAAGCACTTCTCCCATTGCAAACAGATTAATTTAGTAGGCAAAACCAAACTGATAATTCGAAGAGACTTGCAAAGATAACCAATCATACATAAAAGAATTTGAAGAGGATTCAAATATTGTTCATAGATAAACGTGATCATAAACCCACAATTCATCGGTCTCAACAAACACACCGCAAAAGAAGATTACATCGAATAGATCTCCACAAGAGAGGGGGAGAACTTTGTATTGAGATCCAAAAAGAGAGAAGAAGCCATCTAGCTGATAACTATGGACCCGAAGGTCTGAAGTAAACTACTCACACTTCATCGGAGGGGCTATGGTGTTGATGTAGAAGCCCTCCGTGATCGATGCCCCCTCCGGCGTAGCTCTGAAAAAGGCCCCAAGATGGGATCTCGTGGATACAGAAAGTTACGGCGGTGGAATTAGGGTTTTGGCTCCGTATCTGGTAGTTTGGGGGGTACGTAGGTATGTATAGGAGGAAGGAATACGTCGGTGGAGCAACATGGGCCCCACGAGGGTGGAGGGCGCACCTGGGGGGTAGGCTTGCCCCGCTACCTCGTGCCTTCCTGGTTGATTGCTTGATGTAGGGTCCAAGTCCTCTGGATCATGTTCGTTCCGAAAATCACATTCCCGAAGGTTTCATTCCGTTTGGACTCCGTTTGATATTCTTTTTCTGCGAAACCCTAAGATAGGCAAAAGAACATCAATTCTGGGCTGGGCCTCCGGTTAATAGGTTAGTCCCAAAAATAATATAGAAGTGTATAATAAAGCCCAATAATGTCCAAAACAGGATATAATATAGCATGGAAACAATCAAAAATTATACATACGTTGGAGACGTATCACCCAATTCCCTCCTTGCCCACAACTTCCTTTTGATTTCTCAAAAGGTCGTCGAGGTTCTTCTCACCTTGTATGCAAGACACAAGGCCTTTCTCAAGTTGCTCCTTCAACTTAGCATTCTCCTCCACAAGATGCACATGCTCACAACATGGGTTAGTAGCATTTGCATTATCAATGAAGACCATATGAGGAAAGGTGGCCTTTCCTTAGTTAGCTTCCCTTGGAGTTGATCATGAGACTCTTTAAAGCTAGCATGAGCACCCTTCAAGGCTTCGTGAGCCTTGTCAAGTATATCAAACTCCTTGAGTCTAGCAATATCAACCCCAAGTTTGGCCTTCTCGGAATTGAGTACACGAGATACAACAAGTGCATGGTTAAGATATTCCTTTAATTTAGCATGATCATTGTTGTGTGACTCCTCAAGAGCCAAATGATGACCACGCTCTTCCACAAGAGCATTAGAGAGATCCGATATCTCATCCGCATAGTCACGACTATGTCCCTCCATCTTAGAGATGGTGTCTTCGTGAGCCTTGATCATGTCATTGGCTTCACCAAGTTGTTCCAAGAGAGCAACAAATTGCTTCTTGGATTTACCCTTGAGCTTACTCATAAAAGACTCAAATTCATTTTCTTCGTCATTAGACCCCTCACTTTCATCAATGCAATCCGTCAAAGAGGGATTAGTAGTGATGGTAGTTTTGATGTTGGGGGTTACCTTGTTGGTGGCTTTGGCCATGAGGCACTTGGCGGTGATGTTCTTGTTGGGTGAGTCGAAGAGAGACACCCGTGGAGTTGTTGCAATGGCAACAGAGGCCATGGCAACTATCTCATCATCATCATCATCATCATCCTCATTGTACTCTTCTTGTGCAACCAAACCCTTGGGAGGAGTCTTCTTGATTAAGTTGCTCTTGTTGGGGAAGGACTTGGCCTTGTCTTTTTGGATGAGCTTGCCACCATTGTCTTCCCTCTTCGCATATGGGCACTCCGCAACAAAATGGCTCACATTCCCACAATTATAGTAAGTCCTCACACGTTGCTAGCCCTTCACGCCACTTGAGTTGTTCTTTTTGAAGTTGGGCCTTGTGTTCTTCTTGCTCCAAAATTGCCTTGAAGCGAGAGCCATGTGCTCATGATAAGCATATTTCGTATCTTTGGGGTTGCTCTCCTCTTCTTCCTCATCGTGCTCTTCTTCCACACTATCCTTGGCCTCCAAGGCAAGGTTGGCCTTCTTTGCTCTTTGAGAACGCAACACCGCGTTGTCATCAGTCTTGTCCAAGATCCTCATAGCCACAAACTCATCCAACACTTCACTTGAGGACAAGGTGTGGAAGTCCGGCCTTTGACGGATGACGGAGGACATGGCCTTGTGGTAAGGCATCATGGCCTTGAGGAATTTGTGCTTGATCCAATTGGCATCCGTATGCTTGCTCCCATGATCTCGGAGTGAGACCGCGAGAGTGGTTAATCTCCAGTAAAGCTCTCGAGTTTCTTCATCTTCATTTATTGCAAACTCATCGGCTTCATCTTGCACCACTTCATAGTTGGAGCGTTGAATGCTTGCGCTTCCCTTGTAAAGGGAAACAACATGGTGCCATGCTTCCTTGGCCACGGTGAAAGGTCGAAGATGTGCAATATCTTCGGATGGAATTGCACCTTGGATGATGAAGAGAGCATTCTCGTTGGATTGATGGTCCGCAGCTTCTCTAGGGGTGAAGTTGCTTCGGTCATGTGGATAGAAACCTTGCTCAATGCTTCTCCAAAGATTAGTATTCACATGATTTAAATGACGTTTGAAACAGTGGACCCAACAGTCAAAATCCTCATTTTTCACAATCTTAGGAGGAGAACCCGCATGATTTAAATGAGTGGAGGGAACTGGTCCTCCATAAGTAAGAGGAGGTTCAACATGGGCAAAGATGTCGTTTCCACTTTTACCACTAGACGAAGGAACTTTATCACTAGTAGCCTCCCCCTAGTCGGGGTTCGATACGTCTCCGTCGTATCTATAATTTTTGATTGTTCCATGCCAATATTCTACAACTTTCATATACTTTTGGAAACTTTTTATACTATTCTTGGGACTAACATATTGATCCAGTGCCCAGTGCCAGTTCCTGTTTGTTGCATGTTTTTTGTTTCGCAGAAAAATCCATATCAAACGGAGTCCAAACGGGGTAAAAACGGATGGAGATTTTTTTGGAATATATGTGATTTTTGGGAAGTGAAATCAATGCGAGACGATGCTCATGGGGCCCACGAGGTAGGGGGCGCGCCCCTGACCCTCGTGGTCACTGATACGTCACCAACGTATCTATAATTTTTGGTTGCTCCATGCTATATTATCTACTGTTTTGGACTATATTGGGCTTTATTTTCCACTTTTATATTATTTTGGGACTAACCTATTAACCGGAGGCCCAACCTAGAATTGCTGTTTTTTTGCCTATTTTAGTGTTTCGAAGAAACGGAATATCAAACAGAGTCCAAACGGAATGAAACCTTCGGGAACGTGATTTTCTCACCGAACGTGATCCAGGAGACTTGGACCCTACGCCAAGGCATCAGAGAGGTGGTCACGAGGGTGGGGGGAGCCCCCCTAGGGCGCGCCCCCTGCCTCGTGGGCCCCTCGGTGCTCCACCGACGTACTCCTTCCTCCTATATATACCTACGTACCCCCAAACGAACAGAACAGGAGCCAAAAACCTAATTCCACAGCCGCAACTTTCTGTATCCACGAGATCCCATCTTGGGTCTTGTTCCAGAGCTCCGCCGGAGAGGGCCGTCATCACGGAGGGCTTATACATCATCATAGCCTCTCTGATGAAGTGTGAGTAGTTTACCTCAGACCTTCGGGTCCATAGTTAGTAGCTAGATGGCTTCTTCTCTCTTTTTGGATCTCAATACAAAGTTCTCCCCCTCTCTTGTGGAGATCTATTCGATGTAATCTTCTTTTTGCGGTGTGTTTGTTGACATCGATGAATTGTGGGTTTATGATCAAGTCTATCTATGAATAATATTTGAATCTTCTCTGAATTCTTTTATGTATGATTGGTTATCATTGCAAGTCTCTTCGAATTATCCGTTTGGTTTGGCCAACTAGATTTGTAGTTCTTGCCATGGGAGAAGTGCTTAGCTTTGTGTTCGATCTTGTGGTGTCCTTTCCCAGTGACAGAAGGGGCAGCAAGGCACATATTGTATCGTTGCCATCGAGGATAATAAGATGGGGTTTATTTCATATTGCATGAATTTATCTCTCTACATCATGTCATCTTGCTTAACGCGTTACTCTGTTTTTAACTTAATACTCTAGATGCATGCTGGATAGCGGTCGATGAGTGGAGTAATAGTAGTAGATGCAGAATCGTTTCGGTCTACTTGTAACGGATGTGATGCCTATATACATGATCATGCCTAGATATTCTCATAACTATGCTCAATTCTGTCAATTGCTAAACGGTAATTTGTTCACCCACTGTAGAATACTTATGCTCTTGAGAGAAGCCACTAGTGAAACCTATGGCCCCCGGGTCTATTCTCATCATATCAATCGCCATCACTTTAATCTTGCTCTGCTTTTTACCTTGCCTTTTACTTTTCACTTTGCATCTCTATACCAAAAATATTATATCTATCAGATCTCACTCTCGTAATTGACCGTGAAGGGATTGACAACCCCTAGTCGCGTTGGTTGTGAGTAGCTATCGTTTTGTGCAGGTACGAGGGACTTGAGCATGGCCTCCTAATGGATTGATACCTTGGTTCTCAAAAACTGAGGGAAATACTTACGCTACTCTGCTTCATCATCCCTTCCTCTTTGGGGAAATCCAACGCAAGCTCAAGAGGTAGCAAGAAGGATTTCTAGCGCCGTTGCCGGGGAGTCTACGCAAAAAGTCAACATACCAAGTACCCATCACAATCCCTATCTCTCGCATTACATTATTTGCCATTTGCCTCTCATTTTACTCTCCCCCACTTCACCCTTGCCGTTTTATTCGCCCTCTCACTCTCTCTCTCTATCCTCCCTATCTATTTGCCTCTTTTTGCCCGCTTGCCTTTTGTTTGCTCGTGTGTTAGATTGCTTGTTTGTCGCGATGGCTCAAGATACTACCAAATTGTGTGACTTCACCAATACCAATAATAATGATTTCCTTAGCACTCCGATTGCTCCTCTTGCCAATACTGAATCTTGTGAAATCAATACTACTTTGTTGAATCTTGTTATGAAAGATCAATTCGCCGGCCTTCCTAGTGAAGATGCCGCTACTCATCTGAATAGCTTCGTTGATTTATGTGATATGCAAAAGAAAAAGGATGTCGATAATGATGTCGTTAAATTGAAGCTATTTCCTTTTTCGCTTAGAGATCGTGCTAAAGCTTGGTTTTTTTCTTTGCCTAAAAATAGTATTGATTCTTGGAACAAGTGCAAAGATGCTTTTATCTCTAAGTGTTTCCCTCCCGCTAAGATCATCTCTCTTAGAAACGATATTATGAACTTTAAGCAACTTGATCATGAACATGTTGCACAAGCTTGGGAGAGAATGAAATTAATGATACGTAATTGCCCTACGCATGGTTGGAATTTGTGGATGATTATACAAAAAATTTATGCCGGATTGAATTTTGCTTCTAGAAATCTTTTAGATTCGGCCACGGGAGGCACTTTTATGGAAATCACTTTAGGAGATGCTACTAAACTCCTAGATAATATTATGGTTAATTATTCTGAATGGCATACTGAAAGATCTTCTAATAAAAAAGTACATGCGATAGAAGAAATCAATGTTTTGAGTGGAAAGATGGATGAACTTATGAAATTATTTGCTACTAAGATTGTTTCTTCTGATCCTAATGATATGCCTTTGTCTACTTTGATTGAAAATAAAAATGAATCTATGGATGTGAATTTTGTTGGTAGGAATAATTTTGGTAACAACGCTTATAGAGGGAATTTTAATCCTAAGCCATATCCTAATAATCCTTCTAATAATTATGGGAATTCCTACAACAACTCTTATGTAAATTATAATAATATGCCCTCTAAATTTGAGAATAGTATTAAAGAGTTTATGAATTCACAAAAGAATTTTAATGCCTTGCTTGAAGAGAAATTTTTTAAAGTTGATGATTTGGCTAGGAACGTTGATAGAATTTCTCTTGAGGTCTATTCCTCCTAAGCATGATATCAATGAGTCTCTCAAAGCCATGAGAATTTCCATTGATGAGTGCAAGGAAAGAACCGCTAGGATGCGTGCTTCCAAAGATGCCTTTATTAAAGCGTGTTCTTCCAATTCCTATGAAAATCAAGATGAAGATCTAAAAGTTATTGGTGTGCCTCCTATTAAATCTTTGTTTTGCAATATGAATCTTGATGAAAATAAATATGATCTTCCTTTACCTATAAGGCGTTCTAAAAATTCAGAGTATTTATATCTTTATGATGAAATTGATGAAAGTGGGATTGAAAGAAATAAAAATCTAGATGTTGCTAAACCCACTATATTGGATTTCAAGGAATTTAATTATGAAAGTTGCTCTTTAATTGATTTTATTTCCTTGTTGCAATCCGTGCTAAATTCTCCACATGCTTATAGTCAAAAGAAAGCCTTCACGGAACATATTGTTGATGCCTTCATGCAATCTTATGAAGAAAAACTTGAGTTGAAAGTTTCTATCCCTAGAAAACTATATGATGAGTGGGAACCAACTATTAAAATTAAAATTAAAAATCATGAGTTTTATGCTTTGTGTGATTTGGGTGCTAGTGTTTCCACTATCCCCAAAACTTTGTGTGATTTGCTAGATTTCCGCAATTTGGATGATTGCTCTCTAAACTTGCATCTTGCGGATTCTACTATTAAGAAAGCTATGGGAAGGATTAATGATGTTCTTATTGTTGCAAATATGAATTATGTTCCCGTAGATTTCATTGTTATTGATATAGATTGCAATCCTTCTTGCCCTATTATTCTTGGTAGACCTTTCCTTAGAACGGTTGGTGAGATTATTGATATGAAGGAAGGGAATATTAGATTTCAATTTCCATTAAAAAAGGGCATGGAACACTTTCCAAGAATGAAAATAAAATTGCCATATGAAACTATCATGAGAGCCACTTATGGATTGCCTACCAAAGATGGCAATACCTAGATCTATCCTTGCTTTTATGCCTAGCTAGGGGCGTTAAACGATAGCGCTTGTTGGGAGGCAACCCAATTTTATTTTTATTCCTTGATTTTTGCTCCTGTTTAGTAATAAATAAATTATTTAGCCTCTGTTTTGGTTGTGTTTTTTGTGTTTAATTAGTGTTTGTGCCAAGTAGAACCGTTGGAAAGACTTGGGGAAAGTTTTGTTGAACTTGCTGTAAAAAACAGAAACTTTAGCACTCACGAGAACTGCTGTCTTTTTTATTTGAAGAGTGATATTTATTTAATTCTTTTTGAAGATGATTAATATATAAATTCCTCACGTCCAGAAATTTGTTTTAGAATTTTTGGGGTTCAAGATCTTGCGCTTGCTACAGATTACTACAGACTGTTCTGTTTTTGACAGATTCTGTTTTTTGTGTGTTGTTTGCTTATTTTGATGAATCTATGGTTAGTAAAATAGTTTATAATCCATAGAGAAGTTGTAATACAGTAGGTTTAACACCAATATAAATAAAGAATGAGTTCATTACAGTACCTTGAAGTGGTTTTTTGTTTTCTTTCGCTAACGGAGCTCACGAGTTTTGTACTTTAAGTTTTGTGTTGTGAAGTTTTCAAGTTTTGGGTGAATTCTTGTGATGGATCATGGAACAAGGTGTGGCAAGAGCCTAAGCTTGGGGATGCCCATGGAACCCCCAAGATAATCAAAGGACACCAAAAATTCAAAGCTTGGGGATGCCCCAGAAGGCATCTCCTCTTTCGTCTACTTCCATCGGTAATTTACTTGGAGCTATATTTTTATTCAACAACATGATATGTCTTTTGCTTGGAGCGTCTTGTATTATTTGTGTCTTTGTGTTTTAGTATGCCACAATCATCCTTGCTGTACACACCTTTTGAGAGAGCCATACATGAATTAAAATTTGATAGAATACTCTATGTGCTTCACTTATATCTTTTTAAGCTAAGTAGTTTTCCTCTATGTGCTTCACTTATATCTTTTGAGCTATGTAGTTATACTCTATGTGCTTCACTTATATCCTTTTTGAGCTAAGTAGTTTTTCTCTGTGTGCTTCACTTATATCTTTTGAGCGCTATAATTTTGCTCTATGTGCTTCACTTAGATCTTTTAGAGCACGGTGGTGGATTTTTTTTAAAGAAACTATTGATCTCTCATGCTTCACTTAAATTATTTTGAGAGTCTCTTAATAGCATGGTAATTTGCTTAATAATAATATGCTTGGTATTCAAGATTTGTGAAACTTTCTTTTGAGTGTGTTGAATACTAAGAAAAGATTGAAGCATGATAATTATTTTGAGATATGGAGGTGATAATATTAAAGTCATGCTAGTTGAGTAGTTGTGAATTTAAAGAATACTTGTGTTAAAGTTTGTGATTCCCGTAGCATGCACGTATGGTGAACCGTTATGTGATGAAGTCGGAGCATGATTTATTTATTGATTGTCTTCCTTATGAGTGGCCTTCGGGGACGAGCGATGGTCTTTTCCTACCAATCTATCCCCCTAGGAGCATGCGTGTAATACTTTCCTTTGATAACTTCTAGATTTTTGCAATAAGTATATGAGTTCTTTATGACTAATGTTGAGTCCATGGATTATACGCACTCTCACCCTTCCACCTTTGCTAGCCTCTCTAATACCGCGCACTTTTCGCCGGTATCATACACCTACCATATACCTTCCTCAAAACAGCCACCATACCCACCTATTATGGCATTTCCATAGCCATTCTGAGATATATTGCCATGCAACTTTCCACCGTTCCGTCTATCATGACACATTCATCATTGTCATATTGCATATCCCGGTACACCGCCGGAGGCATTCATATAGAGTCATATTTTGTAATTGTTGAGTTGTAATTGTTGAGTTGTAAGAAAAATAAAAGTGTGATGATCATCATTATTAGAGCATTGTCCCAGTGAGGAAAGAATGATGGAGACTATGATTCCCCCATAAGTCGGGATGTGTCGGTGTACTAAAGTAGGGGTACCCTTAGTACCCCGAACTTGTGCACGGGCAGTCGCAGCATCTCGCGGCAAGGCTTGCCGTGTGGCCGCCAAGACCTTCCGAGGTTCCTCTGAAGACCATTCAAGAACAAAGTACTCAAGACAAGACCCCGGCAAGAGGAGCTTGCCGGGAAGAAGGCAAGACCCCGGCAAGAGGAGCTTGCCGGGAAGGCCATCAGAAGCGTCCCAAGGCCCCGGCAAGAGGCACTTGCCGGGAAGGCCATCCAAGGCATTCCAAGGAACTTGCCGCGGCGCGCTACGCGCCCCGACAAGGCCCGGTGAGCGACAAGCTCCCAGAAGCGACAAGCTCCCGGAAGCGACAAGTCGACGGCCGCGGCAAGGCGCTTGCCGCGGCAAGCCCCCACTCCACGCCCGCGCTCCAGCACATCCACCCACGTGTCGCTCCGGGGCCCCTCCCAAGCGCACGTGGCAGGAGGCTGTGCAGCTAGGGGCGTGCGGTGGCACGCAGGCGCTGACAAGACAACCATCGTGGCAAGACGGTGGCGTCCCTAGCGGTCCCTTTCGGTGCTGTCTAGGCGACACAGACGGACATTTAATGCCCTTGTCCCCTGCCGTCAGGGTTAGGTATGATAACACTGTAGCAGCTAGCTGTGCCTACTACTGCCCCTAGCTGTGCCTACCACCACTTTTCCACTTTTGCCCTCCGTTGCCCTATGTCGGTAACCCCTTGAGCATATAAAAGGAGGCCTGGGGCAACGTAGAAAGGGGTTCAGCAATTCCACACACCCACGCTCGGTCTGGCTCCCGAGCTAGAAATCAATACCAATCCACAAAGCAGGAGTAGGGTTTTACACATCCGTGCGGCCCGAACCTGGGTAAATCGCTCGCGTGCTTCGCCTCGATTTGCTCTTCGCACGACCAACCGCCCGCGTGCTTCGCCTTGATCTGCTCTTTGCGCGACCTCCGCCCCCCGCCGAACCGAAAGGGACCCGGTCCGCCGGTCCCATAGGTGCCCGTGGATCAGAAACCCCGGCATCTCTGGCGCGCCAGGTAGGGGGCGTCGAAGTTGTGTGAATCAGATCCGGCGTTCTTGTGGGCTAGACCTTCGTCTCTTTCATCGATCTTCACCATCTTCATCAACATGCCGCCGAAGAAGAAAGTTTCGGAGGTAGCTGCTCCGTCCGCGCTGAGCCACCCACCGCCGGAGCAAACAGATGGTGGGGCAGGCGCCGACGGAAGGGCACGCATCGACGAGGGAACTCACGGTGCTGCCAGGTCCCAAGGCAAGGCTGCGCTGCCCATCGGCGGTGTGGCCGGCTCCCACAACGGCCGGGCACACTCCAAGACCTCGGCGTCCGTGCATGCACCGCGCCCATCTCAGGAGGCGCGGGACCGGCAGCGTCATGGTACTCACGGTACCATGCGCTCGCTGGATCAAGATCGGGCTGGTGGATCCCGGAGCGCCCAGGACCACCATGCGCGTCAACAAGCCGGCGCGAGCGAGACGCGGTCGCCTGGACAAGATACTGCTCCTTCTAACATAGTTAGAAGTCCGAGCTTATCCCGCTCCTCGCACCGTTCGCTACCGCCGCCCGCCACCGCAGCCGAAGCTCTGGCGCGAGCTCAGCTGCTCCTGGACTACCCTCCAGCGTCGGACAAGATCGACAACTGGAGGGCCACTATCCAGAGTCTCATCGGCTTCGCCGACGGCGACACTCCTCGGCAGCCGACCACGTCGCAGCCGCAACGAGTCAGCCGGGAAGGAACCGGTGACGACAAGACCGGTGGGGGTGCAACCTCTGTGCACTCCCCACCCCGAAGGCCAAGATCGCCGACCCGCCGGATCCGCCTCGACAGCGACTCCACCGCGTCGTCGGATCCGCGAGCTCGTCACGATCAACGCCAGGTTCTTCAAGAACGACAGCAGGAAGACGCTCGCACTCGCATCGAGCGTCGAAGAGAGGCGCGACGTCAGTCAGACCAGCGCGCTGGGCCCTCTGTTGACATGCACGCGCCGGGGGAACCAGGCGACTTGCCGTACACGGTAGGTTGCCCTGCGTTCACTCGTGAGCTGCGGCTAGTCCAGTGGCCCAGTATGAAGAACTTCAAGCCCGACGTACCAGAGAAGTACGACGGCAAGTTGCATCCGTCGGAGTTCCTCAGCATCTACACCATCGCGGTGCAGGCTGCTGGGGGACGGGACGACAAGATCCTTGCCAACTAGTTCCCACTGGTGCTTAAGCCCAACGTCAGGTCCTGGCTCATGCACTTGCCGGACAACTCCGTATCCTCCTGGGCTGACCTGTGCCATCAGTTTGTTGGCACCTTCACAGGCGGCCACAAACCTCATGGCCAAGAGAGCGATCTTCATCTGCTCGTCCAGAAGGAAGGAGAGCCCCTGCGCCAGTACATCCAGAGGTTCAGCCATGTACACCACAACATCCCAAATATCCACCCTGCCGCGGTAATCAGCGCGTTCCATCAGAACGTGTGTAACCGCAGGATGCGGGAGGAGTTGGCGATGTGCAAGATTCGGGACGTCAGCGAGCTTTATGCCCTGGCCGACAGGTGTGCACGCACTGAGGAGGGGAGGAAATTCCCCGGAGAAAGCGCTGGAGCAGGAGGATCTGACAGTGAGGATGCCGCCCCGGCAAAGAGAAGCCGGCGGCGCAACAACAGGAAGAAGCAGAACAACGAGGTGCTGGTCGTTGAGTAGTCCGGCAATGAAGGTGACGCCACGAAGGCTACAGTTGGTAGCTCCAGCAAGGAAGTTGTAGCGTGCACCAAATGTCAGGCTGTGGCGGTCGCCGACAAGCGGGACGGCTCCGGCAAGCAATACTGTAAGATTCACCGCACCAAGGGCCATGACCTCCAGAGCGGCAAGAAGGTCGAGCAGCTCGTCCAGCAACAGAGGGCTGAGTACGAGCGGCGCGACAGGGAGAGAGCCCAAGGGGGTGCCGAGAAACCTGGCCAGAAGCGCACCGGCCGGGAAGGACGCCGCGGCAAGGCCAAGCAGCGGCAAGGAGACAGACCTCCCCACGGTCGCGACAACGACGAAGACGACGGTGAGGATGAAGACATGGATTACGTTGAGACCAGTGAGCAGGAGTTTCAGAAAGCCACAGAGGTCTTGTGCGTTGACGGGGGTGCTTCCCTGCATACCTTGCACCGCCAACTCAAACAGTGGGTGCGGGAAGTCAATGCAGCGGAACCACCCATCGAATCGCGCAAGCTTCTGAAGTGGTCCAGCACGCCTATCATCTTTGACATTGAGGACCACCCTGATCGCACAACCGCGGTCGGGTGTCTGCCGATGTTGGTTTCACCAACTATCCGCAACCTCAAGGTCACCAAGATGCTAGTTGACGGCGGGGCCGGCTTAAACCTGATCTCCTCCGCTGTGCTCCGAAAACTCCAGACCCCTAACAGCGAGCTCGAAGAGACCGGCACATTCCAAGGAATCAGTCCGGGAAGGAGCAAGCCGAAAGGGAAGGTCACGCTGCCGGTAACGTTCGGCAGCGAGTTAAACTTCAGGACTGAGAGGGTCACGTTCGACGTTGCCGATATCCCGTTGCCTTACAACGGGATACTTGGCCGTCCAGCACTCGCCAAGTTCATGGCGGCCTCTCATTATGCATACAACATACTGAAGATGCCAGGCCCGATAAGCGTCATTTCTGTCCTTGGCGACAAGAAGGACGCTCTTATCTGTGCCGACAAGATCTACCGGGAAGCAGCAGCCACGGCAGACCGCGATCCACTTGCCGCTGAAGCTCCCGGGACCAAGAGGACCAAGTCCGGCAAGAGTTCTGGTGCCTACTCCGGCAAGCGCACCTTTTCGGAGTGCTGCGCTGCCATCAAGGACGCACCATCGAGCTCCACCGGCAAGAAGACCATGTCCGGCAAAAGCTCTGATGCCCACTGCGGCAAGCGCGCCTCTTCGGAGTGCTGCGCTGCCGTCGAGGACGCACCATCGAGCCCCACCGGCAAGCACAAGAAGACGATGGCAGCTCCGCCAGAGACGAAGAAGGTGTCCGCCAAGGAGGATGGCACTGGTGGTACCTTCACCATCAGTGCCGCGCTTGATCCTAAATAGGAATGCATGCTCGTTGCTTTCCTGCGGGCGAATGTCGACGTGTTTGCATGGCAACCGTCTGACATCCCCGGTGTTCCCAGGAAAGTGATTGAGCACCACCTTGCCGTTTGTCCTCATGCGCGGCCCGTCAAGCAGAAAGTCCGGAAGCAGGCGGTGGAGTGCCAAGAATTCATTGCGGAGGAAATCAAGAAACTGGAAGCAGCAGGACTTGTCAGAGGAGTGCTCCATCCCACGTGGTTGGCCAATCCTGTAGTCGTGCGCAAGGCAAACGGGAAATGGAGGCTTTGCATCGATTTCACCGATGCTAACAAAGCTTGTCCCAAAGACCCATTTCCTTTGCCGCGCATTGACCAGATTGTTGACTCCACAGCTGGATGTGATTTGCTTTCATTTCTTGATGCATACTCCGGGTATCATCAGATCTTCATGGCAGAAGAGGATGAAGAGAAGACCGCATTTATTACTCCATGTGGCACGTACTGTTTCGTACGGATGCCTTTCGGATTAAAGAATGCTGGTTCGACATTTGCAAGAGTAGTCCATATTGCTCTTGAGCCACAAATGAACAGAAATGTGGAAGCCTACATGGATGATATAGTGGTCAAGAGCAAGGACAGAGCAACCCTGATCCAAGACTTGGACGAAACTTTTGCAAATCTGCGCAAGATCAACCTCAAGCTCAACCCAGAGAAGTGTGTGTTTGGAGTTCCCTCCAGCAAGCTTCTCGGGTTCTTCGTGTCTCAGCGGGGGATTGAAGCCAATCCCGACAAGATCAAGGACATTGAGCAGATTGAAGCACCGAAGCGCGTCAAGGATGTACAGAAACTTGCCGGTTGCGTGGCTGCTCTCAGCAGGTTCATCTCTCGGTCTGCTGAGCGCGCCCTGCCGTTTTTCAAATTATTGAAAAAGGCAGGTCCAATGAAATGGACTCCGGAAGCGGAGGCTGCGCTGCAAGACCTGAAGAGATACCTGTCCTCCCCTCCAATACTTGTCGCGCCTAAATCACAAGAGAAGTTGCTGCTGTACATAGCGGCAACCAATCAAGTGGTTAGTGCTGCGTTGGTAGCGGAGAGGGAGGCAGACGATGAGCCGGCAACCGCGGCAAGCGCATCCAGCGACAAGCAGGGGGCTTCCCCGACAAGCTCTGGTCCCGACAAAGATGGGCCCGCGCTGATACACGGGGAGATACGGAAGAAAATGGTGCAGCGCCCAGTTTACTTTGTCAGTTCCCTCTTGCAGGGGGCTAGGTCAAGGTACTCTGGTGTGCAGAAACTGCTTTTCGGCCTTCTCATGGCCTCGAGAAAGCTGCGCCACTACTTCCAAGCACATGAGATCACAGTTGTCACTCGCTTTCCGCTGAAGAGGATACTGCAGAATGCAGAAGCGACAGGCAGGATTGTTGAGTGGGCACTGGAACTGTCAAGCTTTGGTCTCAAGTTTGAAAGCACTTCAACTATCCAGAGCAGAGCATTGGTAGAATTCGTAGCGGAATGGACGCCAACTCCGGACGAAGAAACTCCGGAGATGAGCATCCCCGACAAAGAAGCGAGCAAAGGGTGGCCGATGTACTTTGACGGTGCCTTCTCGCTGCAAGGCGCCGGCGCTGGTGTGCCGCTTATCGCGCCCACCGGAGAGCACCTCAAGTACATAGTCCAGATGCACTTTCCCAAGGAGCAAGCAACAAACAATACTGCAGAGTATGAGGGATTGCTTGCCGGTCTCCGGATCGCGGCAGACCTTGGGATCAAGAAGCTCATTGTCAGGGGTGACTCACAGCTTGTCGTCCGCCAAGTAAACAAGAATTATCAGAGTCCGTTGATGGAAGCTTACGTTGACGAAGTAAGAAAGCTAGAAGAGCGCTTTGACGGCCTACAAATGGAGCACGTTCCGAGATCTCAGAACGCCATTGCAGATGGCCTGTCGAAGTGCGCCGCACTTAAGTTACCTGTGGAACCAGGGACCTTTGTGCTCAAGCTGACTCAACCGTCCGTAACACCATCAACTGGACAAAGCAAGAAGAGGAAGTTGATTCCTGGTGACTACCTGCTGACAGAGCTTCCTGAAGCCGCCGCCAAGAAGGTCCCCAAGATCAACACCGAAGGCGCTGAGGAGCAGTCTGCTCCGGCAAGCCCTAGGGCTTGTTCCGTTGAAGCAGAAGCTCCCAGCAAGCTTGTCACGGAATGTCACGCTCCGGCAGAGACACATCTTCTCGCCGTAGAAGCGGATATTCCCTCAGCAATCTCCAAGATCAACGCCAAGAGCGCCGGGGAGCCAGATGCTCCGGCAAGCCCTAGGGTTTGTTCCGTTGAAGCTGAAGCTCCCGGCAAGCTTGTCGCGGAACATCAAGCTCCGGCAGAGACACAGCTTCTCGCTGTAGAAGCGGATGTTCCCGCGGCAGCAGAGTTGCCTTTAGTCCTTGTTGTCGAGCCACAGGCTCCAACATGGGCGCAGCAGATTGTCCGTTTCCTTCAGACAGGAGAACTTCCCGAAGAGCAAGAAGAAGCCGAAAGAGTAGCCCGGCAGTCAAGTATGTACCAGTTCGTCGACAAGACACTGTACAGAAGAAGACTCAACGGTGTGAAATTAAGGTGTATTCCCCGGGAAAACGGACAAAAGCTGTTGGCAGAGATACACGGAGGCATATGTGGCCACCACATTGGCGTGAGAGCACTTGCCGGCAAAGCGTTCCGGCAAGGATTCTTCTGGCCAACAGCCCTCCAGGATGCAACTGCACAAGTAACCAAGTGTGAAGTGTGCCAGTTCCATTCCAAGCAGATACACCAGCCAGCTCAAGCTCTCCAGACGATCCCTTTATCCTGGCCATTTTCGGTCTGGAGGCTCGACATCCTCGGCCCCTTCCCCCGAGATGTCGGGGGCTTTGAGTACTTGTACGTTGCAATCGACAAGTTCACAAAGTGGCCGGAAGTGGAACCAGTGAGGAAGGTGACCGCACAGTCAACCGTCAAGTTCTTCAGGTCGATTGTTTGCCGCTTCGGGATCCCTAACCGGATAGTCACCAACAACGGCACACAATTTACGAGCCATGCCTTCATGCAGTACGTCCAAGATCTCGGCACCAAGGTCTGCTTCGCTTCTGTTGCTCACCCAAAAAGCAACGGTCAAGTGGAGAGGGCGAACACCGATGTGCTGCGCGAGCTCAAGACCAGAACTTTCGACAGGCTGCACAAGTGCGGAAGAAACTGGATCGAGGAGCTACCGGTGGTTCTTTGGTCGATCAGAACGACGCCAAATCGAGCCACTGGTCAGACACCCTTTGCTCTAGTCTATGGAGCAGAGGCAGTTACCCCCACGGAACTCGTATACGGGTCACCTCGAGGGCTCACTTACGATGAGCTTGAGCAAGAGCGGCTGCGGCAAGATGACGCGCTGCTTCTTGAGGAAGATCGTCTCCAGACTGCTGTGCGAGCTGCTCGCTACCAGCAAGCTCTGCGCCGCTACCACAGCCGCAGAGTCAATGCCAGGAGTCTCGAGGAAGGCGACCTTGTTCTTCGGCGCGTTCAGTCGGCCAAGAATTCCAACAAGTTGACGCCGAAGTGGGAAGGCCCTTACCGGGTGAAACGAGTCACAAGGCCTGGCGCTGTCCGCCTTGAGACCGAAGATGGCATCCCAGTGAGCAACTCCTGGAACATCGAGCATCTTCGTAAGTTTTACCCGTAAGGCGCGGTTGTCGGACCCTGTCCGGCAACCACCTTTCTGTACAAGTCTTGCCGCTGTTGCATGTAATCCTTTGTACAGAGCCAGGCGCAGACCCTGAGCACCAGAAAATGAAGCGCTGCATACCCCGGGGTTATAGCATGCATGCTAGGTTGAGTCTCGTCCTTGGTTAGGGTCGATAGTCCCTAACAGCGGCTAACCCCTAGCTTAGAGGTCGAGTGTCCGTCCCTTTGCTTTTCATTCGTTCGCAGGGCTCGCACGTCCTGGCCAGACCACCTGGAGACGAAAAGGAGAAGAAGGGCGCGCCGGCACCTGGGCCCTGGCAAGAACGCCGGGGGCTGCGGATGCCAAGATGTCACCCCCGGCAAGCCAGAGTTGCCGGGGGCTGCAATATCAGATAAGTCTTTCATCCCTCTTCGTGCATCCTCTTATGGACTGGGGAATGTGAAACCGCGTTTCTTCCCAAAAACTGCCGTGCTCCCCCGACTCTAGGCCCTGGAGCGCGTTCCCGGGGCAAAGTTTGGTCGTAGTCGCGGCAGCGAAGGGATGAAACGAGGAGGCCGCGCCCACCTCGTTCCCGCCTCCGTCAAAGGCGTGAGAAAGGTCGAGCGGCGTGGGAAGGCGGCAGGGCCTGTTGCCGGGAGACGGAATGTCTGTCCGAGGGACACCAAGGATTTGCTCCTTGGCGTGGGTTCAACCCGCGAGGCAAATAACCCGGCAAACATCCCCTTTTCATTAAAAAACATCCCATACAGGTACAGTCCATAGAGTATGAAAAACATGAAGAGAGGATTACAAGTTCTAGATACAACTAAGGCCCGAAGGCTTACAATTAAGAAGATAAGGTGCCCGTAATCCCTTTCCTGTCCCTCTCTTCAGGAGGTAGGTCAAGGAGGCGAAAGGAGGAAAGGGGCGCCAAGGCGAGCTACAGGTGCCAGAAGACACCAAGAGAACATCCCGGGGGCCGGACGGTGATGGCGACGCCGGGAGAAGGTTGCGAAGGAGGGGCGGCAGGACGTCAGTGCGCTGTCGAAGGCACCACGCCCTCGTACTCCGACCTGACGGCCTTGTCGCCAGCCCTCTTCCCCTTCCGCGGCCTCCCTATGCCAGCCGCCCAAGGAGACGCCCCCGGGGAGTTCAAGAAGCCGGCAGCGCGGATGATGGGGTCGCCGGTGCCGCACGAGACGGCGCCCGACACCTAGTCGGAGCCGCCATCCTGCCGCCCGCCACCCTCACCATCACTGCCGCTCTCCTCCTCGTCAGTCTCGCTCGATGAGGAGCCTTCGCTATCAGAGGAGCTGTCCACACAACACTTCGCCCGGGTGCCGAAGCACCTGAAGACCTTGATGGAGAGGAGATCGCCCTCCACCAGCTTAAAATGGAGGGTGAACCCCTCCATCAGGCTGTGGATGCGGGCGAACGTCTTCCACCCTCGATCAAGATACATCACACTAGGGGCTGGGAACACCACGCGGACTCGTGTGCCGCTGATCCCACAGCCCCTCATGTGTAATCTCAGAGTTTCGGGCGGGTCCGACTCCATCGCGCTCGCGAACGGAGCTGGAAGCCGGAGGTGACGACGAGGCGCCCGGCGCAGCCTGACGAAGAACTCGCAAGGGTTTTCCCCTATATGGACCGCCGCGGGGGGAGGAGCCGCCGGCGGGGGCGAAGCTGGCGCGTCGCCCCGTCCGCCTCTTCCCCGAGCGCCTCGACCTCGTCCTCGACCTCGTCCACGACCTCGCCCCCTCCCTCTTCCCCTTATGGTTGGCTCTGCCACCACAAGCGAGGAAGAGGGGAGGGTGCGCTGTCTGGCGGCGACCCTCGCCGCCACCGATGAAGGCCCAGGATTCCCTTTCTCCATGGTGAATGAGAGAAAGGGGAGCAGAAGCTGAAGGAAGGAGGAGACGAGAGAGTGCAGGCTTCGGTGCTCCCTTCCCGCTCCTTATAAAGGAGCGAAGTGGGAGCCCAGCCGCCCCGCTCAGCGAATCGAGGCACGGGAAGAGCAGGGAGGCGGGCCGACCCGCCACCTCTGCTCGCAATGGCCCAGGTTCCCGCTCCCACCGTCCGCGATCCCAAGTGCATGGGAGCCGCAAGGCGGGGATGCGGAACCGAGGCGACGGATGGGGCGACCTCGCCCTACCCCGTAATCTTGGGGAGTGGGCGCTTCGAAAACCGCGCACCGGCCCCGTCCAGTAAATGTGCCACGCCCCCACACCTACCTCCGTTTGGAGAAGAGGGCGTGGGCCGTTCCCCTTCATCATGGCTTGACGCATGCTCGCCCCGCGCGCGCCGCCCACATCACCCACGACGCCGTGTTTGACGCGTGCCGTTCCGGGCGTGCGCGATGGAAGCGGAGAGATGTACGGCGTGACCCAGGCCGCGCGTGCCCATGCACTGTTCTGGGCCTGGCCCGACAGCGCTCGGCACCGTGTCTGGCCCAGGCCCGGGGGCTCCTATCGGTGTACTAAAGTAGGGGTACCCTTAGTACCCCGAACTTGGCACGGGCAGTCGCAGCATCTCGCGGCAAGGCTTGCCGGGTGGCCGCCAAGACCTTCCGAGGTTCCTCTGAAGACCATTCAAGAACAAAGTACTCAAGACAAGACCCCGGCAAGAGGAGCTTGCTGGGAAGAAGGCAAGACCCCGGCAAGAGGAGCTTGCCGGGAAGGCCATCAGAAGCGTCCCAAGGCCCCGGCAAGAGGCGCTTGCCGGGAAGGCCATCCAAGGCATTCCAAGGAACTTGCCGCGGCGCGCTACGCGCCCCGACAAGGCCCGGTGAGCGACAAGCTCCCGGAAGCGACAAGTCGACGGCCACGGCAAGGCGCTTGCCGTGGCAAGCCCCCACTCCATGCCCGCGCTCCAGCACATCCACCCACGTGTCGCTCCGGGGCCCCTCCCAAGCGCACGTGGCAGGAGGCTGTGCAGCTAGGGGCGTGCGGTGGCACGCAGGCGCTGACAAGACAACCATCGTGGCAAGACGGTGGCGTCCCTAGCGGTCCCTTTCGGTGTTGTCTAGGCGACACAGACGGACATTTAATGCCCTTGTCCCCTGCCGTCAGGGTTAGGTATGATAACACTGTAGCAGCTAGCTGTGCCTACTACTGCCCCTAGCTGTGCCTACCACCACTTTTCCACTTTTGCCCTCCATTGCCCTATGTCGGTAACCCCTTGAGCATATAAAAGGAGGCCCGGGGCAACGTAGAAAGGGGTTCAGCAATTCCACACACCCACGCTCGGTCTGGCTCCCGAGCTAGAAATCAATACCAATCCACAAAGCAGGAGTAGGGTTTTACGCATCCGTGCGGCCCGAACCTGGGTAAATCGCTCGCGTGCTTCGCCTCGATTTGCTCTTCGCACGACCAACCGCCCGCGTGCTTCGCCTCGATCTGCTCTTTGCGCACCTCCGCCCCCCGCCGAACCGAAAGGGACCCGGTCCGCCGGTCCCATAGGTGCCCGTGGATCAGAAACCCCGGCAGGATGAGACTCTGGACGAAAAATAAATAAAAGAGGCCAAAGAATCCCAAATAAAAAGAGAAAGAAAAGAGGCCATAAAAAAGGAGAAAAGACCCAAATAAAAAAATGAGAGAAAAAGAGAGAAGGGACAATGTTACTATCCTTTTACCACACTTGTGCTTCAAAGTAGCACCATGATCTTCATGATAGAGAGTCTCTTGTTATGTCACTTTCATATACTAGTGGGAATTTTACATTATTGAACTTGGCTTGTATATTCCAATGACGGGCTTCCTCAAAATGCCCTAGATATTCGTGAGCAAGCAAGTTGGATGCACACCCACTTAGTTTCTTTTGATGAGCTTTCATATACTTATAGCTCTAGTGCATCCGTTGCATGGCAATCCCTACACACTCACATTGGTATCTATTGATGGGCATCTCCATAGCCCATTGATACGCCTAGTTGATGTGAGACTATCTTCCCCTCTTTTTGTCTTCTCCACAACCACCATTCTATTCCACCTATAGTGCTATATCCATGGCTCACGCTCATGTATTGCGTGAAGATTGAAAAAGTTAGAGTATGAAACAATTGCTTGGCTTGTCATCGGGGTTGTGCATGATTTAAATACTTTGTGTGGTGAAGATAGAGCATAGCCAGACTATATGATTTTGTAGGGATAACTTTGTTTGGCCATGTTATTTTGAGAAGACATAATCGCTTTGTTAGTATGCTTAAAGTATTATTATTTTTATGTCAATATAAACTTTTGTCTTGAATCTTTTGAATCTGAATATTCATATCACAATTAAGAAGATTTGCATTGAAATTATGCCAAGTAGCACTCCGCATCAAAAATTCTCTTTTTATCATTTACCTACTCGAGGACGAGCAGGAATTAAGCTTGGCGATGCCTTATATGTCTCCAACGCATCTATAATTTTTGATTGCTCCATGCTATATTATCTACTATTTTCGACTATATTGCGCTTTATTTTCCACTTTTATATTATTTTTGGGACTAACCTATTAACCGGAGGCCCAGCCCAGAATTGCTATTTTTTGCCTATTTCAGTGTTTCGCGGAAAAAGAATATCAAACGGAGTCCAAACGGAATGAAACCTTCGGGAACGTGATTTTCTCACCGAACGTGATCCAGGAGACTTGGACCCTATGCCAAGGCATCAAAGAGGCGGTCACGAGGGTGGGGGCGCCCCGCCCCCCCCCTAGGGCACGCCCCCTGCCTCGTGGGCCCCTCGGTGCTCCACCGACGTACTCCTTCCTCCTATATATACCTACGTACCCCCAAACGAACAGAATAGGAGCCAAAACCTAATTCCACCGCGCGCAACTTTCTGTATCCACGAGATCCCATCTTGGGGCCTGTTCCGGAGCTCCCCCGGAGAGGGCCGTCATCACGGAGGGCTTCTACATCATCATAGCCTCTCCGATGAAGTGTGAGTAGTTCACCTCAGAACTTCGGGTCCATAGTTAGTAGCTAGATGGCTTCTTCTCTCTTTTTGGATCTCAATACAAAATTCTCCCCCTCTCTTGTCGAGATCTATTTGATGTAATCTTCTTTTTGCGGTGCGTTTGTTGAGACAGATGAATTGTGGGTTTATGATCAAGTCTATCTATGAATAATATTTGAATCTTCTCTGAATTCTTTTATGTATGATTGGTTATCTTTGCAAGTCTCTTCGAATTAACCGTTTGGTTTGTCCAACTAGATTGGTAGTTCTTGCCATGGGAGAAGTGCTTAGCTTTGGGTTCGATCTTGCGGTGTCCTTTCCTAGTGACAGAAGGGGCAGCAAGGCAGTCACCCCGTAAGGCGGTTTATGCCCTTCTTCCGCCGCAAGAAAGCTAATATCCGTATAGAGATCGTCTTAAAATTTCAGCCCAATCGGAGTTATGGATCTCCCGGAATATAAGAAACAGTGAAAGGGCAGACTCTGAGAACGCAGAAACAGAGAGAGACAGATCCAATCTCGGAGGGGCTCTCGCCCCTCCCATGCCATGGAGGCCATGGACCAGAGGGGAAACCCTTCTACCATCTAGGGAGGAGGTCAAGGAAGAAGAAGAAGGAGGGGGGCTCTCTCCCCCTCGCTTCCAGCGTAATCTTCACCAACAACTTCACCGCCATCATCACCAACTCTTCCCCCCTCTATGCAGCGGTGTAACCTCTCTCTTACCCACTGTACTGTCTACTTAAACATGGTGCTCAACACTATATATTATTTCCCAATGATGTATGGCTATCTTATGATGTTTGAGTAGATCTGTTTTGTCCTATGGTGCTCTCTGTGTTGATTGATTTGAGTTGCATATTTTATTATTGGTGCTGTCCTATGGTGCTCTCTGTGTCGCGCAAGCGTGAGGGATCCCCGCTGTAGGGTGTTGCAATACATTTACGATTCGCTTATAGTGGGTTGCGTGAGTGACTGAAACACAAACCCGAGTAAGGGGGTTGTTGCGTATGGGATAAAGAGGACTTGTTGCTTTAATGCTATGGTTGGGTTTTACCTTAATGATCTTTAGTAGTTGCGGTTGCTTGCTAGAGTTCTAATCATAAGTGCATATGATCCAAGTAGAGAAAGTATGTTAGCTTATGCCTCTCCCTCATATAAAATTGCAATAATGATTACGGGTATAGTTATCAATTGCCTAGGGACAAATAAATTTCTCGTAACAACAAGCTCTCTACTAAAACTAATTTAGTTGTGTCTTTATCTAAACAGCCCCTACTTTTCATCTAGGTAAAGCGAACATCATGCGTGCGAAGAGTTGTATCGGCGGTCGATAGAACTTGAGGGAATATTTGTTCTGCCTTGAGCTCCTTGTTGGGTTCGACACTCTTACTTATTGAAAACTGTTGCGATCCCCTATACTTGTGGGTTATCAAGACCTTTTTCTGGTGCCGTTGCCGGGGATCAATAGCGTGGGGTGAATATTCTCGTGTGTGCTTGTTTGCTTTATCACTAAGTAATTTTTATTTGTTGTTCTTAGTTGTTTTCTATCTTTAGTTATGGGTAGGAAACGCAAAATACCAAAAAAAATTAGTTGTACCTACTGAACCAATGGTTGAAGAACCACTCAAAATCTATCCCACTGCTGAAGCTTATTACTTGGATCATCTTCGATCCCTATGTGCTCGTGCTGAAACCCCAACTAGCTTAGTTGAGGGCAAATCTTTAGATGAGCATGCTTGTTATGTGCGACACCGTATATCTGAAAAGGGGAAACTTTTACTGGGTCAAATTCATCGCTTGCAATGCTATGCTTGGAATTTATGTGAAATATATGATTTTACTTGTTGTTCTAAAAAGCCTAAGGAACACCTTACCTATTGGCGGTGTCAAAACCGACGGATCTCGGGTAGGGGGTCCCGAACTGTGCGTCTATTCTGGATGGTAACAGGAGGCAAGGGACACGAAGTTTTACCCAGGTTGGGGCCCTCTTGATGGAGGTAAAACCCTACGTCATGCTTCATTAATATTGATGATATGGGTGTTACATCATGCTAAACCCTAGAAGCTAGCCTATGGTATGATTTTAAGTTGTGATTGTTGTCCTACGGACAAAAACCCTTCGGTTTATATAGACACCGGAGAGGGTTAGGGTTACACAAGGTCGGTTACAAAGGAGGAGATATCCATATACGTATTGCCTAGCTTGCCTTCCACGCCAAGTAGAGTCCCATCCGGACACGAGACGAAGTCTTCAATGTTGTATCTTCATAGTCTAACAGTCCGGTCAATGGAGATAGTCCGGCTATCCGGAGACCCCCTAATCCAGGACTCCCACAGTAGCCCCTGAACCAGGCTTCAATGACGATGAGTTCGGCGCGCAGTTGTCTTCGGCATTGCAAGGCTGGTTTCTTCTCCGAATACATCACAGAAGAATTTGAATACCAGGATAGTGTCTGACTCTGCAAAATAAGTTCCACATTTCACCGTAGAGAGAATAATGTTTTCACAGATCTAATCCGCTAGATTGTTTTGGCAACATGACGTTACGTCATGGCCCGGTGATTATTCGGACCGTTTCTTTTAACCAGCCCCGAACATAACGCGAGGCAGTTTTTCGACACGTCTTGTCAAAGCAGAGATCGTGTCCCCTTATTACGGGATTCTCATCAATACGGGTGTGGGTAACCCAACCGCGCCATCAATCGCGGTGCTTGGGGGATAAGCGAGTTTTACCAGGCAAGTGGGGACGTTTAATTTTGTCCGCCCATATAAAGGGATAAGGATTCACCTTTCTATCCACGCCTTCTTCCTCCTCTGCTCATCCGCTCCCGCACACTTGAGATCTAGCGCCCAAGCTCTCACTTCCATCTCAACCTTCTCCAACCATGTTCGGAGCGGGAGGCAAGTGGATGGTCTCCTCCGTCACGGAGGGAGACGTCAAGAAACTAAGGAGAGCCGGATACCTGCCCGACGACATCGCGCACCGGCTCCCAGATGAGGGACAGCTCATCCCCACCCCCAAGCCCCATGAGAGGGTGGTATTCCTCACCCATTTCCTCCGCGGACTGGGATTCCCTCTCCATCCCTTCATCCAGGGGCTCATGTTATATTACGGCCTAGCTTTACATGATCTGGCCCCGAACTTCATCCTCAACATCTCGACATTTATCGTCGTGTGCGAGGCCTTCCTCCGCCTCAAGCCCCACTTCGGCTTATGGCTGAAGACCTTCAATGTCAAGCCGAAGGTAGTGAGCGGCCGCCAGGCGGAGCGCGGAGGTTCCATGGTGGGCAAGATGCCCAACATCACATGGCTCGAGGGCTCCTTTGTGGATACCATAAAGGGGTGGCAATCAGGGTGGTTTTATATCACTGAGCCGCGCGACCCCGCATGGGTAGCGGCCCCCGAGTTCCGATCTGGCATCCCCATACGGCTCACCTCCTGGAAAGAGAAGGGCCTGTCCTGAGGTAATTCAAAAGAGATGACCGGACTCCAGTCATGTATTCAGAACATGGTGGACAAGAAGCTCAAGCTTGTCAACATAGTCCAGGTTATGCTCGTTCGCCGGATACTCCCGTGCCAACAACGGGAGTTTACCTTGTGGGAATTCAATCCGGAGCAGCACCGAACTCTGAAAAGGCTCTTCGATACGACTCATGAAGATGCCTGGAGGTTGTTGTTCAAGAGCGCCGAGGTCCCTCACCCCATTACTGAGGATCGCGGATTCAGCGCGAAGCGCCACGCCAGTGCGGTAAGTTGTTTTACCTTTCACAGGATACTTGTTTTCTGTATAGATTGACTCTATGCGGGATCTAAACTCCCGTGCCGTTAACAAGACTGGCAGAAGATGGCCGGACAAATCGACTGTCCGGCTCCCTTGCCCGAAGGCCCTGCGGACGCTCTTCTGGCGAAGATGTTGACTCCGGCCCCTTATGAGGTGCCGGAGAAGACCAAGAAGTCCAAGGGAGCTCGAAAGAGTTCCCGACGCTAGGCGTCGTCGGACTCACCTTCCAATGACTCTGCGGCACACTCTTCCCCCGAAGACGAGGAAGAGGAAGAAGAGGCTCCCCCACCGACTGGGGGAGACAAGAAAAGGAAGGCCCCCCCAACTAGGGAGGCCAGAGGGTCCAAGAAGGGAAGGACGCTCCTTCTAGACAGCTCCACCGCCGCCGACGAAAGTGAAGACGAGTGGTTGCCCAGGGCCAATCCCCAGGGGAGATCGTAAGTGTTCGGACACCAAAGTAACACATAGGATTCCTTTGTCACATTGCTTTCCCTAACGCCGAACTCAATTGTACAGACCGCCCCGAGCCAATATCGAGGTATCCTCGGACGGCTCCCTAGGCTCGTTGGACATGGATAGCGATCCAGTCCCGACCGCCACCTCCCCTCATCCAGCCGACGATGCTGAGGTGCTGTCTCAAGAGGCACCGGATCGAGGGGGGACAGTCCCGGAGGCGCCTCAAGGCGACCTTCCGGACTCCGGGAGCAGAGGGGACGGGGCCCCTGAGAGCTCCGAGTTCGGCCCTCAGCCGAACACCGTGCCGGAACCTCCAGTGGTTCCGGGCTTGGGCAGGTTGTCTCCTTCTAAGAGGCGTGAGACGCCTGTGTCGGCGACCTCTGTCCATCCAGAGGCGCCGGACAATATGTTGGAAGCGCTTCGAAGCGCTTTCATCGAGGAGGAGCACCGCACTATCATGAGTGCGGTGATCCAGAAGGTTCAGTCCGCCAAGAGTGGATTGACTGAAGCATGTACTAGCCTTCTAACAGGCTTCGAGGTAAGTGTTTTAAAATGTAGTAGAAATATTACCGCATAGAGAGTAGCCCCTGATGCTTTGTTCGGTGTTCACAAAGAAAAGCCGAAAAGAGGATCAAATAATATCGCAGGAGTCTAATATAAGTATGTCAATATGCATATGCAGGCTTCGCTGCTAGCGTCCGCCGCACTAACTGTGGAGGTCGCTGTACTGAAGGAGGCCCTCGAGGGGTGCCAGAAAGAGCTCGGCCTTGCTAAGAGGCAGCTTGAGGAGAACAAGGGTAAGTAATACCCCGTCTGTAGATGAGAAAAAGGACGTGATTGCTAAATGACAGGATCATTGTATGTTTGCCAGGGGCCATGACCGAGGTGGCGACCCTAAAGCAAGCGCTGTCCCAGGCCGAAGAAAAGGCAGCCCAGGAGCGCATCGAGCGAGAGAGGCACGAGGCTCGGGTGGGCGACGTGCAGCAAGAGCTCCATGCCCTCGTGACAAAGCACGAGGCGTTGGAGCTTGACTTGAAGATGAGAGAGTCTGAGCTTGCCGCGGCCCGTGAGAGCGCGAAGAGTGCCAAGGCCGAGGCCAAGAAGGCCCTTCAGGAGATCGACGCGATGAAGAAGATAGAGGCAGGTAAGGCTTTCTATATGCAAAGCAAGCATGTAAAGGTGAATTACCGATTACTTACCCAAATCCGGAGCTCTTCAGGAGCATTCGCAGATTTGCCCCGCAGTGTGTCCGATGCCGCACTATTCTACCAGGCCGAGGACGGAAGCTCGACGGAGAAGCTGTTCTGGTCTCAGTATGCTGAGGCCGAACATCTGGTGCCAATGAGCGACGAGCTGAAGCAAATGGCCGAGCTACATAAGGCGGCCGATCAGGCCATGAAGGGCTTCATAGTCCGGTTGTGGCCTAGCGACGCCCTTCCGAACAACTTCTTCATCCTGGTGAGGCGGCTTGTGGATGCTTGCCCACAGCTGGAGGTCGTCAAGAGATCTGTCTGCATTGAAGGTGCACGCCGGGCCTTCGCCCGTGTAAAAACGCAGTGGGTCAAGCTAGACGCCGTGAAGCTGATCAAGGAGGGGCCGCCGGAGGGCAAGGAGCACCGCCACCCCGAGATGTACTACGAGGGTGTTCTGCTGGGCGCCCGTCTTATCACGGATGAGTGTTCGCAAAATGTAATATTTGAATGAGACTTGCTCGTTTTGTCCTGTATGTATGAAAACTTGTATCGTATTCGCTATGCAACGCTTGTGTGAATTTAAAATATTACCTTCTGTTTGGCTGTTTATACAATCTAAGAGATGGCTAGTCCTCGGCTTCTGCCCCCATGCCACGAGTGCCGGGGTGTTCGGGATAAACCTGATTACTCTTGTTCCCAAGTTTGGGTCCTTCGAGGGAGGTGCTCAGCACAACGAACAAGGAAACCGGACTAATAATGCTTTATCACTCTCACTTAGCCATAGAATTCTATAATTTTAAATTTTGGTGAAGCCCCTGGTATTCGAAAGGCCGATTTCGGGGCGCGATACACGCCTGCAAGCCGGACGGAGCCGGCCCCTCGCTCTAAGCGGCATAAGTCTTTAGGGACTCGAAAAACCTCGCCGAACAGCGACCAGTCTCTCACTGTGACGCCCGGATAATTAGGCTACAGTGATACTCTGCTAATGATACCACATCACCTCCGTTATTGTTGCTAATCTATCGTTAGATCAAAACCGGTCCAAAATTCAAATTCAAGATTTGGTAAATAATAAAAGTTTTCAAATATTAAAATAAAAATGTCCGGTTTGTACTAAATATTACATAGATAATTATGGTGAAGAAGACACAGTTTTATATAATGCTTAAATGCTCTGAATTAAATAAAACAGAATAGGAAAAATGAATAAAGGAAAAGAGAATACAAAGGGAAAAACAAAACTAACAAAAAAAAAAAGAACCCCCCAGGCCACGGCCCAGCTAACCGGCCAGCCCACTAACCTAGCCGGCCCACCCCCACTCCCCATAACCCTCACTCCACCCCGAAACCCTAACCGAACCAACCCACTCCCCCCTCACTCCCTCGTCTCTCCCTCTCCCCCGATCCAGATCGGATCGGTGCCGGCCCCGCAGTCGTCGCCCGGTGCCGCCTCGCCGGCCCCGCCCCCTCGTCCTTGCGACCCGCCACCTCTCCCTCGACGGCGCCCCTCACCGCGCCCACGGCGACCACGCCCCCACCCCCGACGACCCCGGCGCATGGATCGACCGCGCCGCCGCCGCCCGAAGACCTCGCCGGACCTCCTCGCCGGCCTGCCTCCCCTGCGATGATGTCTCCGACATCCACCTCGCGCCCCACTGCCCCGTCCCTACGCTTCGCGGTGAGGACCCCGGTCCTCCTCACTCCCCTCTGCCCCCGTGCACACCGTGCCCCGCCTCCGCCTCTAGACCCGCGGGCCATCGCCGCGCCGGCGGCCAACTCCGGCGCCCACCCCGGGCTCTCTCCTTCCCGCAGCCGGCCCCGCTCCCTCACCCGTTTCGCGCCCTGGCCGCGTCGGCTCTGTGCCGCGCGTCGACCCCACTCGCCGGGCGCGCCCCTCATCTGGTGTGCGCTCGTGCCGCCCGCATCTCATTTCACCGACGCCGGCGCCCCACCGCTGCCTACCTCCGCCCCTGCTACCTACCGCGCCTGGCCACAGCTGGCCACGCCGGGCCACGTCCTCCTCCGCCGAGCAGCGCCAGGCCACGCCCGCTCCGGCTGGCCTTGCCCATCACCGCCGCCGCAGCTCCTGGCTGTGGCCGCCGAACAGCCTTTGTGCGCCCACGCGTGCAAGCCCTCTGGTGGCCGAGGCCACTGCCACCTCGAGGCTCCGCCACGTTTTCGCCAGCGCCCGACCCGTTAGGCCCCTAGGGCCACTGACATGGGGGCCCCAGCCCCAGAACCTTTTGTAAAAAAAAGGAATTAAAAATAATATGTAAAATAAATAAAATAAATAAATAGATAATAATAATTTAATTAATTAATTAAGGAATTAATTAAGTTAATTAATCGTAATTAGATTAACCTAACTAACTAATTAGTTTAATTAAACAGTAGTTAGTTTAGTTAAACACTTATTAGGCTAAACAGTCAATGACCAGTGGGTCCCACACGTTAGTTGACCAGTCAACACCTCTGTTGACTGCTGACGTCATGATGATGTCAGCAGACACTATTCTGGATAATGTTGTATTAAAATAATTAAATAAATCCTGAAAATGATTTAAATCTTTTAAAATTAATAGAAAATAAACCGCAGCTCAGATGGAAAAACTTTGTACATGAAAGTTGCTCAGAACGACGAGACGAATTTGAATACGCAGCCCGTTTATCCGCCACGCATCCCTAGCATAGCGAACATGCAACTTTCCCCCTCCGGTTCGTCTGTCCGAAAACGAGAAACACCGGGGATATTTTCCCGGATGTTTTCCCCCTTCACCGGTACCACCTCGTACCGCGTTAGGTCAACCCTAGCACAACGTATTGCCGCGTCTTGCTTTGTGTTGCATTTGATTGCTCTGTTATTTATTGTGTTCCCCCTCCGTTACTCCTTTCCGGTAGACTCCGAGACCGCTGCCGATGTCCGTGTGTACGACTACGGTGTTGACGACCACTCTCTCTTGCCAGAGCAACCAGGCAAGCCCCCCCTTGATCACCAGCTATCGCCTACTCTTCTCTATACTGCTTGCATTAGAGTAGTGTAGCATGTTACTGCTTCCCGTTAATCCTATACTGATGCATAGCATGTCCTTGCTACTACTGTTGTTACCTTTACCTGCAATCCTAATGCTTAGTATAGGATGCTAGTTTATCATCAGTGGCCCTACATCCTTGTCCGTCTGCCATGCTATACTATCGGGCCGTGATCACTCGGGAGTTGATCACGGGTATGTACTATATACTTTATACATGATACATGTGGTGACTAAAGACGGGTCGGCTTGAGGAGCACCCGCGAGTGGATCTTTGAGGCGGAGCGACAGGGCAGGTTCCGACCACCTAGGAGAGAGGTGGGCCTGGCCCTGGTCGACGTTCGCGGATACTTAACACGCTTAACGAGATCTGGATATTTAATCTGAGTCTGGCCATTTGGTCTATACGCACTAACCATCTACGCGGGAGTAGTTATGGGTATCCCGGCGTCGTGGTATCAGCCGAAGCCTTCGTGACGTCAGCGACTGAGTGGCGCGCGCCGGATTGGAACGTAAGCCTGCTCTTGTAAAGGGGGCTAGTTCTGCTTCCGGCCGCGTACGCAACGTGCAGGTGTGCTAAGGGCGATGGGCCAAGACCCCTGTGCGCTTAGGTTTAGACCGGCGTGCTGACCTCTCTGTTGTGCCTAGGTGGGGCTCCCTCTTTTCCCCCTATCCCTTCTTCCTGGTTGTCGCAACCAGATGTTGGAGCCCAGGAGCCAGACGCTACCGTCGACGACGACTCCTACTACACCGGAGGTGCCTACTACTACGTGATGCCCGCTGACGACGACCAGGAGTAGTTAGGAGGATCCCAGGCAGGAGGCCTGCGCCTCTTTCGATCTGTATCCCAGTTTGTGCTAGCCTTCTTAAGGCAATCTTGTTTAACTTATGTCTGTACTCAGATATTGTTGCTTCCGTTGACTCGTCTATGATCGAGCTCTTGTATTCGAGCCCTCGAGGCCCCTGGCTTGTAATATCATGCTTGTATGACTTATTTTATTTGTAGAGTTGTGTTGTGATATCTACCCGTGAGTCCTTGATCATGATCGTACACAATTGCGTGCATGATTAGTGTACGGTCAAATCGGGGCGTCACACTCACCTTATCATGACAGTCAGTTTTAGCTTTCTCTACTGAGGTGCTCGGCCCAGCAGAACCGGGGCACAATCGCAGTAGTTCTCCTAGCGCTACCTTAGCCGATAGAGCGGAACGTAAGGTACCAAAACATAGGAGCCGGGCAAACCCAACATTTGACCTAAGACATGATTCAGAGCTGATGCATATAATGCTATAAGTTCGGGGTGCCACACTTGTGAAAGTGTTCGGACTTTTCACACCATATTGTGGGTACGTAAGCCCCTGGTGCATTGGCCGTAATAGAGTGTATGGTTGCTAGGCGTCATTAATGAACACATAGATATGTATATATATAACAAAAATGCGATAATAGTTGTAATGTCATGTATTGTATATTAAAAAATTGCATTAAAGCAGAGTGATACAGATAGTGTAATAAGCAAAAGAGTAGGACTATGTCCTTCCAAGGGCGAGCTGAGGAATTATATGAAATCTGTAATCCACCTGGGAATTCCGTAGTTGTCGGCCTCCTTGGTTGCTGTATCATGTGTTCGGCAATAGAGCGGCCGGACAGTGTTTCCAGAGATTGAAGTCCTGAAAGAAAAAGAAAAATAACCAAACGGGAAGCCCCTGGAGCGGTTTAGGCCGCGTTTTGGGGCGTGCCGTAGTTGTGCCCCCCCTCCCCACCTGTGCCCATGATATTTTTAATGTGTAATTATGTACGCGCGGCATGAACAACACTGTTGGGTTGGGATTGGGGTGGCCGGCGTATTGCTACGCGATCTCAGATCGCGCCAGGCGGTCTATTTGCCGATTGCCCCAAGCGCGCTTGAAGGTGTCCGGGCTTTGAAACGCCGAACTGGTAGATTGCCTTGAGAGGCTGCTTTGCGCTTCTGCTGCGAGGGCCGCGGTGTGCTCCTCTGTTCGGAGAGAGCGCTATGTGTTTCCATTGACTGTAATAACTCCATGAGGTCCTGGCATCTTGAGCTTGAGGTATGCATAATGTGGTACCGCATTGAATATAGCAAATGCGGTTCGTCCGAGCAGCGCGTGATAACCACTGCAGAACGGGACTATATCGAAGATTAATTCTTCGCTTCAGAAGTTATCCGGGGATCCGAAGACCACTTCTAGTGTAATTGAGCCTGTGCAGTGGGCCTCTACGCCTGGAATGACGCCCTTAAAGGTCGTCTTTGTGGGTTTGATCCTTGAGGGGTCTATACCCATTTTGCGCACTATGTCTTGATAAAGCAGGTTCAGGCTGCTGCCGCCGTCCATAAGGACTCGAGTGAGGTGAAATCTGTCGATGATTGGGTCTAGGACCAGTGCGGCGAATCCGCCGTGACGGATACTAGTGGGGTGGTCCCTGCGATCGAAGGTGATCGGACAGGAGGACCAAGGGTTGAACTTTGGGGCGACTGGCTCCAACGCATATACGTCCCTGAGCGCACGCTTCCGCTCCCTCTTGGGGATGTGGGTTGCGTATATCATGTTCACCGTCCGCACTTGAGGGGGAAACCTCTTCTGTCCTCCAGTGTGCGGCTGCCGGGGTTCTTGCTCGTCATCGCTATGTGGCCCCTTGTCCTTGTTTTCGGAATTAACTTGCCGGCCTACTTGAACACCCAACAATCCATGTTGGTGTGATTGGCTAGCTTGTCTGGGGTGCCGTATATTTGACACGAGCGATCGAGTATACGGTCCAAGCTGGGCGGACCCGGCGTACTTTGTTTGAATGGCTTTTTCTGCTGACCGGGTTTAGAGCCTTTGAATCCGGCATTGACTACCGTATCCTCAGTACTTTTGCCGTTAATGCGGCGTTTATGCTTGTTGCGACGTGACCTGCTATTGCCGTCCTTGGTATCTGAGGTACCATGGTTCTTTGATATGTTATTACTGCGAGCCAACCAGCTGTCTTCTCCTGCACAAAAGCGGGTCATGAGCGTCGTGAGGGCTGCCATACATTTCGGCTTTTCCTGAACAAGGTGCAGGGCTAGCCACTCATCTCGGATGTTGTGCTTGAAAGCCGCTAAGGCCTCCGCATCCGGACAGTCGACGATTTGATTTTTCTTTGTAAGGAACCGAGTCCAAAATTACCTGGTCGACTGTTCTGTGTGCTGAATTATGTGGCTGAAGTCATCGGCGTCTGGTGGTCGCACATAAGTGCCCTGAAAGTTGTCGAGGAATGCAGCTTCCAGATCTTCCCAACAGCTAATGGAGTCCGCTGGCAAGCTATTAAGCCAATGTCGTGCTGGTCCTTTGAGTTTTAGTGGGAGGTACTTGATGGCATGTAAGTCATCACCGCGGGCCATGTGGATGTGGAGGAGGAAGTCCTCAATCCATACCGCGGGGTCTGTAGTGCCGGCGTATGATTCAATGTTTACAGGTTTGAAACCTTCTGAGAATTGATGTTCCATTACTTCGTCTGTGAAGCATAAGGGCTGTGCGGCGCCTCTGTATTGGGCTATATCACGACGCAGCTCGAATGGGTCCTGCCCGTTGTGTTCAGCCCGGCCGGATTTGCTTTTACTGTATCCGGCGTGACGTTTATCGTCTCGTAGAGTGGTGCGCCCTCGTGATCCGTAGATCGATCTTGAATGCTTTGCTTTGTCCTCCAAGATGTCTTGTAGGTCTGGCGTATCTCGCCATGCCTTTATATTTGAATGGCGTTGGGGTGGAGGCTGAGCTTTTGGCTGGAATGCCTCTCTATCGCGGCCACGAGGTGGCCGATCAGCCATTTCATACGCTTCTTCCTCCAGTCCGGGAAGTAACATGTGCCTTGGATAACTCTTGGAGGGACGCTCGAGTTTATATTGCTCGGTCGCGAGGACTTCAGTCCATTTGTCAGCTAGTAGATCTTGGTCAGCTTGAAGCTGCTGCTGCTTTTTCTTCAGGCTATTTGCCGTGGCCATGAGCCTGCGCATGAAGCGCTCTTGTTCGACGGCATCCTCTGGTACGGCGAATTCATCGTCTCCGAGGCTTGCCTCGTCTTCGGAGGGGGGCATGTAATTGTCATCCTCCTCCTCTCTGCCAGCCGCTCTTTTAGGAGAGCTGGCTCCTTCATCCTCCTGCTCTAAATCTTGCTGGAGGGGATTGTTGTTGTCTTCGGCGCTATCCGGAGTGTTATTATCTTCTGTGCCGGTATCACCACTTTTGCTTTGGCGGGACTTAGAGCGGCGCCGCTGACGTCGGCGCTTGGGTTGCTTCTTGGAGGGGTCATCCTCTGTTATCTCCTCGCTGTTGCCTTCATTGGGTGTATCCACCATGTATATGTCATACGGCGAGGTGGCTGTCCAGTGCCCTATAGGTGCTGGTTCATGTTTGTCTCCTACATCATCGTCCATACCATCGATGTCTTCGGAGTCAAAGTCAAGTATGTCGGTTAAGTCATCGACAGTGGCTACAAAGTGGGTGGTGGGTGGGCGTCAAATTTCTTCGTCGCCCGCATCCCAATCCTGTTGGCCATAATCCGGCCAGGGCTCTCCTGATAAAGAGAGAGACCTTAGTGAATTCAGAATGTCGCCGAAGGGCGAGTGCTGAAAGATATCCGCGGCGGTGAATTCCATGATCGATGCCCACTCGGATTCGATTGGCAGGGGCGCGGATGGTTCGGGGTCCAGAAGAGAGTCTGACACCTTGGAGTCACGGGCTGTGCAGAGGATTATGCTGGTGTTCGGCTCGATCACCGTCGAGACTGCAGCCCCTGAGGCAGTGTCTAGCCACCCGTCCTCGATTGGCGTAGTTGGCTCCGAGCTAAGGGTCGGAGCTGATGCGGGCGCGGCCTCTGGAGTACCGTCCTGTGGCAGAGCTAGGTCATACCCATCGCGATCGTGCGGCACGCCCGGCTGTGGCTCGAATCCGTCGAAGATCAAGTCCCCACGGATATTGGCCATGTAATTCAAACTTCCAAATCTGACCTGATGGCCAGCGGCGTAGCTTTCAATCTGCTCCAGATGGCCAAGCGAACTAGCCCACAGTGCAAAGCCGCCGAATACGAAGATCTGTCCGGGGAGAAAAGTCTCACCCTGGACCGCATCGCTATCGATGATAGTAGGAGCCATCAAGCCTAACGGCGACAACACAGAGGAACTCTCAATGAAAGCACCAATGTCGGTGTCAAAACCGGCGGATCTCGGGTAGGGGGTCCCGAACTGTGTGTCTAGGCCGGATGGTAACAGGAGGCAAGGGACACGAAGTTTTACCCAGGTTCGGGCCCTCTTGATGGAGGTAAAACCCTACATCCTGCTTGATTAATATTGATGATATGGGTGTTACAAGAGTAGATCTACCACGAGATCAAAGAGGCTAAACCCCTATGGTATGATTGTATGTTGTGATTGTTGTCCTACGGACTAAAACCCTTCGTTTTATATAGACACCGGAGAGGGTTAGGGTTACACAAGGTCGGTTACAAAGGAGGAGATATCCATATACGTATTGCCTAGCTTGCCTTCCACGCCAAGTAGAGTCCCATCCGGACACGAGACGAAGTCTTCAATCTTGTATCTTCATAGTCTAACAGTCCGGTCAATGGAGATAGTCCGGCTATCCGGAGACCACCTAATCCAGGACTCCCACACCTATCAATGTGAGTTTAGTGATAATGGAATCGTATCTTCGTATGCTAAAGGTGTTTATAGTTATGTTCAACAAATTGAAGAATTTGTTGCTTTTAAGGGTGCTTATGAAATTGCTTCTTTGATTGAAAAGTATGATGCTACTCTTTAGAAATCTGAAAATTTTGCCATACTTAAATATTGCTATGATAATTATGCTTCTAATGCCTATGTTGAACCATATATTGAGGATTACTCCACTGTGCAAGAAGAGACTAATATTTTGCAGGAGTCTATGGAAGAAGAAATTGATGAAACTATGAGCTCATTGGATGAAAAAGATGATGAGGAGAACGAAGAACAAAAGGAGGAAGAGTGGATTAATGAGAGTAACTCTTCAACTCATACATTGTCTAATTTCCCTTTGTGCTTACCGAAGGATGATTGCTATGATGATTGTTATGATCCCGTTGATTCTCTTGAAATATACCTTTTTGATGATGCTTGCTATGCTTGTGGCCAAGATGCCAATATGAATTATGCTTATGGAGATGAACTTGCTATAGTTCCTTATGTTAAACATGAAATTGTTGCTATTGCACCCACGCATTATAGTCCTATTATCTTTTTGAATTCTCCCGACTACACTATATCGGAGAAGTTTGCCCTTATTAAGGATTATGTTCATGGGTTGCGTTTTACTACTACACATGATGATTTTGATGAATATAATATGCATGTTCTTGCTGCTCCCACTTGCAATTATTATGAGAGAGGAACTATATCTCCACCTCTCTATGTTTCCAATACGATAAAATTGCAAGAAACTATTTATACTATGCATTGGCCTTTACTATGTGTGCATGAATTGTTCTTTTATGACATGCCGATGCATAGGAAGATAGTTAGACTTCATTGTTGCATGATATATGTTACTTTGTGCTCACTACTAAATTACAAATCATTGTTAATTGAAATTGGCTTTGATATACCTTGGGATCCGGGTGGATTCATTACTTGAGCACTATATGCCTAGCTTAATGGCTTTAAAGAAAGCGCTGCTAGGGAGACAACCCGGAAGTTTTAGGGAGTCACTTATTTCTGTTGAGTGCTTTTATATAGTTTAAAAACAACAAAAATAAAGAGGAGAACCCAAAACTTTTTCAAAAAGGCAAGTGAAAGTGAGAGAGACAAGCATTGTTGAAGTGGGAGAGCTCCTTGAACTTTGTTCATGCTCACGGCAACTTTGTGAATCTTTATTACAGAAACTTTTCAACAAAATAATTATACCCTTGTACAATTCCATTGTATTATAAAAATAATGTGCCAAGGTTTGCCTTTAGGATGTTTACATTTGCTTGAAGGTTTGTACGGTGCAGGACAGAAACTTTGTCTGTAGTGCGCGATTTTACATTTTTTACTGGAACGTCAAATGGTTCTGATTCCTTTTGCTCTGTCTTTATATACAAATTTTTTATTTTTCATAATTTTGGTAGAATTTGTGAAGTATCAGAAGTATGGTGAATGTTCAGATTATTACAGATTGTTCTGTTTTAGACAGATTCTGTTTTTGATGCATAGTTTGCTTGTTTTGATGAAACTATCAATTTATATTAGTGGATTAAGCCATTAAAAAGTTATATTACAGTAGACGCAATGCAAAAACAAAATATGAATTGGTTTGCAACAGTACTTAGATTAGTGATTTTCTTTATTATACTAACAGATCTTACCGAGTTTTCTATTGAAGTTTTGTGTGGATGAAGTGTTCGATGATCGAGAAGGTCTCGATGTGGGAACAAGGAAGAGAGGAAAGAGCTCAAGCTTGGGGATGCCCGAGGCACCCCAAGTAAATATTCAAGGAGACTCAAGCGTCTAAGCTTGCGGATGCCCCGGAAGGCATCCCCTCTTTCTTCAACAAGTATCAGTATGTTTTCGGATTAGTTTCGTTCATGCGATATGTGCAATCTTGGATCGTTTTTTGCATTTAGTTTTCATCTTTCTTTTATGCACCAGGCTGGTAGGAGATAGTCTTTGGTTTATTTAAAGAATGCTCTATGCACTTCACTTATATCTTTTGAGTATGGCTTTATAGAATGCTTCATGTACTTCACTTATATCATTTGAAGTTTGGATTGCCTGTTTCTGTTTACATAGAAAACCTCCATTTGTAGAATGCTCTTTTGCTTCACTTATATTTGTTAGAGCGTGGGCATATATTTTTTATAAAGAATTAAACTCTCTTGCTTCACTTATATCTATTTAGACAGATGACAGGAATTGGTCATTCACATGGTTAGTCATAAAATCCTACATAGAACTTGTAGATCATTGAATATGATGTGTTTGATTCCTTGCAATAGTTTTGCGATATAAAGATGGTGATATTAGAGTCATGCTAGAGGGTAGTTGTGGATTGCAGAAATACTTGTGTTGAGGTTTGTGATTCCCCTAGCATGCGCGTATGGTGAACCTTTATGTAACGAAGTTGGAGCATGAGGTATTTATTGATTGTCTTCCTTATGAGTGGCGGTCTGGGACGAGCGATGGTCTTTTCCTACCAATCTATCCCCCTAGGAGCATGCACGTAGTACTTTGTTTCGATGACTAATAATTTTTTTGCAATAAGTATGTGAGTTCTTTATGACTAATGTTGAGTCCATGGATTATACGCACTCACACCCTTCCATCATTGCCAGCCTCTTCGGTACCGTGCATTGCCCTTCCTCACCTCGAGAATCGGTGAAAAATTCGCCGGTGCATCCAAACCCCGTGATATGATACACTCTGTCACACATAAACCTCATTATATCTTCCTCAAAACAGCCACCATACCTACCTATCATGGCATTGCCATAGCCATTCCGAGATATATTGCCATGCAACTTCCATCATCATCATCTTATACATGACTTGAGCATCATTGTCACATTGCTTTGCATGATCGTAAGATAGATAGCATGATGTTTTCATGGCTTGTCCGATGTCATTGCTACGCTAGATTGTTGCGCATCCCGGTACACCGCCGAAGGCATTCATATAGAGTCATATCTTTGTTCTAGATATTGAGTTGTAATATTGACTTGTAAGTAAATAGAAGTGTGATGATCATCATTATTAGAGCATTGCCCCAGTGAGGAAAGGATGATGGAGACTATGATTCCCCCACAAGCCGGGATGAGACTCCGGACGAAAAAAAATAAAAAAAGGAGAAAGGCCAAAAAAAGAAGAAGAGAAGGCTGCTACCTCTTGAGCACTGCGTTGGATTTCCCCGAAGAGGAAGGGATGACGCAGCAAAGTAGCGTAAGTATTTCCCTTAGTTTTTTAGAACCAAGGTATCAATCCAGTAGGAGGCTACGCTCGAGTCCCTCATACCTACACAAAAACAATAGCTCAATGCAACCAACGCGCTTAGGGGTTGTCAATCCCTTCACGGTCACTTACGAAAATGAGATCTGATAGAGATGATAAATAATATTTTTTTGGTATATTTGGTATAGAGATGCAAAGTAAATAAAGTAAAAGCAAAGTAAAAGCAAAGCAATAACAAAGTGATGGAGGTTGATATGATGAGAAACAGACCCGGGGGCCATAGGTTTCACTAGTGGCTTCTCTCAAGAGCATAAGTATTCTACGGTGGGTGAACAAATTATTGTTGAGCAGTTGACAGAATTTAGCATAGTTATGAGAATATCTAGGTATGATCATGTATATAGGCATCACGTCCGAGACAAGTAGACCGAAACGATTCTGCATCTACTACTATTACTCCACTCATCGACCGCTATCCAGCATGCATCTAGAGTATTAAGTTAAAAACAGAGTAACGCCTTAAGCAAGATGACATGATGTAGAGGTATAGTTTCATCCAATATGATAAAAACCCCATCTTGTTATCCTCGATGGAAACGATACAATATGTGCCTTGCTGCCCCTTCTGTCACTGGGAAAGGACACTGCAAGATCGAACCCAAAGCTAAGCACTTCTCCCATGGCAAGAACAACCAATCTAGTAGGCCAAACCAAACTGATAATTCGAAGAGACTTGCAAAGATAACCAATCATACATAAAAGAATTCGGAGAAGATTCAAATATTATTCATAGATAGACTTGATCATAAACCCACAATTCATCGGTCTCAACAAACACACCGCAAAAAGAAGATTACATCGAATAGATCTCCACGAGAGAGGGGGAGAACATTGTATTGAGATCCAAAAAGAGAGAAGAAGCCATCTAGCTACTAGCTATGGACCCGTAGGTCTGAAGTAAACTACTCACACTTCATCGGAGGGGCTTGGATGATGATGTAGAAGCCCTCTGTGATCGATGCCTCCTCCGACGGAGCTCCGGAACAGGCCCCAAGATGGGATCTCGTGGATACAGAAAGTTGCATCGGTGGAATTAGGTTTTTGGCTCCGTCCCTGATCGTTTGGGGGTACGTGGATATATATAGGAGGAGGAAGTACGTCGGTGGAGCTGCGAGGGGCCCGTGAGGCAGGGGGCGCGCCCTGGGGGGGCGCCCCCTACCCTCATGACCACCTCGTGGCTTTCCTGACAAAGGGTCCAAGTCTCCTGGATCTTATCTGATGAGAAAATCACGTTTCCGAAGGTTTCATTCCGTTTGGACTCCGTTTGATATTCCTTTTCTTCGAAACCCTAAAACAGGCAAAAAACAGCAGTTCTGGGCTGGGCCTCCGGTTAATAGGTTAGTCCCAAAAATAATATAGAAGTGGATAATAAAGCCCAATAATGTCTAATATAGTAGATAATATAGCATGGAGCAATCAAAAATTATAGATACGTTGGAGACGTATCAAGCATCCCCAAGCTTAATTCCTGCTTGTCCTCGAGTAGGTAAATGATAAAAACAGAATTTTTGATGCGGTGTGCTACTTGGCATAATTTCAATGTAAATCTTCTTAATTGTGGTATGAATATTCAGATTTGAAAGATTCAAGACAAAAGTTCATATTGATATAAAAATAATAATACTTCAAGCATACTAACAAAGCAATTATGTCTTCTCAAAATATCATGGCCAAAGAAAGCTATCCCTACAAAATCATATAGTCTGGCTATGCTCTATCTTCACCACACAAAGTATTTAAATCATGCACAACCCCGATGACAAGCCAAGCAATTGTTTCATACTTTTGACATTTTCAAAACTTTTTCGATCTTCACGCAATACATGAGCGTGAGCCATGGATATAGCACTATAGGTGGAATAGAATGGTGGTTGTGGAGAAGACAAAAAGGGAGAAGATAGTCTCACATCAACTAGGCGTATTAACGGGCTATGGAGATGCCCATCAATAGATATCAATGTGAGTGAGTAGGGATTGCCATGCAACGGATGAATTAGAGCTATAAGTATATGAAAGCTCAAAAGAAACTAAGTGGGTGTGCATCCAACTCGCTTGCTCACGAAGACCTAGGGCATTTGGAGGAAGCCCATCATTGGAATATACAAGCCAAGTTTTATAATGAAAAATTCCCACTAGTATATGAAAGTGACATAATGAGAGACTCTCTATCATGAAGATCATGGTGCTACTTTGAAGCACAAGTGTGTTAAAAGGATAGTAACATTGTCCCTTCTCTCTTTTTCTCTCGTATTTTTTTATTTGGGCCTTTCTCTTTTTTTTATGACCTCTTTTTTTATTATTATTATTTTTCGTCCGGAGTCTCATCCCGACTTGTGGGGGAATCATAGTCTTCATCATCCTTTCCTCACTGGGACAATGCTCTAATAATGATGATCATCACACTTTTATTTACTTCCAACTCATGAATTACAACTCGATTCTTAGAACAAAATATGACTCTGTATGAATTCCTCCGGCAGTGTACCGGGATGTGCAATGACTCATGAGTGACATGTATGAAAGAATTATGAACGGTGGCTTTGCCATAAATACAATGTCAACTACATGATCATGCATAGCAATATGACAATGATGGAGCGTGTCATAATGAAAGGAACAGTGGAAAGTTGCACGACAATATATCTCGGAATGGCTATGGAAATGCCATGATAGGTAGGTATGGTGGCTGTTTTGAGGAAGGTATTTGGTGGGTGTATGATACCGGCAAAAAGTGCGCGGTATTAGAGAGGCTAGCAATGGTGGAAGGAAGGAAAGTGCGTATAATCCATGGACTCAACATTAGTCGTAAAGAACTCATATACTTATTGCAAAAATCTAGAAGTTATCAAAGCAAAGTATTACGCGCATGCTCCTAGGGGGATAGATTGGTAGGAAAAGACCATCTCTCGTCCCCGACCGCCACTCATAAGGAAGACAATCAATAAATAAATCATGCTCCGACTTCACCACATAATGGTTCACCATACGTGCATGCCACGGGAATCACAAACTTTAACACAAGCATTTCTCAAATTCACAACTACTCAACTAGCATGACTCTAATATCACCATCCTCATATCTCAAAACAATTATCAAGCATCAATTTCTTCTTAGTATTCAACACACTCATACGAAAGTTTTATTATTAATCTTGCATACCAAGCATATTAGGATTTTAAGCAAATTACCATGCTATTAAGACTCTCAAAATAATCTAAGTGAAGCATGAGAGATCGATAGTTTCTATAGAACAAATTCACCACCATGCTCTAAAAGATATAAGTGAAGCACTAGAGCAAAACTATAAAGCTCAAAAGATATAAGTGAAGTACATAGAGTATTCTATCAAATTCCAAATCAGGTATGGATCTCTCAAAAGGTGTGTACAGCAAGGATGATTTTGGTAAACTAATAAGCAAAGACTCGAATCATAAAATACGCTCCAAGCAAAACACATATCATGTGGTGAATAAACATATAGCTCCAAGTAAAGTTACCGATAGAAGTAGACGAAAGAGGGGATGCCTTCCGGGGCATCCCCAAGCTTTGGCTTTTAGGTGTCCTTAGATTATCTTGGGGGTGCCATGGGCATCCCCAAGCTTAGGCTCTTGCCACTCGTTGTTCCATAATCCATCAAATCTTTACCTAAAACTTTAAAACTTCACAACACAAAACTTAAAGTATAAAACTCCTGAGCTCCGTTAGCGAAAGAAAACAAAAGACCACTTCAAGGTACTGTAATGAACTCATTCTTTATTTATATGGGTGTTATACCTACTGTATTCCAACTTCTCTATGGATTATAAACTATTTTACTAGCCATAGATTCATCGAAATAAGAAAACAACACACGAAAAACAGAATCTGTCAAAAACAGAACAGTCTGTAGTAATCTGTAGCTAGCGCAAGATCTGGAACCCCAAAAATTCTAAAATAAATTTCTGGACGTGAGTAATTTATCTATTAATCATCTTCAAAAATAATTAACTAAATAGCACTTTCCAAATAAAAATGACAGCAGTTCTCGTGAGCGCTAAAGTTTATGTTTTTTACAGCAAGTTCAACAAGACTTTCCCCAAGTCTTCCCAACGGTTCTACTTACCACAAACACTAATTAAACACAAAAAACACAACCAAAACATAGGCTAAATAATTTATTTATTACTAAAAAGGATCAAAAAGCAAGGAATAAAAATAAAATTGGGTTGCCTCCCAACAAGCGCTATCGTTTAACGCCCCTAGCTAGGCATAACAAGCAAGAATAGATCTAGGTATTGCCATCTTTGGTAGGCAATCCATAAGTGGCTATGATGATAGATTCATATGGTAATTTTATTTTCTTTCTAGGGAAGTGTTCCATGCCCTTTTTTAATGGAAATTGAAATCTAATATTCCCTTCCTTCATATCAATAATTGCACCAACCGTTCTAAGGAAAGGTCTAATGAGAATAATAGGGAAAGAACGATTGCAATCTATATCAAGAACGATAAAATCTACGGGCACATAAATCCTATTAGAAACAATAAGAACATCATTAATTCTTCCCATAGTTTTCTTAATAGTGGAATCCACAAGATGCAAGTTTAGAGAGCAATCATCAAAATCACGGAAATCTAGTAAATCACACAAATTTTGGGAATAGTAGAGACACTAGCACCCAAATCACACAAAGCATAAGACTCATAATTTTTATTTTTAATTTTAATAGTTGGTTCCCACTCATCATAAAGTTTTCTAGGGATAGAAACTTCCAATTCAAGTTTTTCTTCATAAGATTGCATCAAGGCATCAACGATATGTTTAGTAAACGCTTAATTTTGACTATAAGAATGAGGAGATTTTAGCACGGATTGCAACAAGGAAATACAATAAATCAAGGAGCAATTTTCATAGTTAAATTCCTTGAAATCCATAATAGTGGGTTTAGCAACATCTAGGGTTTTAATTTCTGCAATCCCACTTTTAGCATAAAGATCAACAAATTCCGAATTCTTAGAACGCCTTCTAGGTAAAGGTGGATCATATTCAGTCCCATCATTATCAAGATTCATATTGCAAAACAAAGATATAATAGGGGACACATCAATAACTTTTAGATCTTCATCATTATTTTCATAGAACTAGAAGAACACGCTTTTATAAAGGCATCTTTCTTAGCACGCATCCTAGCGGTTCTTTCTTTGCCCTCGTCAATGGAAATCCTCATGGCTTTGAGAGACTTGTTGATATCATGCTTAGGAGGAATAGATCTAAGTTTCAAAGAATCAACATCAAGAGCAATTCTATCAACGTTCCTAGCCAAATCATCAATCTTAAGCAATTTTTCTTCAATCATAGCATTAAAATTCTTTTGCGAAGATATAAATTCTTTAATATTAGATTAAAAATCAGAGGGAATCTTATTATAATTTACATAAGAATTGTTGTAGGAATTACCATAATTATTAGAGGGATTACTAGGATAAGGCCTAGGATTGAAATTTCCTCTATACGCATTGTTACCAAAAAATTTCCTACCAACAAAATTCACATCCATAGATTCATTATTATTCTCAATCAAAGAAGGCAAGGGCACATCATTAGGATCAGAAGAAACACTCTTATTAGCAACTAATTTCATAAGTTCATCCATTTTCCACTCAAAACATTAATTTCTTCTATCGCATGCACCTTTTTTAGTAGATCTTTCAGTATGCAATTGAGAATAATTAACCATAATACTATCTAGGAGTTTAGTAGCTTCTCCTAAAGTGATTTCCATGAAAGTGCCTCCCACAGCCGAATCTAAAAGATTTCTAGAAGCAAAATTCAATCCGGCATAAAAAATTTGTATAATCATCCACAAATTCAAACCATGAGTAGGGCAATTACGTATCATTAATTTCATTCTCTCCCAAGCTTGTGCAACATGTTCATGAACAAGTTGTTTAAAATTCATAATATCGTTTCTAAGAGAGATGATCTTAGTGGGAGGAAAATACTTAGAGATAAAAGCATCTTTGCACTTGTTCCATGAATCAATACTATTTTTGGGCAAATACGAAAACCAAGCTTTAGCACGATCTCTAAGCGAAAAAGGAAATAGCTTCAATTTAACAATATCATTATCGACATCTTTTTTGTTTTGCATGTCACACAAATCAACGAAGCTATTAAGATGTGTAGCGGCATCTTCACTAGGAAGGCCGGAGAACGGATCTTTCATGACAAGATTCAATAAAGCAGTATTAATTTCACAAGATTCAGCATCGGTAAGAGGAGCAATCGGAGTCCTAAGGAAATCATTATTGTTGGTATTGGTGAAGTCACACAATTTAGTATTATCTTGAGCCATCGCGACAAACAAGCAAACTAACACACGAGCAAACAAAAAGAAAACGGCAAAAGAGGCAAATAGAGAGGGAGGATAGAGAGAGAGAGGGCGAATAAAACTGCAAGGGTGAAGTGGGGGAGAGGAAAACGAGAGGCAAATGGCAAATAATGTAAAGCGGGAGATAGGGATTGTGATGGGTACTTGGTATGTTGACTTTTGCTTAGACTCCCCGGCAACGGCGCCAGAAATTCTTCTTGCTACCTCTTGAGCACTGCGTTGGATTTCCCCGAAGAGGAAGGGATGATGCAGCAAAGTAGCGTAAGTATTTCCCTCACTTTTCGAGAACCAATGTATCAATCCAGTAGGAGGCTACGCTCGAGTCCCTCGTACCTACACAAAAACAATAGCTCAACGCAACCAACGCGCTTAGGGGTTGTCAATCCCTTCGCGGTCACTTACGAAAGCGAGATCTAATAGAGATGATAAATTATATTTTTTGGTATTTTTGGTATAGAGATGCAAAGTAAATAAGGTAAAAGCAAAGTAAAAGCAAAGCAATAATAAAGTGATGGAGATTGATATGATCAGAAAGAGACCCAGGGGCCATAGGTTTCACTAGTGGCTTCTCTCAAGAGCATAAGTATTCTATGGTGGGTGAACAAATTACTGCTGAAAAATTGACAGAATTTAGCATAGTTATGAGAATATCTAGGTATGATCATGTATATAGGCATCACGTCCGAGACAAGTAGACCGAAGAGATTCTTCATCTACTACTATTACTCCACTCATCGATCGCTATCCAGCATGCATCTAGAGTATTAAGTTAAAAACAGAGTAACGCCTTAAGCAAGATGACATGATGTAGAGGGATAGTTTCATGCAATATGATAAAAACCACATCTTGTTATCCTTGATGGCAATGATACAATACGTGCCTTGCTACCCCTTCTGTCACTGGGAAAGGACACCGCAAGATCGAACCCAAAGCTAAGCACTTCTCCCATGGCAAGAACAACCAATCTTGTAGGCCAAACCAAACTGATAATTCGAAGAGACTTTCAAAGATAACCAATCATACATAAAAGAATTCAGAGAAGATTCAAATATTATTCATAGATAGACGTGATCATAAACCCACAATTCATCGGTCTCAACAAACAAACCGCAAAAAGAAGATTACATCGAATAGATCTCCACGAGAGAGGGGGAGAACATTGTATTGAGATCCAAAAAGAGAGAAGAAGCCATCTAGCTACTAGCTATGGACCCGTAGGTCTGAAGTAAACTACTCACACTTCATCAGAGGGGCTTGGATGATGATGTAGCAGCCCTCCGTGATCGATGCCTCCTCCGGCGGAGCACCGGAACAGGGCCCAAGATGGGATCTCGTGGATACAGAAAGTTGCGGTGGTGGAATTAGGTTTTTGGCTCCGTCCCCGGTCGTTTGGGGGTACGTGGATATATATAGGAGGAAGAAGTACGTCGGTGGAGCTTCAAGGGGCCCACGAGGCAGGGGGCGCACCCTAGGGGGGTGCCCCTACCCCAGTGACCACCTCATGGCTTTCTTGACGGGGGGTCCAAGTCTCTTGGATCTTATCTGATGAGAAAATCACGTTTCCGAAGGTTTCATTCCATTTGGACTCCGTTTGATATTCCTTTTCTTCGAAGCCCTAAAACAGGCAAAAACAGTAATTCTGGGTTGGGCCTCCGGTTAATAGGTTAGTCCCAAAAATAATATAAAAGTGGATAATAAATCCCAATAATGTCTAAAATAGTAGATAATATAGCATCGAGCAATCAAAAATTACAGATACTTTGGAGACGTATCAAAGGCCTAAAAAAAGAAAAAAAAGAAAAAAATGAGAGAAAAAGAGAGAAGGGGCAATTTTACTATCCTTTTACCACACTTGTGCTTCAGAGTAGCACCATGTTCTTCATATAGAGAGTCTCTTGAGTTATCACTTTCATATACTAGTGGGAATTTTCATTATAGAACTTGGCTTGTATATTCCAACGACGGGCTTCCTCAAATGCCCTAGGTCTTCATGAGCAAGCGAGTTGGATGCACACCCACTTAGTTTCAGTTTGAGCTTTCATATACTTATAGCTCTAGTGCATCCGTTGCAAGGCAATCCCTACTCCTCACATTGACATCAATTGATGGGCATCTCCATAGCCCGTTGATTAGCCGCATCGATGTGAGACTTTCTCCTTTTTTGTCTTCTTCTACACAACCTCCACCATCATATTATATTCCACCTATAGTGCTATGTCCATGGCTCACACTCATGTATTGAGTGAAAGTTGAAAAGGTTTGAGAACGTCAAAAGTATGAAACAATTGCTTGGCTTGTCATCGGGGTTGTGCATGATGTGAATATTTTGTGTGAAGAAGATGGAGCATAGCCAGACTATATGATTTTGTAGGGATAACTTTCTTTGGGCATGTTATTTTGAAAAGACATGATTGCTTTATTTGTAGGCTTGAAGTATTATTGTTTTTATGTCAAATGATAGACTATTGCTTTGAATCACTCGTATCTTAATATTCATGCCATGATTAGATATGTGATCAAGATTATGCTAGGTAGCATTCCACATCAAAAATTATCTTTTTTATCATTTACCTACTCGAGGATGAGCAGGAATTAAGCTTGGGGATGCTGATACGTCTCCGTCGTATCTATAATTTTTTATTGTTCCATGCCAGTATTCTACAACTTTCATATACTTTTGACAACTTTTTATACTTATTTTGGGACTAACATATTGATCCAGTGCCCAGTGCCAGTTCCTGTTTGTTGCATGTTTTCTGTTTTGCAGAAAATCCATATCAAACAGAGTCCAAACGGGGTAAAAACGGACAGAGATTTTTTTGGAATATATGTGATTTTTGGGAAGTGAAATCAACGCGAGATGATGCTCGAGAGGCCCACGATGCAGGGGGCGCGCCCCAAGGGGGCAGGCGCGCCCCTGAACCTCGGGGTCACCCCGTAAGGCAGTTGATGCCCTTCTTTCTCCGCAACAAAGCTAATATCCGGATAGAGATCATGTTAAAATTTTAGCCCCATCGGAGTTACGGATCTCCGGGAATATAAGAAACGGTGAAAGGGCATAATCTGAGAACGCAGAAACAGAGAGAGACAGAGAGACAGATGAAATCTCGGAGGGGCTCTCGCCCCTCCCATGACATGGAGGCCATGGACCAGAGGGGAAACCCTTCTCCCATCCAGGGAGGAGGTCAAGGAAGAAGAAGGAGGGGGGATCTCTCCCCCTCGCTTCCGGTGGCACCGGAGTGCCACCGAGGGCCATCATCATCACCGCAATCTTCACAAACAACTTCACCGCCATCATCACCAACTCTTCACCCCTCTATGCAGCGGTGTAACCTCTCTCCTAACCGCTATAATCTCTACTTAAACATGGTGCTCAACGCTATATATTATTTCCCAATGATGTATGGCTATCTTATGGCATTTGAGTAGATCTGTTTTGTCCTATGGGCTATTTGATGATCAAGATTGATTTGGGTTGCATGTTTTATTATTGGTGTTGTCCTATGGTGCTCTCCGTGTTGCGCAAGTGTGAGGGATCCCCACTGTAGGGTGTTGCAATACGTTTATGATTCGCTTATAGTGGGTTGCGTGAGTGACTGAAACACAAACCCGAGTAAGGGGGTTGTTGCGTATGGGATAAAGAGGACTTGATGCTTTAATGTTATGGTTGGGCTTTACCTTAATGATCTTTAGTAGTTGCGGATTCTTGCTAGAGTTCCAATCATAAGTTCATATGATCCAAGTAGAGAAAGTATGTTAGCTTATGCCTCTCCCTCATATAAAATTGCAATAATGATTACCGGTCTAGTTCTCGATTGCCTAGGGACAAATAACTTTCTCGTAACAACAAGCTCTCTACTAAAACTAATTTAGTTGTGTCTTTATCTAAAAAACCCCTACCTTTTATCTATGTAATATTTATTATCTTGCAAACCTATCCAACAACACCTACAAAGTACTTCTAGTTTCATACTTGTTCTAGGTAAAGCGAACATCAAGCGTGCGAAGAGCTGTATCGATGGTCGATAGAACTTGAGGGAATATTTGTTCTGCCTTTGGCTCCTCGTTGGGTTTGACACTCTTACTTATCGAAAACTGTTGCGATCCCCTATACTTGTGGGTTATCAGGGTTAGCATCCGTCACCTTGTTAGTGGGATCGACCACTTCCAACGGTGCGGTGGACAATTTAAGACCATCAAGAATGTTCTTAAGTTTGCCTTTGACCTCGGCCATCATAGAGGTTTTCAATGTGTCCAAGGCCACATTGAACTCCTCACGTGAGATCGAGGTTCCCCCATCGGCCATAAACGACGACGGAATCACACTGGGGTGCTCCTCCTCACCGTCTATAGTGTCAACCATACTCTTCGGACGGAAAAGTCCTTAAAAAATAGGCGATGCTCTGATATCAATTGAAAGGATCGATGTAGTTGACTAGAGGGGGGTGAATAAGCAACTAACAATTTTTAGCTTTTCTTTACCAATTTAAACTTTGCATCAAAGTAGGTTGATAACCCACAAGTATAGGGGATCGCAACAGTTTTCGAGGGTAGAGTATTCAACCCAAATTTATTGATTCGACAAAAGGGGAGCCAAAGAATATTCTCAAGTATTAGCAGCTGAGTTGTCAATTCAACCACACCTGGAAACTTAATATCTACAGCAAAGTGTTTAGTAGCAAAGTAATATGATAGTAGTGATAACGGTAACAAAAGGTAACAGTAGTATCAGTAATGTTTTTGGTATTTTGTAGTGACGATAGCAATAGCAACGGAAAAGTAAATAAGCGGAGAACAATATATGGAAAGCTCGTAGGCAATGGATCGGTGATGGAGAATGATGCCGGATGCGGTTCATCATGTAACAGTCATAACCTAGGGTGACACAGAACTAGCTTCAGTTCATTGATATAATGTAGGCATGTATTCCGAACATAGTCATACGTGCTTATGGAAAAGAACTTGCATGACATCTTTTGTCCTACCCTCCCGTGGCAGCGGGGTCCTTATGGAAACTAAGGGACATTAAGGCCTCCTTTTAATAGAGAACCGGAACAAAGCATTAACACATAGTGAATACATGAACTCCTCAAACTACGTTCATCACTGGTAAGTATCCCGATTATTGTCACTTCGGGGTTAACGGATCATAACACATAATAGGTGACTATAGACTTGCAAGATAGGATCAAGAACACTCATATATTGGTGAAAACATAATAGGTTCAGATCTTAAATCATGGCACTCGGGCCCTAGTGACAAGCATTAAGCATAGCAAAGTCATAACAACATCAATCTCAGAACATAGTGGATACTAGGGATCAAACCCTAACAAAACAAACTCGATTACATGATAGATCCCATCCAACCCATCACCGTCCAGCAAGCTTATGATGGAATTACTCACGCACAGCGGTGAGCATCATGAAATTGGTGATGGAGGATGGTTGATGATGAAGATGGCGACGGATTCCCCTCTCCGGAGCCCCGAACGGACTCCAGATCAGCCCTCCCGAGAGGTTTTAGGGCTTGGTGGCGGCTCCGTATCGTAAAACACGATGATTTCTTCTCTCTGATTTTTTTCTCCCCGAAACACAATATATGGAGTTGGAGTCGGAGAGGCAACAGGGGGGCCACGAGGTAGGGGCGCGCCCCCCCACCCTCGTGGAGAGGTGGTGGGCCCCCTGGCCTTCATCTTTTGCAGGTATTTTTTATATTTTCTGAAAAGTTGCTCCATGAAGTTTCAGGTCATTCCGAGAACGTTTGTTTCTGCACATGCATAACACCATGGTAATTTTGCTGAAAACAGCGTCAGTCCGGGTTAGTTCCATTCAAATCATGCAAGTTAGATTCCAAAACAAGGGCAAAAGTGTTTGGAAAAGTAGATACGTTGGAGACGTATCAACTCCCCCAAGCTTAAACCTTTGCTTGTCCTCAAGCAATTCAGTTGATAAACTGAAAGTGATAAATAAAAACTTTTACAAACTCTGTTTGCTCTTGTTGTAAATATGTAAAGCCAGCATTCATGTTTTCAGCAAAGATTATAACTAACCACATTTGCAATAACACATAGGTCTCAAGTTTACTCATATTAGTAGCATAATCAACTAGCGAGCCATAATAATAAATCTCGGATGACAACACTTTCTCAAAATAATCATAATATGATATAACAAGATGGTATCTAGCCAGCCCTTTCTGAGACAGCAAAACATGAATGTAGAGCACCTTTAAAGACCAAGGACTGACTGGACATTGTAATTCATGGTAAAAAAGATCCAGTCAAGTCATACTCAATGTAAACTAACAATAATGAATGCAACTGACAGCGGTGCTCTCTAACTGGTGCTTTTTAATAAGAGGATGATGACTCAACATAAAAGTAAATAGATAGGCCCTTTGCAGAGGGAAGCAGGGATTTGTAGAGGTGCCAAAGCTCGGTTTTGAAATAGAGGTGAATAATATTTTTAGCGGTATACTTTCATTGTCAACATAACAACCAAGAGATGGCGATATCTTCCATGCTACACACATTATAGGCGGTTCCCCAACAGAATGGTAAAGTTTATACTCCCCCTTCCACCAACAAGCATCAATCCATGGCTAGCTCAAAACAACGAGTGCCTCCAACTAACAACAGTCCCAGGGGGAGTTTTGTTTGCAATTATTTTGATTTAGTTTGCATAAAGCATGGGACTGGGCATCCCAGTGACCAGCCATTTATCTCGTGAGTGAGGAGCGAAGTCCACTCCTCTTGAGAATAACCCGCCTCACATGGAAGATACATACGTCCCTAGTTGATACATGAGCTATTAGAGCATATAAAAAAGGATATTTATTTGAAGGTTTAGAGTTTGGCACATACAAATTTACTTGGAACGGCAGGTAGATAGCGTATACAGGTAGGTATAGTGGACTCATGTGGAATAACTTTGGGGATTAAGGAGTTTGGATGCACAAGCAGTATTCCCGCTTAGTACAGGTGAAAGCTAGGAAAAGACTGGGAAGCGACCAGCTAGAGAGCGACAACAGTCATTTACATGCATTAAAATTAATCAACACCGAATGCAAGCATGAGTAGGATGTAATCCACCATGAACATAAATATCGTGAAGGCTATGTTGATTTTGTTTCAACTACATGCGTGAACATGCGCCAAGTCAAGTCACTTAAATCATTCAGAGGAGGATACCACCCTATCATACCACATCATAACTATCTCAATAGCATGTTGGCACGCAAGGTAAACCATTATAACTCATAGCTAATCAAGCATGGCACAAGAAACTATGATCTCTAATTGTCATTGCAAACATGTTTATTCATAATAGGCTGAATCAGGAACGATGAACTAATCATATTTACAAAAAAAAACAGGTTGAGTTCATACCATCTTTTCTCATCTCAGCCAGTCCATCATATATCATCATAATTGCCTTTCACTTGCACGATCGAATGATGTGAATAATAATAATAGTGCATGTGCATTGGACTAAGCTGGAATCTGCAGGCATTCAATAAACAGGAGAAGACAATGCAATATGGGCTCTTTTGTCAGATAAACAATAATGCATATAAGAGCCATTTCAACAATTTAATTATGGTCTTCTCCTATCGACCCCCAAAGAAAAGAAAAGAAATAAAACTATTTACACGGGAAAGCTCCCAACAAGCAAAAGAAGAACAGGAAATCTTTTGGGTTTTCTTTTTAATTACTACTACAAGCATGGAAATTAAACTTACTAAAGGCTGCAACTAATTTTTTTGGTTTTTCTTAAGGTTTATTAAACACACACGAAGAAAGCATAAAAAGGTAAATAAACTAGCATGGATGATACAATGAAAAAGTATGAGCACCGACATCTAGCTATGAGTGTGGGAACATAAATGTAATGTCAGTGGGAAATACATACTCATCCAAGCTTAGGCTTTTGGCCTAAGTTGGTCTATGGCCATGGCTGGCCTGGCAGATATCCATAATAATAGTTGGGGTCATACTGAGAAGAAGAAGAGGAAGACTCCGATTGCCATTGGCTGACAATCATCTCCGGATCCCACTGGTAATTAGACTGTCATGGAGGATCAACTTGTGGTTCTGGCTCTGGATCCACGGCTGGTGCAGGGTTCCGGTAGGCGTGAATAGCCTTCAACGGCACAAGGTACGTGCCTAAAGATAAATCAAACAAAGATGGAGCAGGCAGGGTAATAGTCTCAGGATGATGTTTGTTAAAGAACAATTGATATTTAAGCTCTCCTTCCCTATTCTTAACAATAAAATCATGTGCCACCATACTTTTATAATCTAAATAAACACGAGGCAGCACTTTTTCTTCCTTCTCATAGTTTCTAATAGGTATGTTAAAATGTGCAGCTAGGCGTGAAGCATAGATGCCTCCAAAGATGGCCCCCTTTGTACGGTTCAGACTTAACCATTTGGCAATAATGCCGCCCGTACTAACAGAGTTATCACCATATAAACCGTGGAGCAAAATAATAATATCAGGGATACTAAGGTTTCCACAGTTTCCGCGACCAATTAAGCAATGGCTAGCAAATAATGCAAAATAACGTAAAATAGGAAAATGTATGCTAGTGATTCGTGCATCGGAAAACTTCCTTGTTTCCCCTACAGTGATAGTATCAATAAACCCCTCCACATCATCCTGATGTGGTTCTTCTGTCTAGCCCTCAAAAGGGACTAAACAAATCCGAAAAAAATCATAAAGTGACATCTCCTTATGCTCATCATATAAATAAAACTCCACCGTAGGTGGTGAGCTCCTAGAATGGAAATGAAAGTTTTGCACAAAGATATTTGTGAGTAAGAGATACTGATCGCATTGGTCGTGGAGGAAAGTGGTGAGGCCTGCATTCTTAGCCAATTCATGAAAATATTCATAAATCCCGGCTGCTCTCAAGAAATCCTCGGAAGGCCATTCACACCCCCGAACCTCCGCGATGCGCGGCAAATTATACTTAGGCTTCAGTGCATTTTCCTTCGAGCTTTGGCTCGATGAGCCCTTCAATAGTCTCCTCATCATTTTCTGAAAAATCCTGAAATTTTTAGTAACTTCAAAATAAAAGTAAACCAAACTCAATAATATTGATAGCAACTACTCCTACAAGTGCCTAGAGCCTATATCATGCATCAAAACTACTTTTGACCATATAAATTTGACATGCAAGCTCAAGAACAGGGTCACCTAAGTAGCAAAAATTTGCAATGAATAAAGCACTAGAATAAAAATTAATTGGACCAATGGAGGAGTCACATATCAAGGAACAATCTCCCCAAGCAGTTTTGTGAGAGGTGCTTTGAGCAAGGAGATCGAAAATGGCAGCAAAACGAGCTTGGACTTGGGTTTTAGCTGGATATTCGTGTTTGGGGGAGGAAGAAGGAGTGTGTGGGTGAAAGGATAAGTGGAGGAGGGCCACCGTGGGCCACGAGGCAGGGGGCGCGCCCAGGGGGTAGGGTGCGCCCTCCACCCTCATGGGCAGGTGGTTGACCCCTCTGATGTGTTCTCAGTGCCAAATATTCTCAAATATTCTAGAAAAAATCATATATAAATTTCAGGGCATTTGGAGAACTTTTATTTTTGAGGTATTTTTATATTGCACAGATAATCAGATAACAGACAGAAAAATATTTATTTTCATTTTATTTAATATAAGTAATAGAAAGTAAAAGTGGGTATAGAAGGTTGTGCCTTCTAGTTTCATCCATCTCATGATCATCAAAAGGAATCCACTAACAAGGTTGACCAAGTCTTGTTAACGAACTCATTCCGAATAACATGGAACCAGAGAAATTTCGAATAACACTATGTTACCTCAACGAGGATATGCACATCCCCAATAATAAGAATATCATATTTCTTCTTGACAGTAGGAAGAGGAAATTCAAAACCTCCAAATATAATTGATGGAATTTTTCCAATAGAGTTGATACTATGAACTTGAGGTTGTTTCCTCGGAAAGTGTACCGTGTGCTCATTACCATTAACATGAAAAGTGACATTGCCTTTAGTGCAATCAATAACAGCCCCTACAGTATTCAAAAAGGGTCTTCCAAGAATAATAGACATACTATCGTCCTCGGGAATATCAAGAATAACAAAGTCTGTTAAAATAGTAACGTTTGCAACTACAACACGCACATCCTCACAAATACCGACAGGTATAGCAGTTGATTTATCATCCATTTGCAAAGATATTCCAGTAGGTGTCAACTTATTCAAATCAAGTCTACGATATAAAGAGAGAGGCATAATCCTAACACCGGCTCCAAGGTCACATAAAGCAGTTTTAACATAATTTCTTTTAATAGAGCATGGTATAGTGGGTACTCCTGGATCTCCAAGTTTCTTTGGTATTCCACCCTTAAAAGTATAATTAGCAAGCATGGTGGAAATTTCAGCTTCCGGTATATTTCTTTTATTTGTAATTATATCTTTCATGTACTTAGCATAAGGATTGGTTTTGAGCATATCAGTTAACTGCATACGCAAAAACATAGGTCTAATCATTTCAGCAAAGCGCTCAAAATCCTCATTATCCTTTTTCTTGGATGGTTTGGGATGAAAAGGCATGGGTTTCTGAACCCATGGTTCTCTTTCTTTACCATGTTTCCTAGCAACAAAGTCTTTCTTATCATAACGTTGATTCTTTGATTGTGGGTTATGAAGATCAACAGCAGGTTCAATTTCTATATCATTATCATTACTAGGTTGAGAATCATTATGAACATTATTATTAGCATTATCACTAGTTTCAGGTTAATTACCAGATTGAGTTTCAGCATTAGAAATAGAAATATCATTTGGATTCTCAGGTGTTTCAACAATAGGATCACTACAAGCATGCAAAGTCCAATCATTTTTCTTTTTCTTCTTTTTAGAAGAACTAGGTACATCTATATTATTTCTCCGAGAATCTTGCTCAATTCTCTTAGGATGGCCTTCAGGATACAAAGGTTCCTGAGTCATTCTACCAGTTCTAGTAGCCACTCTAACATCATTATCATTATCTTTACTATTCAATTCATTGAGCAAATCATTTTGAGCTTTAAGTACTTGTTCTACTTTGAGTGGTAACCATATAAGCATGTTACTAATAAGTTTAAGTTCACCTTTAACATTAGCAATATAATCACCCAAGTGTTCAAGCATATTTGAATTGTATTTCAATTGTCTACCAAAATAAGCATTAAAATCTTCTTACTTAGCCATAAATTTATCAAACTCATATAAGCATGGGCTAGCAAACTTAGTAAATGGGATTTCAGCTTTATCATATCTATAGAGAGAATTTACCTTTACTACCTGTGTCGGGTTATCAAGACCATGAGTTTCTTCAATAGGTGATGGATCAAGATCATATATTTCTTCAACAAGCGGTAAATTAAGACCGTGTATTTCTTCAATAGGAGGTAAATTCTTAACATCTTCAGCTTTAATACCTTTTTCTTTCATAGATTTCTTTGCCTCTTGCATATCTTCAGGACTAAGAAATATAATACCCCTCTTCTTCGGAGTTGGTTTAGGAATAGGCTCAGGAATTGGCTCCGGAGGTGTCCAATTATTTTCATTTGTCAACATATTAATCAATAGAATTTCAGCTTCATCTGGTGTTCTTTCCCTGAAAACAGAACTAGAACAACTATCCAGGTAATCTCTGGAGGCATTGATTAGTCCATTATAAAAGATATCAAGTATTTCATTTTTCTTAAGAGGATGATCAGGCAAAGCATTAAGTAATTGGAGAAGCCTCCCCCAAGCTTGTGGGAGACTCTCTTCTTAAATTTGCACAAAATTATATATATCCCTTAAAGCAGCTTGTTTCTTATGAGCAGGGAAATATTTAGCAGAGAAATAATAAATCATATCCTGGGGACTACGCACACAACCAGGATCAACAGAATTAAACCATATCTTAGCATCACCTTTAATGAGAACGGAAATATTTTAAGGATATAAAAGTAACGAGTTCTCTCATCTTTAGTGAACAGGGTGGCTATATCATTTAATTTAGTAAGATGTGCCACAACAGTTTCAGATTCATAACCATGAAAAGGATCAGATTCAACCAAAGTAATTATATCAGGATCAACAGAGAATTCATAATCCTTATCAGTAACAAAGATAGGTGAAGTAGCAAAAGCAGGGTCAGGTTTCATTCTAGCATTTAGAGATTTCTTATTCCATTTAGCTAATAACCTTTTGAGTTCATTTCTATTTTTGTAAGCTAAAATAGCGAAAGAAGCTTCTTGATCAAAAACATAACCCTTAGGAATAACAAGTGATTCTTCATCATCACTTTCATCAGTATCATCAGATTCAATATTTTCAATTTCTTTAGCCCTAGCAAGTTGTTCATCAAGAAAATCACTAAGTGGCACAGTAGTATCAGGCATAGAGGTAGTTTCATCATAAGTATCATGCATAGCAGAAGTGGCATCATCAATAACATGCGACATATCAGAACGAATAGCAGAAGCAGGTGTAGGTGTCGCAAGCTTACTCAAACAGAAGGTGAACCAAGTGCAGAGCTAGATGGCAGTTCCTTACCTCCCCTCGTAGTTGAAGGATATATCTTGGTTTTTGGATCTCTCAAGTTCTTCATAATGATAAGCAGATATATATCCCAAGTGACTCAAAGAATAGAGCTATGCTCCCCAGCAACAGCGCCAGAAAATAGTCTTGATAACCCACAAGTATAGGGGATCGCAACAGTTTTCGAGGATAGAGTATTCAACCCAAATTTATTGATTCGACACAAGGGGAGCCAAAGAATATTCTCAAGTATTAGCAGCTGAGTTGTCAATTCAACCACACCTGGAAACTTAATATCTGCAGCAAAGTGTTTAGTAGCAAAGTAATATGATAGTAGTGATAACGGTAACAAAAGGTAACAGTAGTATCAGTAATGTTTTTGGTATTTTGTAGTGATGATTGCAATAGCAACAGAAAAGTAAATAAGCGGAGAACAATAATTGGAAAGCTCGTAGGCAATGGATCGGTGATGGATCGGTGATGGAGAATTATGCCGGATGTGGTTCATCATGTAACAGTCATAACCTAGGGTGACACAGAACTAGCTCCAGTTCATTGATATAATGTAGGCATGTATTCCGAACATAGTCATACGTCCTTATGGAAAAGAACTTGCATGACATCTTTTGTCCTACCCTCCCGTGGCAGCGGGGTCCTTACGGAAACTGAGTGATATTAAGGCCTCCTTTTAATAGAGAACCGGAACAAAGCATTAACACATAGTGAATACATGAACTCCTCAAACTACGGTCATCACCGGTAAGTATCCTGATTATTGTCACTTCGGGGTTAACGGATCATAACACATAATAGGTGACTATAGACTTGCAAGATAGGATCAAGAACACTCATATATTGATGAAAACATAATAGGTTCAAATCTGAAATCATGGCACTCGGGCCCTAGTGACAAGCATTAAGCATAGCAAAGTCATAGCAACATCAATGTCAGAACATAGTGGATACTAGGGATCAAACCTTAACAAAACTAACTCGATTACATGATAGATCCCATCCAACCCATCACCGTCCAGCAAGCCTACGATGGAATTACTCACGCACGGCGGTGAGCATCATGAAATTGGTGATGGAGGAAGGATGATGATGACGATGGCGACGGATTCCCCTCTTCGGAGCCCCGAACGGACTCCAGATCAGCCCTCCTGAGAGGTTTTAGGGCTTGGCGGCGGCTCCGTATCGTAAAACGTGATGATTTCTTCTCTCTGATTTTTTTCTTCCCGAAACACAATATATGGAGTTGGAGTTGGAGTCGGAGAGGCAACAGGGGGCCCACGAGGTAGGGGGCACGCCCCCCACCCTCGTGGAGAGGTGGTGGGCCCCCTGGCCTTCATCTTTTGCAGGTATTTTTTATATTTTCTGAAAAGTTGCTCCGTGAAGTTTCAGGTCATTCCGAGAACGTTTGTTTCTGCACATAAATAACACCATGGTAATTCTGCTGAAAACAGCGCCAGTCCGAGTTAGTTCCATTCAAATCATGCAAGTTAGAGTCCAAAACAAGGGCAAAAGTATTTGAAAAAGTAGATACGTTGGAGACGTATCATAGGTTGTCTAGATATGCAACTTGGTGAGCAACCTATATGATGCAACAACAATAAGCACACAAGCAAGCAAGGGATGCAACACAATATGAGCTTGCACAAGTAAATGTACGAGATAACCAAGAGTGGAGCCGGTGAAGACGAGGATGTGTTACCGAACTTCCTTCCCTTTAAGAGGAAGTACGTCTCCATTGGAGCGGTGTGGAGGCACAATGCTCCCCAAGAAGCCACTAGGGCCACCATATTCTCCTCACGCCCTCACACAATGCGAGATGACGTGATTCCACTATTGGTGACCTTGGAGGCGGCGACCGGACCTTTACAAACAAGGTTGGGGCAATCTCCACAACTTAATTGGAGGCTCCCAATGACACCATGAAGCTTCACCACAATGGAATTTGGCTCCGCGGTGACCTCAACCGTCTAGGGTGCTCAAACACCCAAGATTAACAAGATCCGCAAGGGATTAGTGGGGGGAATCAAATTTCTCTTGGTGGAAGTGTAGATCGGGGCCTTCTCAACCAATCCCTAGAGAATCAACAAGTTTTATTGGCTAGGGAGAGAGATTGGGCAAAAATGGAGCTTAGACCAATAATGGAGCTTAGGGATGAAAGTGGTAGTCAACTCGGAGAAGAAGACTCCCTTTTTATAGTGATAGGACAAATCCAACCATTATCCACTTACTCAGCCCGCGACGCGCGGCACTACCGTACCAGACAAGCGATACTACCGCAGGGCACTGCGGTACTACCGCATGCGCAGTAGGAGCTAGACCAGCCCTGATGCGTTGAAGCAGAGAGCAGTAGAACCGCCAGAGTGGTACTACCGCTCCCCCTTGCGGTACTACCGCAAGGCAGGGTTTGTCTGGGTTGGGAAGGCATGGACGAATAAAAATACATCTGTGGCTACTTCCGCTGAGTATCGATCCGTGCAGAAATCTGACCGGTACTACCGTGAACCTGGAGCGGTACTACCGCGTAGGGCGCGGATATAAAAAATTACATCCGTCCCTACTTCCGCCCGTGCTGTTGTGCCTGGCCTGAGGCTACGGTACTACTACGCCCTGGGAGCGGTACTACCGAAAGGGACTGCGGTACTACGACGACCGCGGCCAGTACTACTGTGAGTCTCTGCGGTATTACCGCCCCCATGAGCAGTACTACCGCATGCCCTAGCACAACCAACACTAGGAGTCCTTCATTTTGCAGAGACACGGATAAACGAAGGATGCTCCAAAGAGCCAAAGGAAAGGTGATGCAAAAGTAACAGACGTGTACGTGATGATTCCACCCAAACCTTTCCAAAGCGGAACCCCTCTTAATAGTACGACTTTCTATGACTCAAATACACCGAAAAAACGTAGAGAAAACTCCGTCTTCACTAGACTCCAAGGGACAACGAATCGTCTTGTGCCTAAACATGAGATATCTAAAATGCTCAATGCACACGATTAGCCTGCAAATGCATTGTCATTAATCACCAAAACCACTAAGAGATAAATACGCCCTTACATTTTCTGTAAATAACACGGTAACTTATGTATGACATACGTGATAACTTACATAGCTCAAATGTGGTAACTTTTGGTCCGAAAAAGAAGTCATCAGAACATATCAATATGAGATCTAGTTTCGAAGATCTCATCGAGACGATTTTTTGTGAAGATGGTTTTTTAATTGGAGCGACGGTTTGAGCTACAAAATATTTTGAAGTTTGAAAAAAGTAAGAATCTAGAATGACATCAACTTTTCATCGTTTAGTGCATATATGCATATAATTAGAGGGAGGAGTGCACGTGAAAGAAAAATTAGTTATTCTAATGCATGTATGTATATATTTAGAGTAAAATAAGCATGGTTCTTGCCTATATCTAAAATCCGAACATTTGGATTTATAAAAGTCTTTCATTAAAAGCATGCACGGCCCACATTTCTTATTGGTTGATATGTCACGAAATAAGAAACGAGCAGTGAGTTAATGTACCGTGCTTAGGTGTTTTGGGATTATTTGATTTTCGTAAGGTGACTTACACACCTAGACGAAGGGAGTATCTCTCAAGTGAAAAAGGGAGGTAAGAGGAAGCATGTTAATAAACCTCATTACATTTTAGATACCGCTGCTCTGCAATTAGACGAGATTTCCAGCCGCCAAAAAAAAAAACTAGACGAGATTTGAGGCGTCTTCAGATTTTTCTTGAAACACGTTCTTCCTATTAATTTCCTCAACTTTGTGCAGAAAAAACATCGCTCCCAATGAAACCAACAACGCGAAAGCAACCAAGGCCAGGTCAGACCAAGCAGGGCGAACGACGAAGAGCATGACTCCCAAGGAGATTAACATGATCCCGGTTGCGGCCGACGTCAACACTGATGTTAACTGCACGAAACAATTAATTGATACACAAAAGGGTCAAAACATGTTGATTAGCAAAACCAAATTCTATTGGTTAACTACAAATAACTGGATGCGATACACGTACGAAATCTTTGGGCGCGATAACAATAATCACTTCGCATGATTCGAGCTCCCGTCTCTTCTTCTGATTCTGGCGTCAGATGAGCAGCAGGTGGATCATGGCCGTGGCGTAGAGGAAGACGATGGCGGTGATGACAAGTTGACGACGTCGTACCAATGGTGCCCCGCGTCGTATCATGGACGGCCGAGATGCGGAAGAATGCCAGCATGCCCAAACTGACCATCACGTGCTGCATGCACACACAAAGAAGGCATCATCAAATGTGGATGAACCATAGATATAGGCCATCATCTTGTAGTGATGATTTGTCGACAACGCGTACAAACCCGGAAGACACTGTCGCCGTCGTCATCTGGGTGCGCCGCCGGCGATGGCCGCCCTCTGCTGTTTGCGGTCTCCACTGAACTGGTGCTCGGCGGCTCGTCGGAGCTTATCTTCGTCATGGTACCTAACAAACTCTTGGTGCAGGGAATCGAGGAGGGACGGAGAGAGGCGACGCGAGCCTGACTTGAGTCTATCTCTAGTTGCTTTTTCTTTTTTCGCGGGGATCTATCTCTAATTGCTAACAAACTCTATCTCTAACTCTAAAACTTGCAGACGTACGTGCGGCAGATCATAACAACCGGCCGTATGAACGTGAACGCGCCAGCAACGTATGCATCAGTGCCACTGTTCACCTACAAAAGAGTGAAGTCTGTTTTAAACCTTCAGCTTATGGAGCTTGTCGAAAATAAACCCTCATCTTAAAATCCTTGAAATTTGTACCCTGTACTCATGATCCTGGTCTAATCCCGACCCTCTCAATCAGTTTAAATCAATTTGGCACACCGGGAAAAAGACAATCTCAGTGAGATAACTTTCTACTCTCACTGATTAAGTGGACCCACGCGTCATAATCATCTTCGCGGTGGGAATGGATCAGAAGTGCTCCTGCGCTAGGAATGGATCAGAAGCGCTCCTGTACATGCATGCGTACATGTACGCGTCTAGCCGGCGGCCAGAATCGGAGCAACTTGCTGCGTTGAGCATGTGTGTTCTGTTGTGTATTTGTGCATGGATTACCTCGGAAGGTGCTTGGCTCTAGTATTTTTTGTGTCTCGTCGTATTGGATGGCGCGACAACAGATGCCGTTTGCTTCACTGACAAGACCAGCATGCGCACGCTGCGGTGAATTCCATTCCTCGCACTGGCAAGCCTTGCATCGTTCGCCTGCACTCCATGCCCATGCAAGCGCACTCCCAATTGGATGCTGTTGCGCGCGATGCCATGGTGCTCTAAGGAGGGCTCTAGATGAAGCCACTCATCATCGTGCACAGCCCAAGGTGTTAGTGTCGCCGGCGGCGTATCGGTTTGGGATGCAACTCACATTCAGTATTCACATCGACAGGTTACATATACATGGGTGTAGACAAAGCACAGCTCAACTAACCCCTACAATCTAGCTAATGAGCCGAGAGAGATTATGAGACGTGGAACAATACCTAAGGAACCGGTCCTGAATGTTCCATGCAGAATAAAATCTCTCAACAGATGCGAAGAAGAAGTCGTGGTCGCACACACCAAGTCGAGCTGCTCGATGCGATGCTACCACACGAACTTCACGGCGAGGGGCGCACCGATGTGCGGGCACCACATCATCATCATCTTGCTCTCCTCCACTCACGACCAGAGCACGAATCCTGGGCAGGAGGCGTCCTACCGGTGCGCGGCCTGGGTTCTGCATGGACTGCAACGCACGGCGTTATGGGCAACGGGCGGCACGGGCCGCACAGCGCCGACAACGCGGTACGAGCACAGGCTGCGTTGATTTCAAGAGAGAGAAGCACTGGGGATAGATGATGGATATGACACGTGGGGTAGGGATGTAAGTGAGAGTAGACTCTTATCCCTAGCGGGATTGAACTATTCCTGATGCGCCAAACAGGTTCAAGGTCAGGATCAGACCAGGATCATGAATACAGAGTACAAACTTCAGGGATTTTAAGGTGAGGGTTTATTTCCGACGAGCTCTACAACTTCAAGGTTTAAAACAGACTTTACTCCCTACAAAATTTACATATTCTAACATAACGTACCTGCTTTATCTCAAACTTATTTCCACAAAATTGTTCAACAAGTTACCGAAGGTATATCGTGGTCGTGGCAGGGGCTTTGTGAAGATGTTTTCAATTTGGCTAATGATTTACAACGGCCGGCCGGCCCAAGCGTTCTGCCCGGCCGCCCGTGCCATTGGACCGAGCGGCATCCAACTGTCCAATGCGTGCTGCGTGGCGCCCTAGACCCACAGGACGTCGCCTTGCTCCCTTATCCTTTCTTGTGTCGTTCCCTCTCTCAAGCTGGTTATCCCCTTCTCTCCTTTCTCTCTCCATGGACGGCAGCGGTCTCGGCTGATTCCCTCCTCTCCTCTCTCTCTCTCCACCTCCTCACCCGCGACCTTATCCAGCGCAGCGCTCCATTTTTATCTGTAATGTAAGGACTAGTTCATGGCTTGATCTCCGGCGGATTCACGAGCTACAGAGAAATGGACGGGAAAGGAGTTCTTCCTCTACTAGTCAAACACACACACGCAAAACCACGTGACACATAAGCAATTCAAACAATTAAACACACACACACACAACTAGCTGTTTCGTCCACGTCCGTCCACACACACTAGTGTACACGGGTATAAGAGCATCTCTAGCCGCGCCTCCAGAAAGGCCTTCCCGATGATTTTTTTACGCCGGCGCAGAAAAGTCGGCCTAGTCGCGCCCCAGGAACCCGATTTTTGCCGGCCTGGGCCGAAATTAGCGCCAGCGGAATCAATCCGAACCCGGCGCGCTGGGGGCCGCTCGGGGGCGCCCGGGCGAGCGGTTTTGACGCGAAAGAGCCGCGGGCTTGCCGTGTCAGCGACACTGCGCGGCGTCTTCCCCCAACGCCTCGGTTTCCCGCGGGGAATCAATGGCAAGGCTGCCGCCGGTCAGCCTTACCATTGATTCCTCACGGGCGGCGCGTCATGGGGCGGCGCGCCGACCCCTCCCCTCCCTCGTACGTGTACACACGGGCGCGGCGCGGCTATATAAAGCCGATGGCCTCCCTCGCCTCTGGCCACACCAGTCCTAGCCCTAGCCGCCGAGCTCTACCTCTCCCGAGAGCCGCCACCGAGCCCTCCCTCTCACGAGCGCCGCCGTCGAGCCCTCCCTCTCCCGATGGCCAAGCGTTTCCCCGGAGATGAGGCGGCGGCCAACGGCTTCGGCCGCTGCTCCTCCGCGAACAGGAGTCTTGGCTCCTGTTCCATGCGAATATCTCGGCGCCGCCGGACATGCGCGCCGGGCCGACGGGCTGGAAACTCAACAACGGGGGAGTGCCCATTCGCTCGTTGCCCGACGCCGTGGCTAAACCCTCGTACTTCGCCCACGAGGTCGAGGTCGTGCGTGTCTCCCTCACTGACGCCCAGGTCTTCCTCCCCCAGTACGCCGCCGACAACCACGCGGCTTGGGTGGCGTACTTCCAACGCCGTCAGCAGCAGCGGCTGGCATCCACCAACGGCGCGGCGGGGGTCGGCGGCATGAAAAACAGCGAGGGGCGCCGCCTGTGGTGGGGCGTCCCTGGCCGCACAATCGAGGGCGTGCTGACGCACCTCAAGGGCGGCAACAACCGGCCGTTGGCGAACCCCCCCCCTCCCCCGAGGGCGGCCGCCATGGCCACGGCTCACCGCTGACGCGACGGGCAATGGTTGCCCAGGAGGTTCGGCGCCTCCTCTTCTTCCTCCTCATCATGCTCTTCTTCGCACTCCTCCGGCTCTCCAGCGCTGCTCGGCGTCAAGGCCGAGCCCGCGGCGGAGACGCCGCTCGGCCGGCGCACTCGTAGCGTCGGCATCGTCATCAACAAGGGCGGCCAGCGCGCCTCCTCGTCGGCTCCTCCTCCGCGCTTCGTCAAGCTCAAGACGGAGACGGGGCTCGCGCCGGTGAAGATGGACCCGGGCCTCCTCCCCGCGGTGAAGACGGAGCACGGAGGCGACGTCGAGCTCGACAACGACGCGGCCCTGGAGTGGGCGCGCGCGGACTCCCTGAGGATGGCGAGGGAGCGCCAGTGCACCGCCCTGCAGCGATTCGCACAGCGCCGCTGGGGCCGCGGCGAAGGAGGCGTCATCGTCATCGAGGACAGCGACGATGACGACACGCCGCCGCCACCAGTCCGCGTTGGCGACGCCGGTCAAGGGTCCACCAGGGACGGCCGCGTCAAGAAGGAGAAGCCCGACAACGACGATGACGGCGACTACTCCACGTTCAGCCAGTTTCTTTTTTAATTAGATATATTATGTAATAAAAATCCGCGACTATTATGTAATATATGCCGAACTTCGCCAAACTTTGCCGAAATTTGCTATATTTTTCCTTTCTTGAACGCGCCTAGGGCGGGCGGCTGGAAACCAATTCGTCCCCAGACCAATTTTAGACGCCCCTTGGGGGACCAACGGCTGGAGATGTTCTAAGTATCAACGCCCCACTTAAGCCCATTCTGGCCAAGCTAGTCGAGCCGGTAGGCGAGCCTGGCGCTTGGGCCTGTCAGCCATTTGAACATCATCTTGCCGCACCACTTGAGCGCTCACATATCTGCCCTTATATAATAATAAAGCATGGAGTGTTTCTGATCGTCCGTTATTTAAATTACCCTTAAAATTGATGAGAATTATCCACCAATTACCAATGTCGCTGCCCGTCGTGTTTGGTTCATATAGATTATTGCCCTTGTGTATCACAAGTGGTCAATAGCCTGAATGGCTGGGGCTGTGCTCTTCTATTGTGGAGACCTGAGTTTGAGTCACGATGGTCCCTTTTCTGCCTTTTATTCTCTGAATTTCTGTTCAAAAATGCTACATCTAGGTAAACCTACGTGAACCAACTTACATAACCTTCCTAAATCCTCTCCTCCGCCCCCCTGATTTCATCCATGGGGGCCCGGATGCTTATCGTGGCCCAACTAATTTTGGCCACATCAGCACATAGGATTAATTACGTAAGATTTGTACGTAGGTGTAGCATTGCTCATTTCTGTTGACGTAAGATATAACAATCTCGCTGAACGGATGCACAGTATTTTAATTCGGTCCATCTACTCTCTGTTCAACTTTTTTTGGCAGATTCAAGTACTTTTTAAAATATTCATATCTTTCAAATATTAACACAAAATTTAACATATTATATATGAAAATTTCTTAGAAAAACGTGTAGATTCCAAATATGCTATTATCTTGCATGTTAATCATTTCTAAAAATAATATTCTTTATACAGGTACTTTGAAAATGTCTATTATATTTTTTGTACCCATTTAAGTTGACTAGATTGGATACACTAATGCACTCACAAAATCTATTACTGTTTCAATAGGGGATGTTCATTTATACCCATTTAAAATTCCTAGCCAGCTAAACTACTAGCCATCTTTTGTTCCTTTTACAAAGAAAAACTACTTGCTAGCTTAGTGATATATATGTACATGTAGAAACATATGTCTACACATCGTTGTGTATAGTGGGTCGGCCGCGGTCTTCACATCACAGCGCCCACCAATATGAAGCAGTTGATGGTCGGCTACAAATGACATGGACTGAAAAGGATCAATTCTGGATTCACGGGGCAAGGGAGTTATAGTGTGGAGTTCGCATGAATCATGACATCAGGCGGTGATTGGAAGGGGAGGAGGTCGCCACCAGACTATCCCGATCTCACCTAGCACAAACAAGCATGTTTTGCAGATTAATCTACTTGATGTTATTGTTACTTTTAAATTTGTTCATAATATTATTTCTTTTCCATTTTACTATTACATTTAGTTCATGACATCAGGTCCAAATTTATTAATAACGTTATTCCTTCAAATTTTACTTTAAATTTCAGAAGGAACTAATAAGCTGAATTAAGTTGACCCGGGACCACATCTCATGTTCCAAATAGACATCTTGAACAACCATAACCTCAATCGATTCATTGTTCGACATGTTGTTTGTTGTTTTGAAGCTGACCGTTCATGTTGATGTGATGTTAAAGTAGAGGGCGTGGACTTATATATAAAGGGTCATGAGAATGCTTATCACATTAGAGTCTTGTGTTATTCACTACTAGGAAAAAGGGCCATAGCTAATATGGACATTAATGGCGCACCATGTATGTGGTGCGCCACTGCTATATAGCAGTGGCGCACCAGATACAGGTGCATCATTAATGTCCTCATTACTAATGGCGCACCTGGTGTGTGGTGCGCCATTACTAGTTTTAAAAAAAAAGATAAAAAATTTTGTTAGCAGTGGCGCATCAGGGGAGTAATGGCGCACTGTCCACTGGTGCGCCACTACTAACATGTTTTTTTCAAAACTTGTAATGGCGCACCACTACCAGGTGCGCCATTAGTAACCCTGGTTACTAATGACGCATTCCTAGGTGGTGCGCCATTGGTAATCTGGGAGCAGCTAGATATTTTGGACAGCCACCTACCACACTCATTTTCCCCACTTCATACTCTCCACCTCTACGAAGTTTGGTCTCGGTTGCCTCCTCCTCCTCATCTCATTTGCACCATAGATTCACCCAAATTAAGTGGTTAAATTTCCTTTTTTTGATAGGTAAGTATGGGGAAAGCTTTCTTTATGTTCTAGATCTACTTTTTTTTCTCCCTCCAACAACGTACACACTTTTTATGGCCTAGATCTACGTATGTTTGTGTTTGCAGGTATCGGTATTAGAAATGCGATAGTTGCCAATTTTTTGCCGGAATGTTGATTCATTTCCGTTTCGGCAAGAATTTGGCACTATGTATTCTTTTTGGTCCTATTTTTAGGCAAAGTCATGCCAAATTTTTTTTTGGTTCTAAAATATCGTTTTACTCTACCCCGCATGCGACCATGGTCCGCACGATGACCGAAGGCATCGTGAATAGGTTTTTGAGCTCCGCAAAGGCCGAGATGGTTCAAAAGAACGAGACGGAGATTAGATGTCCGTGTGGAAAATGCAAGTTGAAGAGCCTTATGGACCCGGATTACGTACATGTGCGGGACCACCTGCTCTTGCATGGTTTCATGGATGGCTATCGGTGGCAAGGTGATGAAGATGACTATGAAGTCGTCCATGGGGGCCGGGCAAGAAATGTGGAAGGGCAGCAAGACAACCGCGGCGAGGGCGGGCGAGAAGACGAAGAATCTCCATGACATGATCATGAAGTAGATGCAGTACACAGTCATCATGTTGAAGATGCCGGAGATGATGATGAGGAAGGTCAAGACGAAGGGCATGATCATGAAGATGAAGATGCCGGAGCAGACGACGATGGACCATCGATGGGCTGGGTGCAGGACCCTCATATTCAAGAGCTGCTTCTCAAGCAGACGGATAACGCAAGAGCTGCCGCCCGAGAGAAAACCAAGCTGGATCAACTAGAGATAGACGCGGTTACTCCATTGTATGAAGGATGCAGGCCCGAGGATGCCCGCCTGAAAGTAACGCTCATGGCTCTAGAGATGAAGGTAAAACACAAAATGACCGACACATGCTTCGACGAGAACATGTCATTCTGGCACGAACGTCTTCCCAAGGGGAACAAGTTCCCGACCAGTTTCGAGGAGGCGAAGAAAATCGTGTGTCCTCTGGATTTACCGCACGTGAAATACAATGTGTGCATGAACAATTGCATCATTTATCGGGACGAGCACCTGGAGTCTACCATATGTTCGGTGTGCGGCGTCACTCGATACAAGAAGAGGAAGAAAGCTCCTCGAAAAGTGGTGTGGTACTTTCCGATCACTCCTCGTCTGTAGCGGTATTTCGCGGACCCTAAGCTAGCAAAGCTCCTGTGTTGGCACGCGGATAGGGAGGAGAAGAAGCGAGAAGATGACGGAAATTATTCGGAGATAAATAAAAAAGACAAGATGCTGAGTCACCCTAAGAGGGACTCTAGCAGACCACGCATTCGCCCCCGACCCGCAAAATAACCGCCAAAATGCGGGTGCGGGCCGGAAAGCCTGCCCGACCAGACCCCGCATCCCTCCCCGGCCCGCAAAAATTTTTAGGGGTGCGGCAAATTTCCGGCCCCAACCCGGGAAAACGCGGGTTTCCCCCTCGCGGCTGTGGTGCCCTACATCATAGAGAAGCAGTTGGCGGGAGGGACATTTCAGCCCGCGCTCTTTTCGCCCTTCCTTCCGCCGCCGCCCGCCCTTCCTTCCGCCCGCCCGCCACTGGCGATTCCGGCCATATCTGTGGGCGGAATCGCTCCACGGGGCCGCCCCACACCCTCCCGCGCCGAGCCGCTGCACAGCCCCTACGGATCCGGCGAGAAGAGCCCCCCCAATCGCTGTCACCGCTGAGATCGACCACCGCCGAGCGCACCACCCTCGTCGCCGCCCGGGATCACTCGCCACCGGTTAGTCCCCTTTTTATGATTTTCGCGACCTGTGTAGTAGATTGACGCGCCGGCGTGCGTGTAGATGGAGTTGACCCCGTGTGAGAAGTTCTTGCTATCCGATTCGTCCGATTCGGACGACTCGGATGTGGAGACCATGCTTGCGACCTTTCGGCAGCAAACATTGGTCATGGCGCTTACCGTGAAGGAGCATGAAGACGACTACCGAAAGAGGAGGTGAGTATCTACTGTCAGGCGTCTGTGCATTCTGTGGAATCGCCATCTTGGAAACGAGATGTTGATGCAAGAGTATTTTCGGAGAATCCTACATATCCTGCACACCTCTTCGGCAGAAGGTACCGAATGCGCCGATCCCTTTTTGTGAAAATTGTTGAGGCCTGTGAGGCAAATTGCTGGTATTTCACATCAAAAAATCTCCGCAGCTATGCGGCTGATTGCATATGGTGTCCCGGCTGACTATGGCGATGAGTATCTTCACATTGGTGAAGATAGCACAATTGAGTCTGTGCGTAGATTTGCGAAAGTGATCGTCCGTGTCTTTGGACTCGAGTATCTTCGGGCACCAAACGAAGATGACACAAAGAAATTGATGGCAACTAATGAGAGGAGAGGTTGGCCGGGATGCTAGGTAGCATTGATTGTATGCATTGGAATTGGAGAAATTGCCCCAAGGCTTGGCAAGGAATGTATTGTGGCAAGTCTCGTGATGCAATAATTGTGCTAGAGGCCGTAGCATCTGAAGATTTATGGATTTGGCATTGCTTTTTTGGTATGCTCGGCACACTCAATGATATCAATGTGTTGCAACGCTCTCATTTGTTTGCTAGGCTTGCTAGTGGTGATGCTCCTGCTTGCAACTACACTATCAATGGGCATGGATACACAAAGGGGTACTATCTTGCAGATGATATATATCCTCCTTGGTGCACATTTGTCAAGAGCATCAAAGAACCAAAAACAAAAAAAACAATGTGAATTTGCAAGGGTGCAAGAGGCAGCCCGAAAAGACACTACTAGGGAAAACCCTAGCAGTAGCGCTGGTTTTGTGCTCGCTAGTAGCGCGGGTAGGCGCGCTACTAATAAGGCGCTACAGCTATTGCTTAGCAGTAACGCGGGCCGCACGCGCTACTGCTAGGACAAATAGCTGCAGCGCTTGTTCTCTCCCACGCTGCTGCTAATGTAACTACTGGCAGTGTGTTTTCTTTCCATCGCTACTAGTATTGTTTTTTTATTTTTTTTATTTTTAGTGTATTTATGCTCCATCGTACAAATATTGGTACAATACCAGTTATGAGGTTTACATCATTATGTCCATAACAGTGTGTCAAATGAAGGTGGATTAGGTTCAAGTGGAGGCAATATGTGGTGCATGTCAAAAGTATACTACTAATCCAAACTTGATCTAGTTTGGACTAGTAGTACTTTCGATGTGCACCACATGTTGCCTCCACTTGAATCTAATCCGCCAGCACAAGCTTTTTAATCATCATCATAATCATTAGCACCAACAATATTTATTTAATCACCACTAACACTAGCTAATAATAATCATCAGTCATTACCACCAACACTAGCTATTTTATCATCATAGTAATAGTGTAGAACATCATCATCCTCAAACTCATTTCTAGCTAATCACTCCTGCTGCTCTCTCTTAGGTAAAACAACATAAAACATGTGTAGCTCTCCTCCTTGATCAAGTTGGAGCATGCAGATGAACCTGTCTCCTAATTTTGGGTAGCACATCTGTTTGCTGCCCCCTAGTACTTGTCTGCGCTCCCGCATCACATATCTGGTCCAGTCTTGCACTATTAAGCATTCATCGCTGATCTTGAATGCACTAAAGTAACATGTAGGATATCTTGGCCATAAGCTAATAATACTCATGGTACCTTTAGTCTCGATCCCATAAGGCACAACATTCATCGGGAGTCCCTGTTGAAGAACATCGTATGGTCACATACTTAGCAATGAAGTTTAGCTTCACAAATAATGTATGGAAAAGATGCATTGAGGACAAATAGTAAAAATCTTACCATCCTTCCTAAATAGATGTGACCGTAGTTCATGACGAACACTTGGTCGCACGTTTTCAGTACTAAGATTTCTAAATCCAGGAAGAAAATTTGTCTTGACGGTATCAAAATCCTCAAGCCATGAAACATAATGACTTAGCTCCTCGCAGTTTAGTTCAGCCCCGGGACAGTAGTAGGTCCTGTCTACCAAGCGCTGGACATGTTTGCTTGCACCGAAATAAGCTGACAATACAAATTAGTTGTCAACTATTTTTGAATAAACAATATCAAAGACATAAATATGGTTGAGAAACTTACATTTTGGTGTAACTGGAGGCGTCTGCACATCGACCCAGATGTCGGTATTACCTTCAATATCATCTTCCGGACGAATATCAAAGGTGATAACCATATCAGGCTGAAATGCATAAGTCTTGCATAGTGCTCGCCATGTTTTGCATCCAAAATAGGTGTAGTCGTCTGAATTGTATAATTTTGCATAGAAAATATAACCATGCTCGGTCTTCAAATAAACTTTCTTTACCTCCATAGTATGACTGAAACCTATCTTATCCAATACAAAAACTCTTGCATGGCAGGGGATACGCTAGTAGAATAGTAAAAAATATATAAGTTCAAGCAAATGAAGCAGATGTCATGCTTAATTACGAAAAAAGACTTGTCGTTGTGACTTAATGTATCCACTTCGAAGTTCTCGTCCAGCTTGATGCTGAAGCGCCTATCATCATCTAGGAAGATTCCGTCGCACAGGCCGCGCTCGTCTTCGCAGTATTTGCAAATACCGAAATCCTTTTTGTCCTCAGACATTTCCTATGTTCATAGTTAAAACATTAATTGAAAATCGATAGAAGACAACTACCAGGATACTCAACACACAAATCCGGGCCACTCGATATTTCCTACATATTCTGGCAAAAGTCATGCCAAAATTCACGGAAAAATCTGGATGACCTTTGCTAAAATAGGATATATCGAGCGCCTGAAATTTGCCGGAATGGAAATGAATCAACACTCCGGCAAAACATAGGCCACTCGGAGGTGTAACCTGCAAACATGACCGGCCACTTGGATATTGAGCAACACAAGATATACATTTCAAAATATCTTATAAGACTCAAGTTAGCATGTATTCAATAAGCAAAAGTAAATCATCTCATGCGTCCGTACATCCCGAATAGTGTCATACATATAACATCACTAGTACAACTAAAACCCTAGCACACGACGAGTATCGGCGCGGGCGGTGGACACCCACAAAGAAGGAACCATCACGGGATCATAGCTCCAGTGAGATACCTGGAGAACCTGCCAGGTATTGGAGAACCTGTGCTCCAACGCAAACAAGTAGCGACGGACGTGCGCGTCCTCCTCACTGACACGGTGACGCACCACCTCCGCGGAGTCCTCGAGCCTCTGGACCGTCACTAGCCCACGCGACCGCCACCAAAGAAGGTTCGGGTCAACGACAGGCTGGCTCCTCACCAACCTGCACCCCCGGTAGGTAGCGCCTCCCAGTACCACCCCGGCGGAGCCTTGTCCCGGACATGGCCCATCTGGTCAAGCAGGTGTCGTCCTCCGCCGACTCGACGACGAGGATGCTTGATAGGCATCGTCCATGTCGATGCGGGAAAATTGCTTTAACTAAAAAAATAGCAACAAGTTCTTACTAACTAGTTCTATTAATTCAACTAGTTCTTACTAAAAATAAACTTACTATAAATAAAAATATTCTAGTACCTAATTAGTACCTAGTTCTTACTAACTAATTAGTACCTAAGAACTACTGCCCTAATTACCATCTAATTTGATGAACCTATAGGGGTGGAAAGTGGTAGCGGATATTCCAATTATCCAACTATAAAGTGAAATAAGTGGTCAAATTTTACTCGTTTTATGATTCATCTTAGAAATTTGATTCGTTTCCACCCTTACATGAACCCTAACTCATTTGAGCCGCATCCGCATCCGATTCGTTTCCACCCTAACTAATTTGATGGAGGTAGAAACCCTAGGCAGAGGTAGGGGAGAGGGAGGAGCTGGCGTGCTCACCTCGGGTGCCTGCGACGAGGGAGGGGCAGGCGGCGTCGAGGTCGTGGTCGGGGCTCTAGGGCGGCGTTGAGGTCGGGGGGGCGGGGGCGGCGTCCGGGGCGGCATTGAGGTCGGGGTCGGGGGCGGCATCCCGGGCGGCGTTGACGTCGGGGGCGGGGCCGGCGTTGAATCTGGGGTCGGGGGCGGCGTGGGGAGAGCGCGCGGCGGCCGAGGGGCAGTGGCGGTGAGGCTGAGGGCGGCCGAGGGGCGGCGGCGGTGAGGAGACGGTGGCGAGGGCGAGGGACGATTTGGGGAAGAATTGGTGGCCGGGGGGCGGGGTGGGGGAAACCGCTGTTTAAGTGAAACGTAACGGTAGCGCGTTTCCGGAAATGCGCTATAGCTAAGTTAGCTACAGCGCGCTTACTGAAACCCGCTACTGCTATTCCTTTCTCCTTTTTTCCCTTTTTTCTTTTATTTTTCTTTACATTTTATTTTTTTTTCCCTTTCTCCTTTTTCTATTTCTTTCATTTTCATTTACTTTTCTACTTGTTTTTCACTTTATTTTATTTCCGTTAGCAGTAGCGCTTTACATGTAAGCGCGCTGCAGCTAAGGAGATTAGCAGTAGCGCTGGCCATTATACGCGCTACTGTTAGGTTGGGCTAGCCATGTGCGCCCAGTTCAATCGTAGCAGCAACGCTTTACGCTAGTACGCGCTACTGCTAAAGTCATAGCAGCAGCGTGGTTTATTTACGCGCGCTGCTACTAGGTAGCAGCAGCGCTTGATTTTGTACAACGCTACTGGTAAAACTCTGTGTATAGGCTTTTCCCTAGTAGTGAGACATTGAAAGAGCATTCACTGTTTTGCAATCTAGGTTTGCTATTGTCCGAGGTCTTGCTCATTTTTGGGATAAGAAAACCCTGAAGAACATCATGACTTGCTGTGTTATCCTGCACAATATGAGTCTTGAAGATGAGAGAGGAATAGACTTAGAATTCTTTTACGATAATGTGGGTAGCCGTGTGAAACCAGCTAGAGACCCAAACCGCATTAGAGCTTTTCTTCAGACATATAAGGAGATTGAAAATTCAAACACACACTTACTACGAAAACGGCTATAGCTAATATGGACATTAGTGGCGCACCTGGTGTGTGGTGCGCCATTACTAGTTTTTAAAAAAATAAAAAAATTGGTTTGTGTTTGCAGGTACCGGTATTTGAAAAGCGATAGTTGCCAATATTTTGCCGGAATGTTGATTCATTTCCGTTTCGGAGAGAATTTGGCACTATGCATTCTTTTTGGTCCTATTTTTAGGCAAAGTCATGCCAAAAAAAATTTTGTTCTAAAATATCATTTTGCTCTACCCCGCAGGCGACCATGGTCCGCACGATGACCGAAAGCATCGTGAATAGGTTTTTGAGCTCCGCGAAGGCCGAGATGCTTCAAAATAACGAGACGGAGATAAGATGTCCGTGTCGAAGATGCAAGCGAAAGAGCCCGATGGACCCGGATTTCGTACAGGTGTGGGACCACCTGCTCTTGCATGGTTTCATGGATGGCTATTGATGGCAAGGTGATGAAGATGACTATGAAGTCGTCCATGGGGGCCGGGCAAGAAATGTGGAAGGGCAGCAAGACAACCGCGGCGAGGGCGGGCGAGAAGACGAAGAATCTCCATGACATGATCACGAAGTTGATGCAGTACACAGTCATCATGTAGAAGATGATGAACATGATGATGAGGAAGATCAAGACGAAGGGCATGATCATGAAGATGAAGATGCCGGAGCAGACGACGATGGACCATCGATGGGCTGGGTGCATGACCCTCATATTCAAGAGCTGCTTCTCGAGCAGATGGATAACGCAAGAGCTGCCGCTCGAGAGAAAGCCAAGCAGGATCAACTGGAGATAGACGCGGTTACTCCATTGTATGAATGATGCAGGCCCGAGGATACCCGCCTGAAAGTAAGGCTCATGGCTTTGGAGATGAAGGTAAAACACAAAATAACCGACGCATGCTTCGACGAGAACATGTCATTCCGGTACGAACGTCTTCCCAAGGGGAACAAGTGCCCGACCAGTTTCGAGGAGGCGAAGAAAATCGTGTGTCCTCTGGATTTACCGCACGTGAAATACCATGTGTGCATGACCAATTGCATTATTTATCGGGACGAGCACGCGGAGTCTACCATATGTCCGATGTGCGGCGTCACTCGATACAAGAAGAGGAAGAAAGCTTCTCGAAAAGTGGTGTGGTACTTTCCGATCACTCCTCGTCTGTAGCGGTATTTCGTGGACCCTAAGCTAGCAAAGCTCCTGCGTTGGCACGCGGATAGGGAGGAGAAGAATCAAGAAGATGACGGAAATGATCCGGATATAAATAAAAAAGACAAGATGTTGAGTCACCCTAAGGATGTGAGCCAGTGGCAAGCGTTGAACTTCAAACACCCGGAATTTGGGGACGATCCAAGGAACATCATGCTGGGAGCGAGCACCGATGGAGTCAATCTGTTTGGCAGCCAGAGAAGCACGCATAGCATCTGGCCTGTGTTTGTGTGGATGTACAACCTTTCCCCTGGTTGTGCATGAAGAGGAAGTACATTCACATGAATATGCTAATTGAAGGGCTGAGACAACCAGGGAACGACATCAATATGTATCTGGAGCTGCTGAAAGAGGAGCTAGACACGCTGTGGAAAACGCCAGCCAATACGTGGGACGCCACAGAGAAAGAATATTTCCCTATGAGAGCCGCACTGCTCACGACGGTGCACGACTATCTCGGTTACGGATATGTCGTGGGGCAGGTGGTCCACGGATTTTCTGGATGCGTCAAATGTATGGATGACACAACGTATCGCCAGCTAGATAGAGATCCCGGGTCTTCGAAAACCGTGTTCATGGGACATCGAAGGTGGCTTCGCGACGATGACTCATGGAGAAAACGCAAGGATCTGTTCGATGGTGAAACCGAACCCCGAAGACGCCCGCGTACGAGGGGCGGCAAGGAAATAGACGAGCTGTTGAAAAATTGGAAATATTGCCCACCGCCGGGAAAGAAGCAAAAGGCGCCAGAGCCGGGAAAGAAGCGAAAGGCCAGAGCCGCTGCTGAAGGTATGGAAAACGAGGTCTGTTTTCTAGGACTTGCATTACTAGAAGATCCTCCGTGTGCCTCACAGCCTTGATGTCATGCATATCACGAAGAACATGTGCGAGAGTCTGCTTGGTACCCTGCTCAACATGCCAGAGAGGACCAAAGATGGGCCGAAAGCAAGGGCAGACTTGAAATCAATGGGCATCAGGGCGGAGCTTCACGCTAATGATGATGATGATGATGATGATGAGGCGAAGGACACGGAAATTCGTCGCAAAGGCAAAAAGGCCAAGAAGATCGGAAATGACTACCCTCCCGCATGCTTCACTCTAAGTTAGGAGGAGATCGAGCAGTTTTTCACCTGCCCCGTAGGAGTAAAACTTCCTTATTGTTACGCGGGGAAGATAAGCAGATACCTAGACTCAGCGAAGCAGAAGTTCAGTGGGATGAAGTCTCACGACTGTCACGTGCTGATGATGCAGATACTTCCAGTTGCAATCTGTGGGATCATGGACGTGCACGTCCGTGAAACGCTTTTTGGCCTATGAAACTTTTTCGACGTCATCTCTCGGAAGTCGGTTGGCGTGAGGCAACTCAGAAGGCTACAGGAAGAGATCGTGGTGATACTATGCGAGCTTGAGATGTACTTCCCGCCCGCATTCTTCGACGTTATGGTGAATCTATTGGTCCATATCGTGGAGGATATCATCCAACTCGGGCCGACGTTCCTGCACATCATGATGCTGTTCGAAAGGATGAATGGTGTCATCAAAGGATACGTTCGCAACATGTCATGTCCAGAGGGAAGCATAGCCAGGGGCTTTCTGACCGAAGAGTGCATCTCCTACTGCACGAATTATCTAGGCATCGAGAATCCTGTTGGTCTGCCCGTCAACAGGCACATCGGCAGGCTCGCTGGATGGGGTCACCGCGAGGGTCGCCGTGAAATGCATGTCGACTTCGAGGGTCGACTCGCCGACTTTGAAAGAGCAAACCTAGTCGCGCTACAACACATAGACGTGGTCGATCCTTGGGTGGTAGAGCACAAAACGTTTATTGAGAAGACGTAGAATGACCGAGGCCAACAGAGGACAGATGGAGACATAATCAAAGAGCACAACTCATGTTTCACGCGTTGGTTCAAGGAGAAGCTTCTGTTGTACCCTTTACATGAGGATTCTTCCACGGAAGAAAAACTCATATTCGCCGTGTCACAGGGCGCCGAGCACAACCTGATGACCTATGAGGCGTACGATATCAACAGCTACACATTATACACCGAGGAAAAGGACATGAAGAGCGATGGTTATCAGACCTCCGGGGTAATGATGGAATCCTGCACCGGTAACGACAAGGACAGATACTACGGAAGGATCGACGAGATTTGGGAGCTGAGCTACGCTGGAGCGAAGGTCCCGATGTTTCGTGTCAGATGGGCCAAGAGTGTCCTAAAAGAAGACCGGTGTTTCATCACCATGGTTATACCCGAAGCCAAATCCAAGACCGCGGGCGCAAACGTCACCGCGAAAAATGAGCCATGGGTACTGGCTTCCCAAGTGGACCAATGCTTCTTCATTACCGACCCGTCAAAGCCAGTCGTGTTGTCGTGAGGAGAGGCAAAAGGAAGATCATCGGAATGGATGGAGTCACCAATGAGCAAGACTTCGACAAGTACGGCGACCCGAAGATGGAACATGACGACGACGATGAAGTGCCATACACCACAAGAACAAGCAGGACCACCCTACCTAAAGGACGTCCATTCAAGAGAAGAACTCCATTTGCGAAAAAGAAGGGCAAGAAGATTGTGAAAAGATAGATAGCTAAGATCGATTGTATTTAAATTGTAGTCTTCATTTCTCGATTGTATTCCGACATATGGAAATGATGTTTCTTCTGTTCTAGTCCTCATGAATATTTATTTATGTTTATTCTCGTATACCAATTTTTTTCATGTTCATTCTGGTATTGAATTTCTAACTCACAAAAAGTATTGAATTTGTTAATATTTTTTGAACTCATAAATATTTTTAAATTTCATGGGCACGTTTTGAATTCATGAATATTTTTTCAAATTTAACGATATTTTTTCATATTCATAAATGTTTTACTAATTCACAAATGAATGCAATTAAAAATCCAAAAAAACAAATTTGACGATATTTGATGATATTTTCAAATAGCAAATTTGATGATATTTTCAAATAACAAATTTGATGATATTTTTTCATAATCATAAATATTTTCAAATAACAAATTTGATGATATTTTTTCACATTCATAAATGTTTTCAAATTTGATCGTCATTTTCTAAAAAATTATTAGATGCAACTAAAAACCAAAAAAAGTTACTAATGGCGCACCCGGAGAAGGTGCGCCATTGGTATACCAATTTTTATGATATTTTTTCAAATATTTTAAAATAACAAATTTGATGATATTTTCAAGTAACAAATTTGATGATATTTTTTCATATTCATAAATATTTTCAAATAAGAAATTTGATGATATTTTTTCACATTCATAAATGTTTTCAAATTTGATCGTCATTTTCTAAAAAATTATTAGATGCAACTAAAAATAAAAAAAATTACTAATGGTGCACCAGGAGAATGTGTGCCATTGCTATCAAGGTACTTATGGCGCACCCCTAGGAGGTGCGCCATTGGTATACCAATTTTTATGAAATTTTTTCAAATATTTTCAAATAAAAAAATTCATGATATTTTCAAATATTCATAAATATTTTCAAATAACAAATTTGATGATATTTTTTCACATTCATAAATGTTTTCAAATTTGATCGTCATTTTCTAAAAAATTATTAGATGCAACTAAAAATAAAAAAAAATTACTAATGGTGCACCAGGAGAATGTGTGCCATTGCTATCAAGGTACTTATGGCGCACCCCTAGGAGGTGCGCCATTGGTATACCAATTTTTATGAAATTTTTTCAAATATTTTCAAATAAAAAAATTCATGATATTTTCAAATATTCATAAATATTTTCAAATAACAAATTTGATGATATTTTTTCACATTCATAAATGTTTTCAAATTTGATCGTCATTTTCTAAAAAAATATTAGATGCAACTAAAATTCAAAAAAGAGAGTTAGTAATGGCGCACCAGGGTAAGGTGCGCCATTGCTCTCACTGTGTTTATGGCGCACCCCTAGATGGTGCGCCATTGCTAACCTTCCCCCCTTGTGTGTGTTGTACCCATCTCGTCAGCCGTTCGTCCTTCTCCCAATCTCACATCTCTCTCAGCCGGAGCAGCGCCCAACCCAATGCACCGCCGCCCCACCCACTGTGCCGCCGCCCCTACTGCGCCGCCGCCCTCGCCCGTGGGACGCGTCCGCTCCCAATCCGCCGCCCCTACTGCGCCTCCAGGACGCCATCTCCCGCCACTCCTTCGACACCCTGCTCTACCGCGTAAGCCCCCCTCCTCCTCCACCCGTCCATCGCCTTCGGCCTCCTGCCCGTGACTGACTCGACTCCCCTGGCCTCCGCATGCAGTTCACCATCCTGGATCTCCACCCCGGCACGCTCCACTCCTTGCTCGCCCTCAGCGACGACCTCGTCAAGGTACCAGCTTTCCATCCAGATCTTGCCCCCCACCCAAAGTCTTCTTGCCCACGGCCTGATCTGGCCTCTGGCTGTAGTCCAACATCTTCATCGAGGGCGTCCCGCACAAGATCCGCCGGTAGATCGAGGACCTGGAGCACGCAGGAGGGGTCGAGCCCGGCACCCTCACTGTCGACGGCGTCCCCATGGACAGCTATCTCACCAGGCCCATCTCTGCCTGTGGCCAGTGGTGCTGCTTACATTCCTCATCTGCCCACCAGCGCTTGCTTATCTACTGAGGATGGATGGATGGATGGATGCAGGTTCGTGTGGGACGAGGGCAAGTACCCCGTCAATGCCCCGCTCAAGGAGACCGTCGCCAGCATCCATTCCCCGGTCGCCAAGATCAAGGACCTGGTAAATACTATTATTCTTGTACTTGTTCATGTCAATTCCGCTCATGCGTGAATGATGCATTCTTGTAACTTCGATTTGATGATGTGTTGCTACTGTTCTTGGTGGTTTGGCAGTCTATTATGGACATTTTATTTTCACAGTTAAGTACTCTAGAGAACCAAGTTGGTTGATGGGTGGATAGTCTTCGGTTTGAAATTTAGAACAATTCACTGAAAATATTAGTATCCAGGGTTGTTCTGTTTATCGTTGCAATATGCAATCATTGAGTGAAAAACTGATGGGACAGTGAGCTCTTTCTAGTTGTGAAGATCAGAACCACCAATTCATATAACAAATGTATTGTACTACAATTTACCAGTTGTAGACACACTGTTCTGAGCTCTGACCATTAGTTCGAGACATGGATGGATCATTCTGTATGTGTGCATTGGTGAAAACAGAAGGAAAAAGAATTAACAAGTTTAACATTTGGGCAAGTAGAATCTGGCCAGATAGTAAGGACGGAAAGTTGTGCAATCTGAAATCCTGTCTGAGTGGCACATATAGAAAGCCTAGATTTATTTTTTCTCTCCTTACTCTACTGTATGCTAGGAAAATGTGTACTAGTGCATCCGTAGTACTACTAGTGCCACTTAGTGATGCTTTGTGTGCTTTTTTTCTCAATCCTAATGGGTTACCAAGTTGGAAGTTAACTGCAGACAGATGAGGAAGTTGAAGTATTCAGTGCTATCTTGTGATCATTTCCTTCACACCATCTTGTAGGATGTTTAAGATGTTTTTAAAATGGGCAGTAAAATGACCAAATAATTAGATGTACAGTTTTTCACGATGTACACTCAAAACTAATGACTCTGAATCTCTGCTTCTGAACATCATTGCGAATTGTGCAAGGTCTTTGTAAAAATAGGAAATATACCAATGGTATTCAAGTTGATATTCTTGCTGTCCGTGGCAAAAGCTGGGGCGATCGAGTAGGAGTAGCTAGCAGTGTTGATGGTGTGTGGTGTAGAGAACCATGCAGATGTCATGGGCAGGCACTCATAGTCTAAATTTCATTGATGTCAAATTTTTTTATGTGTCAAGTTTGAAATCAACTTGACTGAACATCAACTTTTTCTGGTTTAGTGTAGAATCACTTAGTGTAGAATCAACTTGTTCTGGTTTAGTGCAGCATAACTTAAGTCTGGTTTTAGAAGTATTGCTTGTTTTCCAATTTATGTTGTTTTTAGATCTTTTATGCCAATTAAGTGTATTACTTGTGATGATGTTGCTGCTGCTGTACTACTTGTGATGTTGCTGCTGTACTACTTGTGATGATGTTGCTGCTGTACTACTTGTGATGCTGCTGCTACTTGTGATTTTGTCAAGTGATGCTGCTGCTACTTGTGATCTTCTGAAATGGCCCCTTTCTCCTGAAATGTTGTTTTGGAGGCAACTTGTAATTTATAGCGCATGATCTGTTTCTCCTGAAATATTGTTTTGGAGGCAACTTGTAATTTATAGCGCATGATCCATTTTTCTTTCGTACCGGCGGCGATCCGAATTGCAAATAAACACCCCAATATAACCATATAGGGAAAAGAAAAGATCGATAACTACACATGCATACCTCTGAAAAACGTCACAAGGGAAACAACAGATTTCTCATCGCGAGAGTGAGAGAAAGCGAGAGAGAGATGCCTTAGGATTAACCATATTCAAACACGTTTTGTTTTGTTTGAACACTGAGGCCATCGTCGGCGAGGGTGAGAAGGAGGATAAGCGGCAACAGAAATGTGATGCCTCGCTAAAATAAAGGAGATGGACTTATTGTCGTCTTGAGTGATGGTTGTTGGGTTAAGAGCATGTGTTATGTTTTTTCTCCCGTTGCAACGCACGGGCTTTTTTGCTAGTTTCTTAAAAAAATGATCACCATCGCTGCGCCTTGCGTCATGCCTTTTTTTTGGAAGTTTGATGTTGCATCCAGCATGTGTCCACGCTGGAAACGACGGCCACCATTGCTGGAAACGTGCTTCGCTTAATGTTGCGATGCTGCTATCAGAATGGGCAGAGGAACTATGTCGACGGTGAACATGAGCTACACGTTTTGTTGGAACCGACGAATAGGGGTGATGCAAGCGGTGATGGCTGAAGCTATTACCAGGAACATTTTGCTGGGGAACGTAGTAATTTCGAAAAATTTCCTACGCACATGCAAGATCATGGTGATGCACAACAACGAGAGGGGAGAGTGTTGTCTACGTACCATCATAGACCGGAAGCGGAAGTGTTATAACAACGCGGTTGATGTAGTCGTACGTCTTCACGGCCCGACCGATCAAGCACCGAAACTACGGCACCTCCGAGTTTTTGCACACGTTCAGCTCGATCATGATCCCCGGACTCCGATCCAGCAAAGTGTCGGGGATGAGTTCCGTCAGCACGACGGCGTGGTGACGATCTTGATGTTCTACCGTCGCAGGGCTTCGCCTAAGCACCGCTACAATATTATCGAGGATTATGGTGGAGGGGGGCACCGCACACAGCTAAGAGATCAATGATCAATTGTTGTGTCTCTGGGGTGCCCCCCTGCCCCCGTATATAAAGGAGTGGAGGAGGGGGCCGGACAAGGAGGGTGGCGCGCCCAAGGGGGGGAGTCCAACTCCCACCGGGAGTTGGACTCCCCTTTTTCCTATTAGGAGTAGGAGAGGGAAGGAAGAGGAAGGAGGGAGGAAGGAAAGGGGGGCCAGCCCCCTTCCCAATTCGGATTGGGCTTGGGGGGCGCGCCCCCTCCCTTGATCCTTTCCCCTCCTTTCCACTAAGGCCCAATAAGGCCCATATACCTCCCGGGGGGTTCCGATAACCTCCCGGTGATCCGGTATTGTCCCAATCTTACCCGGAACCTTTCCGGTGTCCAAATATAGTCGTCCAATATATCGATCTTTATGTCTCGACCATTTCGAGACTCCTCGTCAAGTCCGTGATCACATCTGGGACTCCGAACAACCTTCGGTACATCAAAATATATAAACTCATAATGAAACAGTCATCGTAACGTTAAGCGTGCGGACCCTACGGGTTCGAGAACAAAGTAGACATGACCGAGACACGTCTCCGATCAATAACCAATAGCGGAACCTGGATGCTCATATTGGCTCCTACATATTCTACGAAGATCTTTATCGGTCAGACCGCATACACTACTAGGAAAAGGCCTACTAATGGCGCACCAGTTTTGCCTACTAATGGCGCATCACTGGTGCGCCATTAGTATCATGCCACTAGTATTTTTTACTAATGGCGCACCACCCAGTGCGCCATTAGTATATAACACCATGCGCCATTAGTATGCCTCCCAGGGCCATATTTAACCATGTGCTTTGGCACACTAATGGCGCATTGCAGATGGATGCGCCATTAGTATACTTGGCATACTAATGGCGCACACTTTAGTGATGCGCCATTAGTATGAATATTATGTTTTTTTTCTTTTCTGATTTTTGCACAGGTTACAAAATATATTATTTGACAGAATATAGACAGTAGCACACAGCAACAGCAGATTCATCGAATACAATAGAAGATTAGTGTCCGAATACAATTCATCATATTAGTCTCCGAATTCAAAAGACCGAACAAAGATAAAACATTACAAGTCTCGAGACCGCGAGTATCGAGTTTGTCGGAAGTAATACTAATCCTAACAAGTCCTACTAATCATCATCATACAACTACTACTCGTTATTCATAACAAGTCATACGATCATCATCTTGATAGTCATCGAACCAACCCTACTTAATTGTTCTTAGCACATGATCATCAGTATTAGGCAGGACCTAAATACCCTATTTGAGCTAAAATAGCATAAAACAATATAGACCCTGACTCTCCATTATGGAGAATGGAGAACATCCTGTCTCCAATTCTTGCGCTTCGCTTCCTTTTGCTTCCAAGAAGCTCCTTACGACTGTCCATACATTTTTTCCATCCTTTGATTTTCATGTCTCCACCTCTTTTAGAAATCTCGTATGGACAGTTGAGATTCGTAGGACGACCTGGCTGTATGTTCAAAACATTAACACTACCTTTCTGATACATCATATGAGGCACACAATTCTCTGGGATTATCTGTGGAAAAACATAGTAATAACTTCATAGTTAGCAATGATGTACTAGTTTTAGAAGTATGCAAAAGATGCACGGATGTCGTAATAGTAAAAATCTTACCAGGGTATCTCCATGGTAGTTACCGTAGTTGAACACATGCACTAGTGGCACGTATTTACCATAATGTTGAGGAGTTTGTTTGTGGATAATGTAATTCTCAATGTCAGTACAAAATCCGACCAGATGATTTTTCTCCTTGTAAGTTGTTAATTCGGAGCCATCGGTGTAGTGGGTTTTGTCTACCATCTCCCGCACATTCTTTGTGAAGGAAATATGCCCTAGAGGCAATAATAAAGTTATTATTTATTTCCTTATATCATGATAAATGTTTATTATTCATGCTAGAATTGTATTAACCGGAAACATAATACCTGTGTGAATACATACACAAACAAAGTGTCACTAGTATGCCTCTACTTGACTAGCTCGTTAATCGAAGATGGTTATGTTTCCTAACCATAAACAAAAGAGTTGTTATTTGATTAACGAGGTCACATCATTAGTTGAATGATCTGATTGACATGACCCATTCCATTAGCTTAGCACCCGATCGTTTAGTATGTTGCTATTGATTTCTTCATGACTTATACATGTTCCTATGACTATGAGATTATGCAACTCCCGTTTGCCGGAGGAACACTTTGGGTGCTACCAAACGTCACAACGTAACTGGGTGATTATAAAGGAGCATTACAGGTGTCTCCGAAGGTACATGTTGGGTTGGCGTATTTCGAGATTAGGATTTGTCACTCCGATTGTTGGAGAGGTATCTCTGGGCCCTCTCGGTAATGCACATCACATAAGCCTTGCAAGCATTACAACTAATATGTTAGTTGTGAGATGATGTATTACGGAACGAGTAAAGAGACTTGCCGGTAACGAGATTGAACTAGGTATTGGATACCGACGATCGAATCTCGGGCCAGTAACATACCGATGACAAAGGGAACAACGTATGTTGTTATGCGGTCTGACCGATAAAGATCTTCGTTGAATATGTAGGAGCCAATATGGGCATCCAGGTCCCACTATTGGTTATTGACCGGAGATGTGTCTCAGTCATGTCTGCATTGTTCTCGAACCGTAGGTCCGCACGCTTAACGTTACGATGACAATTATTATGAGTTTATGCATTTTGATGTACCGAAGTTAGTTCGGAGTCCCGGATGTGATCACGGACATGACGAGGAGTCTCGAAATGGTCGAGACATAAAGATTGATATATTGGAAGCCTATGTTTGGATATCGGAAGTGTTCCGGGTGAAATCGAGATTTTACCGGAGTACCGGGAGGTTACCGGAACCCCCCGGGAGCTATATGGGCCTTAGTGGGCTTTAGTGGAAAGGAGAAAGGGGCAGCCCAAGGTGGGCCGCGCGCCTCCCCCCTCCCCTAGTCCTATTAGGACAAGGAGAGGTGGCCGGCCCCCCTCTCTCTCTTTCCCCCTCGGGGAATCCTATTCCAACTAGGATTGGGGGGGGGGGGAGTCCTACTCCCGGTAGGAGTAGGTACCGGGAGTAGGACTCCTCCTGCGCCCTCCTCCTGGCCGGCCGCCCCCTCCCCCTTGGATCCTTTATATACGGGGGCAGGGGGGCACCTCTAGACACACAAGTTGATCCTTGAGATCGTTCCTTAGCCGTGTGCAGTGCCCCCTGCCACCATATTCCACCTCGATCATATTGTAGCGGTGCTTAGGCGAAGCCCTGCGACGGTAGAACATCAAGATCGTCACCACGCCGTCGTGCTGACGGAACTCCTCCCCGACGCTTTGCTGGATCGGAGCCCGGGGATCGTCATCGAGCTGTACGTGTGCTAAGAACTCGGAGGTACCGGAGTAACGGTGCTTGGATCGGTTGGATCGGGAAGACGTACGACTACTTCCTCTACGTTGCGTCAACGCTTCCGCAGTCGGTCTGCGTGGGTACGTAGATCACACTCTCCCCTCTCATTCCTATGCATCACCATGATCTTGCGTGTGCGTAGGAAATTTTTTGAAATTACTGCGTTCCCCAACAGTGGCATCCGAGCCTAGGTTTTTATGGTTTGATGTTATATGCACGAGTAGAAAACAAGTGAGTTGTGGGCGATATAAGTCATACTGCTTACCAGCATGTCATACTTTGGTTTGGCGGTATTGTTGGATGAAGCGGCCTGGACCGACATTACGCGTACGCTTACGCGGGACCGGTTCTCCCGACGTGCTTTGCACATAGGTGGCTTGCGGGTGACAGTTTCTCCAACTTTAGTTGAACCGAGTGTGGCTACGCCCGGTCCTTGCGAAGGTTAAAACAGCACCAACTTGACAAACTATCGTTGTGGTTTTGATGCGTAGGTAAGATTGGTTCTTGCTTAAGCCCGTAGCAGCCACGTAAAACTTGCAACAACAAAGTAGAGGACGTCTAACTTGTTTTTGCAGGGCATGTTGTGATGTGATATGGTCAAAACGTGATGAGATATAAGTTGTTGTATGAGATGATCATGTTTTGATAAAGTTATCGGCAACTGGCAAAAGCCTTATGGTTGTCTCTTTATTGCATAAGATGCAAGCGCCAAATAATTGCTTTACTTTATCGCTATGCGATAGCAATAGTTGCAAGAGCAATAGTTGGCGAGACGACCGTATGACGACACATTGATATAGATCAAGATGATGGAGATCATGGTGTCATGCCGGTGACGATAGAGATCATAACAGTACTTTGGAGATGGAGATCAAAGGCGCAAGATGATGATGGCCATATCATGTCACATATTTTGATTGCACATAATGTTTATCTTTATGCATCTTATCTTGCTTTGATTGACGGTAGCATTATAAGATGATCTCTCACTAATTATCAAGAAGTGTTCTCCATGAGTATGCACCATTGCGAAAGTTCTTCGTGCTGAGACACCACGTGATGATCGGGTGTGATAGGCTCTACGTTCAAATACAACGGGTGCAAAACAGTTGCACACGCGGAATACTCAGGTTATACTTGACGAGCCAAGCATATACAGATATGGCCTCGGAACACGGAGACCGAAAGGTCGAGCGTGAATCATATAGTAGATATGATCAACATAATGATGTTCACCAATGAAACTACTCCATCTCACGTGATGATCGGACATGGTTTAGTTGATTTGGATCACGTAATCACTTAGAGGATTAGAGGGATGTCTATCTAAGTGGGAGTTCTTAAGTAATATGATTAATTGAACTTTAATTTATCATGAACTTAGTCCTGGTAGTATTTTGCAAATTATGTTGTAGATCAATAGCTCGCGTTGTTGCTTCCCTGTGTTTATTTTGATATGTTCCTAGAGAAAATTGTGTTGAAAAGATGTTAGTAGCAATGATGCGGATTGGATCCGTGATCTGAGGTTTATCCTCATTGCTACACAGAGGAATTATGTCCTTGATGCACCGCTAGGTGATAGACCTATTGCAAGAGCAGATGCAGACGTTATGAATGTTTGGCTAGCTCAATATGATGACTACTTGATAGTTTAGTGCACCATGCTTAACAGCTTAGAATCAGGACTTCAAAGACGTTTTGAACGTCATGGACCATATGAGATATTCCAGGAGTTGAAGTTAATATTTCAAGCAAATACCCGAGTTGAGAGATATGAAGTCTCCAGCAAGTTCTATAGCTAAAAGATGGAGGAGAATCGCTCAACTAGTGAGCATGTGCTCAGATTGTCTGGGTACTACAATCGCTTGAATCAAGTGGGAGTTAATCTTCCAGATAAAATAGTGATTGACAGAATTCTCTAGTCACCATCACCAAGTTAGTAGAACTTTGTGATGAACTATAATATGCAAGGGATAACGGAAACAACTCCCAAGCTCTTCGTGATGCTGAAATCAACGAAGGTAGAAATCAAGAAAAACATCAAGTGTTGATGGTTGACAAGACCACTAGTTTCAAGAAAAGGGAAAAGGGAAGAAGGGGAACTTCAAGAAGAACGGCAAGCAAGTTGCTGCTCAAGTGAAGAAACCCAAGTCTGATCCTAAGCCTGAGACTAATTGCTTCTACTGCAAAGGGACTGGTCACTGGAAGCGGAACTACCCCAAGTGATTGGCGGATGAGAAGGATGGCAAAGTGAACATAAGTATATTTGATATACATCTTATTGATGTGTACTTTACTAGTGTTTATAGCAACCCCTCAGTATTTGATACTAGTTCAGTTGCTAAGATTAGTAACTCGAAATGGGAGTTGCAGAATAAACAGAGACTAGTTAAGGGTGAAGTGACGATGTGTGTTGGAAGTGGTTCCAAGATTGATATGATCATCATCGCACACTCCCTATACTTTCGGGATTAGTGTTGAACCTGAATAAGTGTTATTTGGTGTTTGCGTTAAGCATGAATATGATTTGATCATGTTTATTGTAAAACGGTTATTCATTTAAGTAAGAGAATAAATTGTTGTTCTATTTACATGAATAAAACCTTATATGGTTACACACCCAATGAAAATAGTTCGTTGGATCTCGATCGTAGTGATACACATAATCATAATATTGAAACCAAAAGATGCAAAGTTAATAATGATAGTGCAACTTATTTGTGGCACTACCGTTTAGGTCATATTGGTGTAAAGCGCATGAAGAAACTCCATGCTGATGGGCTTTTGGAATCACTTGATTATGAATCAGTTGATGCTTGCGAACCATGCCTCATGGGCAAGATGACTAAGACTCTGTTCTTCGGAACAATGGAGCGAGCAACAGATTTGTTGGAAATCATACATACTGATGTATGTGGTCCGATGAATATTGAGGCTCGCGACAAGTATCATTATTTTTTGATCTTCACAGATGATTTGAGCATATATGAGTATATCTACTTGATGAAACATAAGTCTGAAACATTTGAAAAGTTCAAGGAATTTCATAGTGAAGTGAAAAATCATCGTAACAAGAAAATAAAGTTTCTACAATCTGATCGTAGAGAAGAGTATTTGAGTTACGAGTTTGGCCTTCAGTTAAAAACAATGTGAAATAGTTTCACTACTCACGCCACCTGGAACACCACAATGTAATGGTGTGTCCGAACGTCATAACCGTACTTTATTAGATATGGTGCGATCTATGATGTCTCTTACCGATCTACCACTATCATTTTGGGGTTATGCATTAGAGACAGCTGCATTCACGTTACAAGGGCACCATCTAAATCTGTTGAGACGACACCGTATGAACTATGGTTTGGCAAGAAACCGAAGTTGTCGTTTCTTAAAGTTTGGGGTTGTGATGCTTATATGAAAAAGTTTCATCCTAATAAGCTCAAACCCAAATCGGAGAAATATGTCCTCATCGGATACCCAAAGGAGACTGTTGGGTACACCTTCTATCACAAATCCGAAGGCAAGACTTTTGTTGCTAAATTCGGAGTTTTTCTAGAGAAGGAGTTTCTCTCGAAAGAAGTGAGTGGGAGGAAAGTAGAACTTGATGAGGTAACTATACCTGCTCCCTTATTGGAAAGTAGTTCATCACAAAAATCTGTTCCTGTGACTACTACACATATTAGTGAGGAAGCTAATGATGATGATCATGTAACTTCAGATCAAGTTACTACCAAATCTCGTAGGTAAACCAGAGTAAGATCCGCACCAGAGTGGTACGGTAATCCTATTCTGGAAGTCATGTTACTAGACCATGACAAACTTGCGAACTATGAGGAAGCGATGATGAGCCCAGATTCCGCGAAATGGTTTGAGGCCATGAAATCTGAGATATGATCCATGTATGAGAACAAAGTATGGACTTTGGTTGACTTGCTCACTAATCGGAAAGCAATTGAGAATAAATTGATCTTCAAGAGGAAGACGGACGCTGATAGTAGTGTTACTATCTACAAAGCTAGAATTGTTGCAAAAAGGTTTTCGACAAGTTCTAGGTGTTGACTACGATGAGATTTTCTCACTCGTATCTATGCTTAAGTCTGTCCGAATCATGTTAGCAATTGCCGCATTTTATGAAATCTAGCAAATGGATAAACAAAACTGCATTCCTTAATGGATTTACTAAAGAAGAGTTGTATACGATGCAACTAGAAGGTTTTGTCGATCCTAAAGGTGTTAACTAAATATCCAAGCTCCAGCGATCCATCTATGGACTGGTGCAAGAATCTCGGAGTTGTAATATACACTTTGATAAGTTGATCAAGGCATATAGTTTTATACAGACTTGCGGTGAAGCCTGTATTTACAAGAAAGTGAGTGGGAGCACTACATCATTTTTGATAAATATATGTGTATGACATATTGTTGATCGGAAATAATGTAGAATTATTCTGCAAAGCATAAAGGAGTGTTTGAAAGGAGTTTTTTCAAAGAAAGACTTCGGTAAAGCTGCTTACATATTGAGCATCAAGATCTATAGAGATAGATCAAGACGCTTGATAAGCTTTTCAATGAGTACATACCTTGACAAGATTTTGAAGTAGTTCAAAATGGAACAGTCAAAGAAAGAGTTCTTGCCTGTGTTGCAAGGTGTGAAATTGAGTAAGACTCAAAGCCCGACCACGGCAGAAGATAGAAATAGAATGAAAGTCATTCCCTATGCCTCAGCCATAGGTTCTATAAAGTATGCCATGATGTGTACCAGATCTATTGTATACCCTACACTGTGTTAAGCAAGGGAGTACAATAGTGATCTAATAGTAGATCACTGGACAGCGGTCAAAATTATCCTTAGTGGAATAAGGAAATATTTCTCAATTATGGAGGTGACAAAAAGGTTCGTCGTAAAAAGTTACGTCGATGCAAGTTTTGACATAGATCTGGATGACTCTAAGTCTCGATCTAGATACATATTGAAAGTGGGAGCAATAAGCTAGAGTAGCTCCGTGCAGAGCATTGTTGACATAGAAATTCGCAAAATACTTACGGATCTGAATGTGGCAGACCCGTTGACTAAAATTATCTCACAAGCAAAACATGTTCACACCTTAGTACTCTTTGGGTGTTAATCACATAGCGATGTGAACTAGATTACTGACTCTAGTAAACCCTTTTGGGTGTTGATCACATATCGATGTGAACTATGGGTGTTAATCACATGGTGATGTGAACTATTGCTGTTAAATCACATGGCGATGTGAACTAGATTATTGACTCTAGTGCAAGTGGGAGACTGAAGGAAATATGCCCTAGAGGCAATAATAAAGTTATTATTTATTTCCTTATATCATGATAAATGTTTATTATTCATGCTAGAATTGTATTAACCGGAAACATAATACCTGTGTGAATACATAGACAAACAAAGTGTCACTAGTATGCCTCTACTTGACTAGCTCGTTAATCGAAGATGGTTATGTTTCCTAACCATAAACAAAAGAGTTGTTATTTGATTAATGAGGTCACATCATTAGTTGAATGATCTGATTGACATGACCCATTCCATTACCTTAGCACCCGATCGTTTAGTATGTTGCTATTGCTTTCTTCATGACTTATACATGTTCCTATGACTATGAGATTATGCAACTCCCATTTGCCGGAGGAACACTTTGGGTGCTACCAAACGTCACAACATAACTGGGTGATTATAAAGGAGCATTACAGGTGTCTCCAAAGGTACATGTTGGGTTGGCGTATTTCGAGATTAGGATTTGTCACTCCGATTGTTGGAGAGGTATCTCTGGGCCCTCTCGGTAATGCACATCACATAAGCCTTGCAAGCATTACAACTAATATGTTAGTTGTGAGATGATGTATCACGGAACGAGTAAAGAGACTTGCCGGTAACGATATTGAACTAGGTATTGGATACCGACGATCGAATCTCGGGCAAGTAACATACCGATGACAAAGGGAACAACGTATGTTGTTATGCGGTCTGACCGATAAAGATCTTTGTTGAATATGTAGGAGCCAATATGGGCATCTAGGTCCCGCTATTGGTTATTGACCGGAGATGTGTCTCAGTCATGTCTGCATTGTTCTTGAACCGTAGGGTCCGCACGCTTAACGTTACGATGACAGTTATTATGAGTTTATGCATTTTGATGTACCGAAGTTAGTTCGGAGTCCCAGATGTGATCACGGACATGACGAGGAGTCTCGAAATGGTCGAGACATAAAGATTGATATATTGGAAGCCTATGTTTGGATATCGGAAGTATTCCGGGTGAAATCGAGATTTTACCGGAGTACCGGGAGGTTACCGGAACCCCCCGGGAGCTATATGGGCCTTAGTGGGCTTTAGTGGAAAGGAGAAAGGGGCAGCCCAAGGTGGGCCGCGCGCCTCCCCCCTCCCCTAGTCCTATTAGGACAAGGAGAGGTGGCCGGCCCCCCTCTCTCTCTTTCCCCCTCGGGGAATCCTATTCCAACTAGGATTGGGGGGGGGAGTCCTACTCCCGGTAGGAGTAGGACTCCTCCTGCGCCCTCCTCCTGGCCGGCCGCCCCCTCCCCCTTGGATCCTTTATATACGGGGGCAGGGGGGCACCTCTAGACACACAAGTTGATCCTTGAGATCGTTCCTTAGCCGTGTGCGGTGCCCCCTGCCACCATATTCCACCTCGATCATATTGTAGCGGTGCTTAGGCGAAGCCCTGCGACGGTAGAACATCAAGATCGTCACCACGCCGTCGTGCTGACGGAACTCCTCCCCGACGCTTTGCTGGATCGGAGCCCGGGGATCATCATCGAGCTGTACGTGTGCTAAGAACTCGGAGGTGCCGGAGTAACGGTGCTTGGATCGGTCGGATCGGGAAGACGTACGACTACTTCCTCTACGTTGCGTCAACACTTCCGCAGTCAGTCTACATGGGTACGTAGATCACACTCTCCCCTCTCGTTGCTATGCATCACCATGATCTTGCGTGTGCGTAGGAAATTTTTTGAAATTACTGCGTTCCCCAACACTTTGAACAATAAAAATAAGCTGTCAATGGAAATAAGTTGTCAACTATTTTGAAATAAACAATATAAATTAGCTAGTAACAATGTTTGAGAAACTCACATAGCGGTAGAACTGGAGGCGTATCAACAAGGACCCAAATGTCCATATTGTCTTGGTTGATGTCAGGATTACCAAGATCCATGGTGATAAGCATACCCTCATCAAAACCATACATCTTGCAAAATGCTTCCCAATTTTTTCAACTAAAATGGGTTACGCTCTCAGAATTATATAGATTTACTTCAAAGTCCACATCATGATGAGTCCTTAGGTGAATTTTCTTTGTTTCAGAAATTTCATGGTCTTCAAAATCCATCCTCTCCAAGACATAGCGTCTTGCATGGCATGGGATAAGCTATACTCGAACTGTAAAAGATGAAAATTACACGTTGAAATAGTTGAAGTCATGCTTAATTATGAAAATAACACTTGTCGTCGTTGTGTACCGTTTCAACTTCGAAGGTCTCCTCGAGCTTAATGCTGAAGCGCTGATCATCGTCCAGGTGAGGCATATCGCACAGACCTCGATCGTCGTGGCACCAGTCGCACTCCGCCAGGAGACTTTCGTCGTCCCTTTCGTCGTCTGATGATGATGACGACATATCCTACGTTCATAATTCAAAACTACATAATTTAGGGTTTGTCGACACCGAGGCATCCTAAAAGCTAAGCTTTTTATCATTTAGGGTTTGTCGACGCTGAGGCACCCTGAAAGCCTAAGCTTTCATCATTTAGGTTCTTATCGACACCGAGGCACCCTAAAAGCCAAGGTTTTATCATTTAGGGTTTGTCGACGTCGAGGCACCCTAAAAACCTAAGCTTTCATCATTTAGGTTTTGTCGATGCCGAGGCACCCTAAAAGCCTAAGCGTACATCATTTAGGTTCTCATCGACACCGAGGCACCCTATAGAAGCCAAGTTAAGTTTTCATCATTTAGGGTTTATCGATGCTGAGGCACCCTATGTTGGGCCTAATCACTTGGCACTAATCACTTGGCTCTATTGCCACCTATGTTGGGTTTATCATCTAGGGTTTAGGGCCTAAGCACTTGGCTCTATTGCTACCTATGGTTTAATGCAGCAAGAATGGCGGGGCAGTTGATCCTACTTAACTAAGTACTAAGATACCCTGGCCCATGCATTAGTCACAAGTACCCCATATGTCCTATTTTTAGCAAAGTCATGCTAAAATTCACGGAAAATTTAACATGACCTTTGCTGAAAATAGGACATATGGAGTACCCGAATTTGCCGGAACGGAAGTTAATCGACATTCCGGCAAACTCAAGGGCCTCTCAGGGTACCTGCAAATTCATCATGACACAATGGTCGGAGACAAAACCCAGCAACTTTACAAGTCTTTCACAGATTTGTTTGCAAGTTCTGATATGTAATAAAGATGAGCCTCAAAGATGAGCCTCCAATGCTGATTTGTTTGCCTCAAGAAAAGATGAACCTCCAATGCAACAAGTAATAAAATGTTTGCAAGTTCTGATATGTTTGCAAGATGAACCTCCAATGCAACAGTCTTAGACATTAGGACACTACAATGATCTACAACCTTATGTAAAGTGCCAACTCCACAGATTTCTTTTTCACAGCTTCTATAATATTTCTAGAAGCAACACAACAGGGTTAAACACCAGAATCTTGAGTCTAATTAAACCCTAAAATAAACATTTCTCTTTCCCCTCCCCTCTCCTATCCCTCTGTCTCTCTTTCCCAGCTCCAACCCCAAACACAAATTAAGTTAGCCATGGTTTAAACACCAGCTCATTCATTCTCACCTCTGGTCCAGGTGCTCTTCTCCTCCTCGTGCCTCTATCCTCTCCCTCAGCCCAGGAACACCTGCACATTAACAGCAAAAAGCAACAGCTTGTTCAGACACTTCTTTTTTACTGTGTTATTCCAGCTAGGAAAAAACTTTGCTTCAAAAGCAAATAAGAGCAGGAGTGCAAGCATCTAATGCCTGCTGCTCTTCTTCTTGCCATTTGCAGCACTGCAACTTGCCTCCTGATCCTCCTAATGCACCATCACAAAATTAAGTTCGGGTTACCTGAGAGGAGAGGAGGAAGAGAGGAGAAGAGAGGCAGAGGAGGAAGAGAGGAGAAGAGAGGCAGAGGGAGGAGGAAGAGAGGAGAAGAGAGGGGGAAGAGAGGAGAAGACAGGAGGAAGAGAGGAGAAGAGAGGCAGAGGGAGGAGGGTTACCTGACCATGATGAGGAGGCGCGGGGGCGGCGACGGAGACGGAGGCGCGGGGGCGGCGGCGTGGGGGCGGCGACGGAGACGGAGGCGCGGGGCGGCGGCGGCGTGGGGGCGGCGGCGGCGTGGGGGCGGCGACGGAGACGGAGGCGCGGGGGCGGCGGCGGCATGGGTCGGGGGCAGCGGGGGGAATTAGCTAGGGGCGGGGCAAGGGAGAGGGACGAAGGGGATCTGGCGAGAGGGAGGGAATTAGCTAAGGGGGAATCTTACTAATGGCGCACCTGTGGCTAGTGCGCCATTAGTAATCTTTTTTTTACATAGCAATGGCGCACCAGGCAGAGGTGCGCCATTAGTAATCTTTTTTTACATAGCAATGGCGCACCAGGCAGAGGTGCGCCATTAGTAATCTTTTTTTTATATATAGCAATGGCGCACCAGCCAGAGGTGCGCCATAAGTAAATTTTTTTGTTGCATGTAATAATTTTTTAGAAAATGAATATGAATATGAAACAGTAATATTTTTTATAAAAATAGCAATAATTGTTGTTTAACAACAATTGTAGTCTACACTTTTTTTTATTTTTTAAAAAATGAAGAGGGGAGAGGAGGCGCGGGTGGGATCGAGATCGAGATGGAGGGGGAATCAAGATCGAGATGGAGGGGGATCGAGATCGAGTGTCCTCATGAATATTCAATATTTTATCATATTGAATATGAAAAAATATCATCAAATTTGAAAAAATATTCATGAATTCAAAAAGTGCCCATGAAATTTAAAAATATTCATGATATCAAAAAGTGCCCACGAAATACAACCGAGAAATGAAGACTACGATTTAAATACAGTCGATCATAGCTAGCTATCTGTTCATAATCTTCTTGCCCTTCTTTTTCGCAAATGGAGTTCTTCTGTGGAACAGACGTCCTTTAGGTAGGGTGGTCCTGCTTCTTCTTGTGGTGTATGCTGCTACTTCATCGTCGTCGTCATGTTCGATCTTCGGGTCGCCGTACTTGTCGAAGTCTTGCTCATTGGCTACTCCATCCATTTCGATGATCTTCCTTTTGCCTCTCCTCACAACAACACGACTAGGCTTTGACGGGTCGGTAATGAAGAAGCATTGGTCCACTTGGGAAGCCAGTACCCATGGCTCTTTTTTGCGGTGACGTTTGCGCCCGCGGTCTTGGATTTGGCTTCGGGTATAACCATGGTGGTGAAATACCAGTCTTCTTTTCGGACGCTCTTGGCTCATCTGACACGGAACATCGGGACCTTCTCTCCAGCGTAGCTCCGCTCCCAGATCTCCTCGATCCTTCCGTAGTATCTGTCCTTGTCGTTACCGGTGTAGGATTCCATCGTTACCCCGGAGTTCTGATAACCATCGCTCTTCATGTCCTTGTCCTCGGTGTAGAATGTGTAGCCGTTGATATCGTACGCCTCATAGGTCATCAGGTTGTGCTCGGCGCCCTATGACAAGGCGAATATGAGTTGTTCTTCCACGGAAGAATCCTCATGTAAAGGGTACGACAGAAGCTTCTGCTTGAACCAACGCGTGAAACATGAGTTGTGCTCTTTGATTATATCTCCATCCGTCCTCTGTTGGCCTCGGTCATTGTATGTCTTCTCAATAAAGGTTTTGTGCTCTAGCACCCAAGGATCGACCACGTCTATGTGTTGTAGCGCGACTAGGTTTGCTCTTTCAAAGTCGGCGAGTCGACCCTTGAAGTCGACATGCATTTCGCGGCGACCCTCACGGTGACCCCATCCAGCGAGCCTGCCGAGGTGCCTGTTGACGGGCAGACCAACGGGGTTCTCGATGCCTAGATAATTCGTGCAGTAGGAGATGCACTCTTCGTTCAGAAAGCCCCTGGCTATACTTCCCTCTAGACGTGACATGTTGCGAACGTATCCTTTGATGAAACCATTCATCCTTTCGAACGGCATCATGCTGTGCACGAACGTCGGCCCGAGTTGGATGATATCCTCCACGATATGGACCAGCAGATGCACCATAACGTCGAAGAATGCGGGCGGGAAGTACATCTCAAGCTCGCATAGTATCACCACGATCTCTTCCTGTAGCCTTCTGAGTTGCCTAACGCCAACCGACTTCCGTGCATGTCCATGATCCCACGGATTGCAACTGGAAGTATCTGCGTCATCAGCACGTGACAGTCGTGAGACTTCATCCCGCTGAACTTCTGCTTCGCTGGGTCTAGGTATCTACTTATCTTCCCCGCGTAACCGTAAGGAAGTTTTACTCCAACGAGGCAGGTGAAAAACTGCTCGATCTCCTCCTTACTTAGAGTGAAGCACGCGGGAGGGTAGTCATTTCCGGTCTTCTTGGCCTTTTTGCCTTTGCGACGACTTTCTGTGTCGTGCTTCGCCTCATCATCATCATCATCATTAGCGTGAAGCTCCTGCCTGATGCCCATTGATTTCAAGTCTGCCCTTGCTTTCGGCCCATCTTTGGTCCTCTCTGGCATGTTGAGCAGGGTACCAAGCAGACTCTCGCACACGTTCTTCGTGATATGCATGGCATCAAGGCTGTGAGGCACACAGTGGATCTTCCAGTACGGCAAGTCCCAGAAAACAGACCTCGTTTTCCATACCTTCAGCAGCGGCTCTAGCGCCTTTCACTTCTTTCCCGGCTCTGACGCCTTTTGCTTCTTTCCCGGCAGTGGGCAATCTTTCCAATTTTTCAACAGCCCGTCTATTTCCTCGCCGCTCCTCGTACACGGGCGTCTTCAGAGTTCGGTTTCACCATCGAACAGATCCTTGCGTTTCCTCCACGGGTCATCGTCGCGAAGCCACCTTTGATGTCCCATGAACACGGTTTTTGAAGACCCGGGATCTCTATCTAGCTGGCGATACGTTGTGTCATCCATGCACCTGATGCATCCAGAAAATCCGTGGACCACCTGCCCCGCGAGATATCCGTAACCAAGATAGTCGTGCACCGTCGTGAGCAATGCGGCTCTCATAGGGAAATATTCTTTCTCTGCGGCGTCCCACATATTGGCTGGCGTTTTCCACAGCGTGTCTGGCTCCTCTTTCAGCAGCCCCAGATAAAGATTGATGTCGTTCCCTGGTTGTTTCGGCCCTTCAATTAGCATACTCATATGAATGTACTTCCTCTTCATCCACAACCAGGGGGAAGGTTGTACATCCACACAAACACAGGCCAGGTGCTATGTGTGCTTCTCTGGCTGCCAAACGGATTGACTCCATCGGTGCTCGCGCCCAGCACGATGTTCCTTAGATCCTTCCCAAATTCTGGGTGTTTGAAGTTCAACGCTTGCCACTGGCTCCCATCCTTAGGGTGACTCAGCATCTTGTCTTTTTTATTTATCTCCGGATCATTTGCGTCATCTTCTTGCTTCTTCTCCTCCCTATCCGCGTGCCAACGCAGGAGCTTTGCTACCTTAGGGTCCGCTAAATACCGCTGCAGACGAGGAGTGATCGAAAAGTACCACACCACTTTTCGAGGAGCTTTCTTCCTCTTCTTGTATCGAGTGACGCCGCACACTGGACATATGGTAGACTCCGCGTGCTCGCCCCGATGAATGATGCAATTGTTCATGCACACATGGTATTTCACGTGCGGTAAATCCAGATGACACACAACTTCCTTCGCCTCCTCGAAACTGGTCGGGCACTTGTTCCCCTTGGGAAGACGTTCGTGCCAGAATGACATGTTCTCGTCGAAGCATGCGTCGGTCATTTTGTGTTTTACCTTCATCTCCAAAGCCATGAGCATTACTTTCAGGCGGGTATCCTCGGGTCTGCATCCTTCATACAATGGAGTAACCGCGTCTATCTCCATTTGATCCAGCTTGGCTTTCTCTCGGGCGGCAGCTCTTGCGTTATCCGTCTGCTTGAGAAGCAGCTCTTGAATATGACGGTCCTGCACCCAGCCCATCGATGGTCCATTGTCTTCTGCTCCTCCGGCATCTAGATCTTCATGATCATGCCCTTCATCTGCTCCGGCATCTTCCTCATCATCATGTCCGGCATCTTCTACATGATGATTGTGTACAGCATCACCGTCGTGATCATGTCCTGGAGATTCTTCGTCTTCTCGCCCGCCCGAGCCGCGGTGGTTTTCTTGCTGCCCTTCCTCATTTCTTGCCCAACCCCCATGGACGACTTCATAGTCATCTTCATCACCTTGCCACCGATGGCCATCCATGAAACCACGCAAGAGCAGGTGGTCCCGCACCTGCCCGGAATCCGGGTCCGCAATAAGGCTCTTCAGCTTGCATCTTCGACACGGAGATCTTATCTCCGTCTCGTTCTTTTGAAGCATCTCGGCCTTCGCGGAGCTCAAAAACCTATTCACGATGCCTTCGGTCATCGTGCAGACCATGGTCGCCTGCGGGGTAGAGCAAAACGATATTTTAGATCCAAGAAAAAATTTGGCATGACTTTCCCTAAAATTAGGACCAAAAAGAATGCATAGTGCCAAAATTCTCGCCGAAACGGAAATGAATCAACATTCCGGCAAAATATTGGCAACTATCGCATTTCAAATACCGGTACCTGCAAACATAAACATATATGCAACACCACAAACATATGCAACACCACAAACATACATAGATCTAGCTAGGCCACAAAAAGTGCATGTGCACGTTGTTGGAGCGAGCTAGGGAGAAAAAAAGTAGATCTACAACATGAAGATAGCTTTCCCCTTACTTACCTATCAAAAAACGGTAATTTCAACACTTAATTTTGATGAATCTATGGTGCAAATGAGGTGAGGAGGAGGAGGCAGCTGACAAGCTTAGAGAAAGAGGTGGGAGGAATGAAGTGGGGAAAGTGAGTGTGTAGGTGTGGCTGTCCAAAAATATCTAGCTGGTCCCAGGTTACTAATGGCGCACCACAGAGACATGCGCCATTAGTAACCCAACATACTAATGACGCACCAGACAGACATGCGCCATTAGTAGTTTTGCAAAAAAAGTAAAAATAATAATTTTTATACTAATGGCGCACCGTGGCACAATGCTCCATTACTAGTTTAAACTAGTAATGGCGCACTATGCAACTGTGCGCCATTAGTAGTTTTGCAAAAAAATAAAAAAATACAGTAGTGGCGCACTCTGTGGCTGGTGCGCCATTAGTAGTTCTAACTACTAATGGCGCACTCTGCCCGGATGCGCCATTAGTATGTTTGAAAAAATGAAAAAAAAACATTTTGTTACTAGTGGCGCACCGTGTGCCTGGTGCACCATTAGTTTCTTCCACACTAATGGCGCACCAACAGATGGTGCGCTATTAGTATATAGTAATGGCGCACCACATGTCTGGTGCGCCAGTAGTGTCATTTCCATCTATAGCCCTTTTCCTAGTAGTGATAACAACATACGTTGTTCCCTTTGTCATCGGTATGTTATTTGCCCGAGATTCGATCGTCGGTATCTCAATACCTAGTTCAATTTCGTTACCGGCAAGTCTCTTTACTCGTTCTGTAATACATCATCTTGCAACTAACTTATTAGTTGCATTGCTTGCAAGGCTTAAGTGATGTGTATTACTGAGAGGGCCCAGAGATACCTCTCCGACAATCGGAGCGACAAATCCTAATCTCGAAATATGCCAACTCAACATGTACCTTTGGAGACACCTGTAGAGCACCTTTATAATCACCCAGTTACGTTGTGACGTTTGGTAGCACACAAAGTGTTCTTCCGGTAAACGAGAGTTGCATAATTTCATAGTCATAGGAACATGTATAAGTCATGAAGAAAGCAATAGCAACATACTAAACGATCGGGTGCTAAGCTAATGGAATGGGTCATGTCAATCACATCATTCTCCTAATGATGTGATCCCGTTAATCAAATGACAACTCATGTCTATGATTAGGAAACATAACCATCTTCGATTAACGAGCTAGTCAAGTAGAGGCATACTAGTGACACTTTGTTTGTCTATGTATTCACACAAGTATTACGTTTCTGGTTAATACAATTCTAGCATGAATAATAAAAATTTATCATGATATAAGGAAATAAATAATAACTTTATTATTGCCTCTAGGGCATATTTCCTTCACATTTATAGCTGCAAACATTCATGGTAGCGGAAACCCCGCGAAGGTGGCGACATTGTTTTGCGGCAACGAACGTCGTTTTTTTCTACTACCGAAGATTTTTTTCTGCTACATCCACTTATGACTTAGCTGTGGCCCCTTGACGGCGGCACGACAGTTTGCTGCAACTGTGTGGAATCTTGCTACTACCATTGATAGTTTTTGCTACATCCATTTCTTCACGACTTCCACGGTGCTTCAAGCGCGACAACGAGCATAAAAAGTGATGCTGGTGGTGGGTTATTGTGAATCCCGGCGACGAGATCTAGCACGCGGTAAGGGGGCAGATGCTGCAACCGGCTCACGATGAGCCACAACCTCGACTGACAAGGTTCGGCCATGACCACAAGGAGCTACAACCATAGAGCCGGGGAGCTGCAACCTCGAATCATTTTCGCTGGAATCGGTGGACGTGGTAAGCGCGACGGCCACCATGGCAAGCGCGGCGATGCTAGGGTCTTCGTGGTTTTAGTGTTTTTTCCGGCTGGTGCAGCGCCGCGTGAGAAGTGCTGGGGGAAGAAAGAAGATAATGTGTGGCCAAACCAAATAATGTGTTGAGCTGAATCGGGAGGATGCGTGGTGAGCGGCAAAAAATTGGGCCGGTCGTCCGCCACCTAGCGCGTGCCTTTCAATTTTGTGTGTTTAGAGGTCCCTTCATTTGAAAATATTTGAATTTCTAGGTTTATTCTAAGTTAGACCTTTTAAGTCTGGCCACATATTAAAATCTACAACATCAACTATATATACTATGAGAATATGTTTTATGATGAAATTAATTAAACTGAGTGTTGTAGTTGTTGGTATAGTTTATTAACATGGTCAAACTCAAAGATGTTTGACTTAGAACAAATCTATGACTTTAAGTATTTTGAAGTGGAGGGAATGTGTTTTAAACATATAACTCGTATCGCTCGGTCGAAATTGAGCCCCAAACTACCAGTCACTGGTATCGACACCATGTACTCAGTTATCATGGCCATTCCTAACTAGTGGTGGGCCAAAAAAATGAACAAAGTAGTGCACTAATAAATTAGGACATGTTTGAATTATTTATATAACAACAAAATAACCGCAACTGTACATAAATAGAAGGCACAAACACTAATAGGGTGTTTATAAGATAGAAAATAGAAAATACATTGTCAGTAGATAAACTACACAATTCCCTAGGAGTAGTTCCAGAAATGCTAAAAGACATGTAGGTATCAAATATTTTTACTGCACCCAAACAAAAATTGTGTTAATTAAGCAATTTAGCTGTTCAAGGGTTTTGACAAGAGAAATTGAGGTAGACATGCATGCATGCAATTATTTGCTCAAGCAAATTAGGGTAATGTGACCATTGCGATGAGGTGGGATAGCTATGTGCACTCTTAAATAACTAGATGGTGGCCCGCAAGTTGTTACGGTAACTTTATTAAAAAAATGAAAAAAGTACTTGCTAAAATTATCTAAATCTAATGGAAAGAAAATACAAGCTTGGAAATAAATAAAAATATGAAGAGTACAAAAACAACTTTTGAATATAGTTTAAAATGTCATTTCAAACAAAAAAGTGAAGAATGACTAACACCCATGTATGATGTGGGATCATTACATGCATAGAGTAATGCAAAAGTAATTGTAATTTGTATTTTAAATGCATGCCTTCCATATGTATCAAACTAAATGCATGGCTTGGGGGGGGGGGGGACTATATGCATGTTGAGAGATAACTTAAATGCATGGCTTAGTGGTGACATTGAGTTGGATATTTTTCATATTGAAAGAATTGGAATGAACTTTTTAAGAACCGGATGATACCCCGCAAGTTGCTGCGGGAATATTTTGCAAAAATATTTCATTGATATTTGATAGTATTGAAGATAATGTTCAAAGTAATACTATGAAAATTAAAAGTGCAAATACATGTGTTTGATTAATTGTAGTCGTAAAATAGGTATTAGATATCTCATGCATGTTTGCATGTTGGGATGTACATTTTTCTATGCATGATTGCATGTTATGGTGGGTCTTTTGCCATGTATGTTATTTGATGATGTGGCATGCTTACATGTTGAGAGAAATAATATTAGAGGCTAGCTATTTATATATAGTAGATATAGGATATTGGATAGGTGGGAATCCAATTCGGCTCTTGGAAGCATATGCTCTTGTGCATTAAAATTACTTTTTTTTGAAAATGTCAGAAAAAGTTTGAAAGAGAATAGATTGGTTCATTGTCACACTCAAATACTACCTGCAAATTTTTACTGGAAAAACTTAAGTATTTTGACTTGTGTAGAAAAAAAACAAATCAAACGCCAAATGTTACCTCCAAATATTACACTTAATTTTGTTTATTACCGATGACACACTGTTATCCCGCTTCGCATGAAAATTGTCAAGCACACTTGTTACACTAACAAGAAAATTTACACAAAAAATAATATTTTAAAAAAACCATATAATATTTATTTTGAGTTTACTGTTTATTTGAGAGCATATACACCCCGAGGCAAAACGGACATCCCATAAGATGAGGGCAAGCTATTTAGATCTAGAAGGTACCATTTAGGAAATACATTTTATGATAAACTTGATGCAACTAATTTAGTGTTGTAGATGCAGTATAGCTTTCAGTAAAGAGCATCTCTAGAAGATCCCCTAAAGTCTATATTCGAGGCCAAAACATTTAGTATAGGGCTTTAACCCATAGCTAGCAGATTCCCTATACACGTAAGTCCATCAAATTAGAACTTTCCATCCCTTCAAGACCAACACCTTGGACTAAATTTACTCTAGCAAGGGCACCTCTCAGGATAACTCGACGACGGCCACGTAAACCGCAGCCACTGCCCGCCGCTCGTGGCAACTCCCCTTGGCTCCTTCATAACCCCAACACCTTTTTCTCCACCTTCTCCTCCGTCGCTAAAGTTGTTTTTGCACAGTTGCATCGTTGATGCCGTCCCCATCGCAAAGGATCGATCCATCGCCGGCGAGCCCTGACCTGGCAAAAAAGGAGCCGCGTGTGGTTGGGGGAGCGAATGGAACCCACACATGAGCCTATGCTGGACGATGACGCCAAAATGGTCCTTCTTGGTGCTTTGTCTGGTTCAAAATCCTCTTTTCCAAACATGTGAAGACTAGTTCTTTTACCTTTAATTGGTGCTTTGTCTAATTCAAATTTGTACTTTCCAGACATTGCTGGGAAGCATTGGGTTTAGGCTTGAGAGAGTATTATTACAATGCTTTGCACTGTTTTGACACCATTTAGTTGGGCTTTTCCTAGTACTTTGGAAGTGTTTAGTTATTGCTAGAACTAGATGATACCACGCGCGTTGCTGCTGGAATTTGTACTGTGTAGGAGGGGATTTCATGGAGTGGGAAATAGTAGGGCATATGAAAAGAAATAGAGTGAATTCCGGCTTTTACCCCCTAATTAACCATTTTTGACACTATTTATGCCATTTAACAAATTTTCATCCAGATTACCCCATTTAGTGACAATCTTGTCTGTTCTTACCCCTTTTAAATTTTAAGAGCCTTCTTGCAAAGATCATGTTAATTTTACTTGAGACTAAGTGCCCAAATGTATATTTTTATAAAACCAAAAAAATCCGACCCTATGATGCCAATAACTTTTTTTTGCAAGAATCATGTCAATAACTGGTAGTACTATTTTTCAATGGACACACATCATTGGAGCCCACTAAAAAACACATGTACGACAATAGCACTGCAGACATGTAAAATAGACTGTGGTGTTTTTGTTTGATGATCTCCCAAAGCTTAAAATAAGTGGTTCCTATGATGTTCTGCATCAAAGAAGAAAACTAAAATATCATCACATTAAACCTAGAAACCGAGTACGAAAGTGTTACGCGCCGGGCACGACCTCATCCGGCGCTCCCGCGAGCGGCAGGGGAGGCAAACCCTACCGCCGCCGCCAGGCCCCCTCCTCCCTCCCTCGCCGCCGCCAGTCCGCGGCCGAGCGACGCCTCGTCGGCGCTGGCGGCGGCTGGCATGTTCTGGTGTCGGCTTGCGCGTAGGCGGCTTGTGTCGGCCTTCGATTCCTCTCCTTGTCGTCCGGGCACTACTTTGGTCGAAGGATTGGACCTCTCCAAGCTGCAGTCCGTCGCTCGTTTCGTGCCCGATAGCAGGACCGACCTCGTCTCGCGCCCGGCAGCACGACCGACCTCGTCTCATGCCCTACAGCACGACCAAGCTCGTCTCGCACCCGGTGCAGCAAGACGGGTCGATGGAGGCCAGTTTTGGCTGGCCTATTGGGTCTCGGCGCTGGGGGCTACCCAGGGGTGTGAAAGGCGGGGCCTTTCCACTCGTCTCTTTTGTTGGGGTACCAGCGGGTCTCGGGTGAGGTGGTGCCAAGGTCTTGGATGCCAGGGCGGTGGCCCTGGTGGTGGTAGCACGGTGCACATGGGTAGAGCCCATGGCTCGGTGTTGCCCGGTGGCCATGGCCGGGTGGGCGGCGTGGTCGCTGGGGTGTGGCATACGGTGGCGGTGAGTGTTGACCGGGGTGAAAACCTGTTCGATCTTCAGACGGACCGGCGGCGGCGAAGCTCGTTCCCTTCCTGAAGGCATCATCGCGGCTCTCATTGCCCATCATGTTGCTCCAGGGGAAACTCTGATCCTCAGGTCGGCTGGTGGTGGCCCTCTAGTATCGTAACCTTCCAGAAGGTGCCATCTTGGAGCCCACGGTTTATCGTATGCGGCTTCATCTCTTCGCGATGGCGTGTTCACGGTTGAGGACCCCGGTTGCTCTTGTAGTGCTAGGGGTGGTGTTGTTGTGCTCAACGCCTATGTATCATGCCTTGGTGTGTGCGTGTGTTGAGGTGGCGTGTGTTTGTACTGGTTGTGGATGATCGTTGCTTTATATATAAAGTGGGACGAAAGCTTTTTTTGGTAACCTAGAAACCACAACCCACAATGCAAAATTGAACGTACTTGACCGCCAAAGATAACTATTCCTCTTTCCCTCGATGTGGTGCGCACGTACCTGACAGCCATGAGAAAAAAACTGGGTGCGGCTAAACCAAGTGACCTGGTCGGGCATTGGAAAAAATGCCAAGAAATTTGATGGCAGGGAGTTAGCAAGAAGATCACTCTCAAAAATCTTATTGGGGTAAAAACTGGCAAGACTTTTGCTAAATGGGGTAATTGGGATGAAAAAATGTTAAATGGGGTAATTAGTGTCAAAAATGTGGAAGTAAGGGGTAAAAACTGGAATTCACTCAAAGAAATATAAATATATGTCCATTTTGAATGTTTGAATGATAACTTCCATCTCTAAACCAGAAACAGTTAAGTGCCCTTGATTGTCCTCGCACTTGTACATCCCAGGGAAGCATGTGCATGAGAACTGCATTCTCCACTGCAATAGGACATGATTGCAAACTCAAGGAGCAGCCAGGCCAAGAATTCAGCTGAAGAAACACTAGCACCATAAAGCATATGTAAATTGCAATGTATAAAAACAAATTTAGGGAACAAAAGCAGACCTTTAAAATCAGGAAGTACATTATTTGATCATGGACTATACTATCATATATCTGAAATTATGGATGTTCCGCTGTAAATTTATCCAAGGTGTTATGTTTCAACCAAATATTTATTAGCAAGCATAGCAGTGCTATAAAGGCACCATATACTTCGAATTTCAGAGAAATGCAAGCATGTTCGTAATAGTCGCTTTATATTTCCTTTCATTTATGTAGGTATCTGATTGTTGTGGTAACAGTAGAACACTACAGTGGGGGAAGAACAACAATGTCATCCCCATAACATTCACAATGGAATACTACTCCCGTGGAAAAAATCACCTGAAAATGAACCCGAATATGCCATATGTTGTGATTCTACAAAATAATCAGAGGAGAGCAATAAAAATAGTACATCCGACATCCGTACTAAACTAACCTATGTGAGAGGAGAGGAGACACAGAGATGCAGGACTGAAGTTGGGCACATTAAGTGGTAGCTTCATCTCTTTCCTCTTTCAAGATCACTAAAGAAACAAAACGAAGAAGAATATTGACCATCTAGCGCTTCCAATAAAAAACCTACTGGATTCGAGAAACAACAATAATCCATCACATCTAGACACATGTGTGTTAGCGGTAGTTGAGTTAGAGGAGTTTCGGGGAGAGAGACTGACCAGACTTGTTGCCACAGATGTCATTGTAGACGCCTAGATGGAATAGAGCATCGTACTAAGAAAAACTTCCTACCACACACAAATCAGAGTGTCAAATGAAGCTGACTCAAAAATAAAAAAACATTCCTAGGTTGAAAGGAAGGAGAGCCCCCACCTCTGGCACAATTGATGCTGGAGGAGGATAGCAGCGGCGAAAGGTGCAACTCGGTGAGTTGAGGCCTGGGCGTAGGGCTTGAGCAATCATAGCCCACAACGGCGGGGATCAAGGGGCTCCGAGAGATGTAGAGATAGAGGAAGGATCATGAGGCTCCGATGCGGCAGCAATGTAGAGATGTAGAGATATTTCTATCTTTCTTATTACGAAGAGAGACAATTAGAGCTTATTTTGCTTGTTGAAACAGACAGAAATTATATTAAAAAAAGGTATAATGAGGTATGTATGTAACATCAATCGCATGATCCACGAAGCTACTCTAATTAATACTATATGATTATCATGACAACATGCAGCTCGCACTTTAGACTTACAATAACTGAAACACATATTTTTTTCACTTACGTGGATTGTGATTGGCTGTCCCAAAAGAAATTGAACTAACAATACACTTGGAGGAATTAAACAGTAGAAGAACAGACTCTTCATGTTACTCAGAATATCTGGTTGCAAGGTTTTGTGGCGAACCCAAGGCTGCAACGTGATATAGGAAATCGGATAGCATAATTTGACAATAGTTCAGAAAGACCAAAACAATAGGAAATGCATAGATCGGATGGCCTATAATATAATACAAACATTCACTCTTCTGGTAACGAACATCCTGTAGGTTAACTTCCTGTTGAAGTGGCAAAATAGTGGAGGAGGGTTAGGAATGGATCCATGGAGGAATCACGAAGAACCTAAGACAGTACGAGGAAAGAAGCATGCCGAAGCAAAATGTCAGCATGTAACTTCTGCAAGAGCGGAAAAAGATTAAGGAAGAAGAAAAAATAACAGCACATCAAGGTTAATTAGGGGATTTAATCAGGGATTAACATAAAAGGGATCAGTTAACCTCTCATGAGTGAAATTCTCTGCACCTTTGAAGGCAAGGCAGTAGTAGTGAATATAGTATAGACACGTGTGTCTGGGTACCTGTAAATTAAATAAAACCAAGAAAGGAAACACAAAAGTGAGTAAAATGTGTTGGAAATATGAGCAATTTACCGAATGATTTTATTAACAGAAATACTAGATAAAGCATGACTAATATAGTAGAGATAAAACAAGTCATGCGTTCTGACAGAGAGAAGGAAAATAGCTTCTGCATATATGAAACGTAGCTTATCATATCTATAGCAGACAGTAGAACTAGTTGCATATATGAGGTAGAACCTAACATATTTAGGGCAAGTACTAGTACGAGAAACTGTGGCGGGATATCTAACAGAAAGAAGAACACATACGGGACAGCAGCAGCAGTAGCACTGGACTTGGGGTCGGTGTCCTCGCCAGCCATGTCGTCGAGGAGGTTGTCGACGTCGGGGAAGAAGTCGTCGTCGTGGAAGTAGTCGTCGGAGTCCGGGGCGTCCGTGACGAAGGAGTCAGTCAGTAGTCGCGCAGAGCGCTCCCCAAAAACCTTATCACCCTTCTCCCGTACAGGACTCAAAGAGGTGCGGTTTCGGAGGCCTACTGTCCCGACCTGCGGTGCACGCCGCAAGCCGGGATGAGGAAGACAGCAGCAGCTCAGAGATTGGAACCGGTGGCGAGAGGAAGGAGAAGTTCTGGTGCATCTCTCTGAGAGGAGCGACCTTCCTTTTATAGGCGCAAGAGAAGGAGGCGAGAGGCTGAGCCGGGAGCTGAAGGGAACGCGGGAGACGAACAGACAGCAGCCGAAGGGTGCAGCGTTCGTATTCAATATCCACTAGAGCAAAAGCTTTTCAGCTCCCGAGTGACCTCTCATATACCCGTAGTGCGTGGAAAAAATTTAGACATCGGCTCGGCTCATTCCCGCGGCGTGGCGTTGCGAGGCGGGCGGCGGAGGAGGAGCGCGCGTGGATATCTCTCTTGTTCTCATGCTCGTACATGTGGGGAAAGAACCTCCCTTATAAGGAGGTCCAACTCCCACTAAACTAGCAATGTGGGACTAAACTTTAGTAGTATCCCTTGCCTTGCACAAATGGGCTAAGTGGGCCTCTAGGATTTATTAGGAATTTCTGAAATAGTTATTGGGCTGCCCAAAATAGACTAAATTCCAGCAATCCCCCACCAGATCCCAGAGGCACACAGAAATTTGCCTTTGGTTCCAAAACACTGTTTTATATACCGGTACTGCAGTGGAGACTGTTAAGTTAAACTTCCACCTAGAACTCTATGCTACACTAGTAAGCAACTTGAACAGTGGACTGGGCCTTGAACTGCAAGTTTTCTGCGAATCTAGCTTCACATAAAGCCTTGACCGATACGTGGCTACCGTGGGTCTTCCCCGCGGGTGGAGCTTATGCTTCATACTCCGAGACCTTTCATGAGTTTACTAGAGAGAACCCTACTCTCATAGATTGCGACGTTTAACAATCAGACTCATATAGGTGCGTTCTTCAAAAGATGTTCTGCAGGACAACATCTCTGCTTCAAAGAGCCACTTAGAACACATTAAGATATACATCAACCTGCCATGCAGATTAGGAGAGTATTGCATCTTTATGGAGTGGTATTTTAACAGTAAGGGTACTCTCCTCCCAGTTGACCAACAGCTTGTCTTCCACATCTAATTCACGGGATCTCCGATCACAAAGAATAGGTTACCACTGTGAACAACTCATATTCTGGGTCTCATACCCATCTCCCTTGATGCATTATCTATCACATTACGTGATAGACCCTTAGTAAAAGGATCTGCCAGATTTTTAGACGTTTGGATATAATCCAATGCAATAACTTCGGAGTTTCTCAATTTTCTGACAGACTTTAACCTTCTCTGAACGTGTCTTGATGGCTTCATGTTATCCTTTGAGCTGCTCACTTTCGTGATCACAGTTTGATTGTCTTAGTTCATAAGAATACCCGGTACAGGTTTCTCAACAACCGGCAAGTCATTCAAGAGCCGGCGAAGCTAATCTGCTTCGACCGTAGCTGTATCTAGTGTTGTGAGTTCTGCTTCCATTGTTGACCTCGTTAAGATGGTCTGCTTGCAAGACTTCCAAGAAACAGCGCCACCTCCATGAGTGAATACATAACCGCTCGTGGCCTTTATCTCATCAGCATCTGAGATCCAGTTTGAGTCACTATACCCTTCAAGCACCTTTGGATGCCCGGTGTAGTGAATTCCATAATTTGCAGTGCCTTTCAAATAACGCAAAACTCTCTCTAGGGCTTTCCAATGCACATCTCCTGGTTTTGAGACAAACCGACTCAGTTTGCTAACAGCAAAAGAGATGTCAGGTCTTGTAGCACTTGCTAAGTACATAAGCGAGCCAATAATCTGAGAATATTTCAATTGATCTCTAGCAATTCTTCGATTCTTTCAAAGTAACACACTCGCATCATATGGTGTTGGAGAGGGCTTGCAGTCACTATAGCCAAAGCGACTCAAGATCTTTTCCACATAGTGAGATTGAAGCAATGTAATCCCACCATCATCGTCTCTCAACAACTTGATGTTCAGAATGACATCAGCCACTCCTAAATCCTTCATCTCAAAACAACGAGATAGGAAATCCTTGATCTCCTTAATAACATTCAGATTTGTTCCGAAAATCAGTATGTCATCAACATACAAGCACAAGATAACTCCCTCGCCCCCACCATGGCGATAGTATACACATTTTTCAGCTTCGTTCACAACAAAGCCTGCAGCTGTTAAAGTTCTTTCAAACTTCTCATGCCACTGTTTGGGTGCTTGCTTAAGTCTGTACAAAGATTTCAGCAACTTGCACACTTTCCCTTCCTAACCATCTAGTACAAACCAATCTGGTTGTTCCATATAAATTTCCTCGTCCAACTCTCCATTTAGGAAAGCAGTCTTAACATCCATTTGATAAACGAGAAGACCATGCGAGGCAGCTAGTGAAAGTAGAACTCGAATAGTGGTCAGTAGAGCCACAGGTGAGTACGTATCAAAGAAGTCTTCACCTTCCTTTTGGGTATAACCGTTAGCCACGAGCCAAGCCTTGTACTTCTCAATAGTATCATCAGGCCTAAGCTTCTTCTTGAATACCCATTTGCATCCTATAGGTTTGCACCCATAAGGACGATCAGTTATCTCCCAGGTTTCATTCGCCAAGATGGAATCCATCTCACTACGAACCGCTTCCTTCCAGTAGTCAGCATCTTCAGATGCATAGGCCTCTGAAATAGAACTGGGAGTGTCATCTATGAGATACACAAGAAAATCATCACCAAAGGACTTTACAATCCTTTGTCTCTTGCTCCTAGTAGGAACTTCATTGTTCTCCTCCACAGGACTTTCAAAGTGTTCTATCGAAATGGCAGGTTTGGTAATTGTAACTGGTTCCTGATTCGATGAACCAGGCATCTCCTGATTAGATGAGGTAGCCGTATCCTTCATGGGAAATATATCTTCAAAGAAAGTCGCATCATTCGACTCCATGATCGTACCGAAATGCATGTCAGGTACCTCAGATTTTACAACCAAGAATCTATAGCCAATGCTATGAAAAGCATATCCCAGGAAAACACAATCCACAGTCTTTGGTCCAAACTTCCGCTTTTTGAAATTGGAGCATTGACTTTCGCCAAACAACCCCATGTTCACAGATAAGAGAGTTTTAACCTTTTCTTCTCCCATTCCTCGAATGGAGTTATCTCTTTGTTCTTTGTGGGGACTCGGTTCAGGATATGACATGCTGTCAATATCGCCTCCCCCCACCATGCCTTGGAGAGACCCGATGTATCTAACATGGCGTTAACCAAATCAGTTAGAGTACGGTTCTTTCTTTCGGCCACCCCATTTGACTGAGGTGAGTAGGGAGGAGTCCTCTCATGGATTATACCATGTTCCGCACAAAAAACATCAAACTCATTGGAAAAATACTCTCCACCACGGTCGGACCTAAGCCTCTTGATTTTTCGATCAAGTTGGTTTTCCACTTCAGCTTTATAGATCTTGAAAAAGTTCAAAGCCTCATCCTTAGATTTCAGAAGATACACACGGCAGTATCTAGTGGAGTCATCAATTAACTTCATGAAATATTTCTTTCCACCTTTTGTCAACACACCATTCATTTCACATAGATCTGAATGTATGAGCTCTAGTGGTGCAAGATTTGTTATTTTCGTAGTCGTGTGAGACTTACGAGGTTGCTTAGCTTGCACACACACTTGACACTTAGATCCTTTGACGGTGGTGAAACTAGGGATTAAGTTCAACTTCGCTAGTCGCGACATGCAACCAAAGTTAACATGACAAAGACGTGAATGCCACACATTGGATTCACTATCGTTGCAAATATGATTAACAAATTTATTGCAAACGTCTGATAAGGATAAACGAAACAAGCCTCCTGACTCATAGCCTTTACTAACAACGGTTTCATACTTGGATATTACAAATTTATTCGACTTAAAGACAAGCTTGTAGCCATCTCTACACAGAAGAGATCCGCTAACAAGATTTTTATTGACGGAGGGGACATAATGCACGTTCTTCAGCCGCACGATCTTCCCCGAAATAAACTTCAGATCGACCGTGCCAACACCACAAACAGAAGCACTTGAACCGTTGCCCATCAGCACGGTTGAAGTCCCTGCGGTCTGATAAGACGAAAACATGGAAATATCACCGCATACATGCACATTAGCACCCGTGTCAATCAACCAGTCAGGAGAATGACATACTGAAAGAATAGTGGGAAATATACCATACCCAGCATCCTTCATGTCAGTGTCTCCAATGACAACATTAGCGGTCTTGCCGCCTTTCCCAGGATGACGCTTGTCATAGAGATTAGGGCAACTAGGAGCCCAATGATCAGGATCCCCACACACATGACAAGCACCTTTCTTCTTGCCATTCTTCTTCTTGAAGTTCGTGTGTTGCACAGCCTTGTTCTTCCCATCAAACTTTGCTTTTCCATTAAACTTGCCCTTGTTCTTGAAATTGTGGGGCTGAAAGTTCTGCTTCTGTACCACATTGGCACTAGATCCTCCCTCAATACCTCGAGCACGTGTGTCCTTTGCTCTCGCCTTTTCTTCCACATCAAGAGTGCCAATGAGATCCGGGACGGAAAACTCCTGCCTCTTATGCTTCAGCAAGGTAGCAAAGTTCCTCCATGAAGGAGGAAGCTTAGTGATGATACCTCCAGCAACAAACTTGTCCGGTAGCATACAACTGAAGTGCTCAAGTTCTCTAGCAAATGACTGTATCTCATGGGCTTGCTCAACCACGGAGCGCTCTTCAGTCATCCTATAATCATAGAATTGCTCCATGATGTACAGCTCAGTGCCAGCATCCGAGACCCCAAACTTGGCCTCGAGTGCATCCCACATATCTTTTCCATTATCAATTGACGCATAAGCATCAACTATGTTCTCACCAAGAACACTCAAGAGAGTAGCCTTAAACAGAGTATCCATTTTCTGAAAAACTTGTGCATGTTGAGCATCAAGCTCTCCTTCAGGTTTGCCGAGAGTGGCGTCATAGCAACTCATGGTTTGAAACCATAAGACTGCTCTCACGCGCCACCTCTTATAGTGGATACCCTCAAACATAGGAGATCTCATGGAAGCAACAAAACCACTCAGGGGAAATTGCCTATAATAAGGTTTTTGGATTGTTGGAAATATGAGCAATTTACCGAATGATTTTATTAATAGAAATACTAGATAAAGCATGACTAATATAGTAGAGATAAAACAAGTCATGCGTTCTGACAGAGAGAAGGAAAATAGCTTCTGCATATATGAACTGTAGCTTATCATATCTATAGCAGACAGTAGAACTAGTTGCATATATGAGGTAGAACCTAACATATTTAGGGCAAGTACTAGTATGAGAAACTGTGGCAGGATATCTAACAGAAAGAAGATCACATACGGGACAGCAGCAGCAGTAGCACTGGACTTGGGGTCGGTGTCCTCGCCAGCCATGTCGTCGAGGAGGTTGTCGACGTCGGGGAAGAAGTCGTCGGAGTCCGGGGCGTCCGTGACGAAGGAGTTAGTCAGTAGTCAGGCAGAGCGCTCCCCAAAAACCTTATCACCCTCCTCCCGTACAGGACTCAAAGAGGTGCGGTTTCGGAGGCGGCTCATTCCCGCAACCCGCGGCGCGTCGTGACGAGGCGTGGCGTGGCGAGGGGCGGTGGAGGAGGAGCGCGCGTGGATATCCCTCTTGTTCTCATGCTCGTACAAGTGGGGAAAGAACCTCCCTTATAAGGAGGTCCAACTCCCACTAAACTAGCAATGTGGGACTAAACTTTAGTAGTATCCCTTGCCTTGCACAAATGGGCTAAGTGGGCCTCTAGAATTTATTAGGAATTTCTGAAATAGTTATTGGGCTGCCCAAAATAGACTAAATTCCAGCAAAATGTACTCAGCAAAGTACTCGGCAGATCTGAAACATCAACGAATATAATACCCATTATTATAGAGTTTAGTTTGCATATTGTGATAAAATCTCACAAAAACTTTTGGTGGCACTAGTGATGTTGGGAGAGCACATGAGACATGGGTAAGAATGTAAGTTTGGCAGAGGCGACCAGATCCCTGGTGCAAATAGCCCCTCTTCTTCATCTCCAAAAGCATGTCGTTCCAACCGGCTGGTCGCACTCCAGACCAGAGCGAAAAGAGTACAGGCTGAGGGTTGTATGATGGGCGGCGGCAAGGTTGCTGGTGGCGCCACGCCGTCTTCAGGTGGGGTGTGACGAGCAGCCGCCGGCGGGTGAAACCAATGCAGACGGTGGACGGCGGACATCGACGGCCGATCGAACCCAATGTGGGGCGCCCTGGGTGCGCTACGGGCGTGCGATGTTTCCGTCGAAGTGCACCGCGGTGGAGGAGCATCGAGCCTGATCTGCCTGATTATGAGATCGCGCGTGGTTTTGGTGGCTGCAGCTCCGTGAGATGATGTGGGAAGCAAGGAGATAAAAGAAGCGAGACTGAAGATCCATCTGGGATGTGATCGGCTGTTATTACATACAGAAGCCGAAGAGGAAACGATGGGTCATGAGACGTTTGGGTGACCAGATTATCTTGCTGCGGTACTACAGATTTGGTGGTTCAATTGACCCTGAGGAGGCGGTCTGGTCTTGCCTTAGGTGGGTCAAGTATGGCTGACGTGGCTAAATTGCTGATGTGGACATGTTGCAGGTTAAGATAAATAGGTTAGTGGGGGTGAACTTTTTAGGTATATAGGATAAGGAGAAATACATGTGTGTTTTGTACAATAGAAATAGAGAGGAATATCCAAACCATATGTTGATGTGTTGTGTGAGCGATCAGAAGGTCTTACACCTTGCTCTGTAATGTCATGGCTAAAAGTAGTGCTATTTCTGTCCCCGAATTCCCTATTGCAAGACATGAACTTTGTAGCTTGTCTGAACCAAGGTCTTATCGTTTTGGCTTTGTAAGCTGTGGTAGTGCAGCAAGACATGAATTTTGTATTTAGACATCAAGTCAGTTTTGCTGATCTTGGTGTATTATAGCTTATTGTATAGAAGAAAATATATGGCTTTGCAATTGTGCCAATTACTAAATTAAGATGGTGTTTTAGAAGCTTTATATTTATAACTACTTTAGTAAGTTTGCTTACATGCTTGCTATGATATTTCCAGGGCAACAAATAAGCCCCAAGTTCAAACCAAGATCCAGTTGCAAGTTCAAGCCTCTTCTTTGGATTCAAACATATATTTTCCTAATGCATTTGGAATGGCAAGTTTTAGTCTTTTACCCTCCATGCCATGCTTAATACAAAGTATGAACCTTTGAAGATACGGGTTTTCAATGAACGCAAGTTTAACCCTTTAATGGTCTTTCAAAGATCTTGACACTATTCCGATCTGCATTTTATATGATTATGTTTGACATATTTGAATATGTGAAGATGATGCGCTAGATCATTTTAATATCGATAGTTGAAAATATGCACAATTACTTTTGGTTAATTATCCTTTTTATATTGTAAATGTGCTGAATGTACATATTGAGATGTGCATGCTGATCGTTTATGATTACAATTCGAAATAGGAGCCAAAGAACATATGACATATGCATTACACAAATCGCTGACAGCCAGACAAGAAAATTTGAATTGCAATCAAAATGCCACCAAATGAAATCCTCGTAAGAATGAGTTTTCATCCATTTCCACCAATTAAAATGAAAACCTAGCTGGGTGCCAAAGGAGGTTTACAGAAATGGGATTTCATTTCATTTCATTTGCAACCCAATGAAATGAAATCAAAAGTGCGAAACAAGCTGTAAATGAATACGGCCCACCGCTCTATGTTTATCCATTCTCCCGGTTCCCCAAATTTCGAACTTCCCAGGGCGAAAAACGGTGAAAAGAAGAAAGAAGAAAAGAGGAAATATCCGTGCGTTCTGATTGGTGGATTAGACCCTCCCACAGATCGCGCCCCGCCTATAAAACCCGCGCCCCTCACCGCCCATCCAATCCACCAATCGAAGCAGCGAGAGCAATCCGATCCAGCGCCGCCGCCGCCGCCGCCAAACCCTCCTGCCCACGTCGCCGGAGAGAAGAAGGGGAAGATGGCCAGGTGGAAGGGCCAGAGGAAGAAGGCCGTGACGCGATCCGTCAAGGCCGGGCTCCAGTTCCCGGTCGGCCGCATCGGGCGCTACCTCAAGCGGGGCCGCTATGCGCAGCGCATCGGGTCGGGCGCCCCCGTCTACCTCGCCGCCGTCCTCGAGTATCTCGCCGCCGAGGTAAGCCGTCGATCTTCCCCGCCCTCGAGCGTATGCCTTGTCCGGCTCCGGCCATGTTCCTCTCGTGCTCGCCTCACCAGACGACCGATTTCCTTTTTGGTTGCGCGTCTGCAGGTCCTGGAGCTGGCCGGCAACGCGGCCGTGGACAACAAGAAGACGCGCATCATCCCTCGTCACCTGCTGCTCGCGATCCGCAACGACGAGGAGATCGGCAAGCTGCTCGCCGGCGTCACCATCGCCCACGGCGGCGTGCTGCCCAACATCAACCCCGTGCTGCTCCCCAAGAAGACCGCCGAGAAGGCCGACAAGGACTCCAAGTCCACCAAGACCACCAAGAAGAAGACCACCGCCAAGTCCCCCAAGAAGGCTACCGAGGAGACCACCGCCACCGAGGACACCGCCAACGCCGAGGAGACCGCCGCCGCGGATGAGGAGTAGCGAGGCTTGGCTGCATAGGATCGGAGGGAGCCTGTCATGTTTCCGAGTTGCGTCCTGTATGTAATCGTTCATGGTTGTCGTTAGTATCGCTTATCGATCCGGGGTTGTTGCTGAACGGAATCTGAAAACTGAACTGTTTCGCCTTCCATTCAGTCTTTACATGTCAATTTGATCCGTCTGCATTGTGCTCATCTCATCTGGATCTTGATGCTGCGTGGATTTCTTTGCTCGTTATGATGTTTTGGTAAATTTGTCATGTCACTGATTGATGTGTTTGGTAGTGAAAGTAATTTGGGTGCTTGGTGGAAAGAAGATGCAGGTGCAGTATGCAAACAACGGATGATCTACAGACGATGATGATGATATAGATGAGTAAGTCCTTATCCGGTATTGTTTCTTGTTCCGAGCAAAACACATGATCAACATATGTATTAGTCTCTGCATTTGCATGATCACCAGTACATATTTCAAGTTCTGTATTATGACCAACTTCAAATAGATTATAGTCTTTTTGTTTTTTAGCTTGCCATTGTCTGCAGCATTGTGACTGTCCATAACTGAAAAACAGAGGTACACCTGATCGGTCAGCTGTTTCTTTTCCACATTAGCATGGGTACGAGAAACAACTTATGCCCTCGTCTTAAAGCTTGAGTATGTCATCAAATCCCAGGTATACAGCTATATATTAAGTGTATAGCCACGTCTGAAGTAATCAATCCGCTATTGTTCCGTTTACTGATCGAGGAGAATTAAGGTATGATGTTTGAACATTTAGGTCTTGGTTTTTGTTAGGTCATCACATGTCAGAGAATGCCCGCAAGTTATGCAATCCATTTTCCCATGGGGATTGAAGGCACGAAGTTCCATAATATGGAAGAGGCGGGTCTTCTCTTTTTCATGTATCTAGCTCACTTAGTCGGGTTTTCTTTTTTCTTTTTTAAAGAAACTCAGGGTCTTTTCCAGCTAGCTCATGTACTAGTCCGTCCATCCTTCATCCAGCTTACTACATGTAGTTTCGCGCACACGCATATAAATTGGT
>NC_053028.1:697165045-697284720 GCF_003073215.2 Triticum urartu
GGGGTGGCTGGGCTAGGCGGCATGGAGGCCCGGCCCGGCCCGGGTAGCGACGCTCCATCCTGTCTCTTTCTTTCTTGTGGACGGATGTGCTCTCTCTCTCTCTACAAGAAGAAGAAAGATTCGCCATTGATTCCGTACTCGTTAAGTTGAGTCATCTTTAATTCAGTGCCCTTGTCCAATCATGGAATCGGTGGGGAGATGCCCTTTGTTTCATTGTTTGAACAACAATACCCCAAATATGACTTCAATTTTTTCTTTATTCCAAAAATGTTACGGGCCTTGAGTCGTCATGTGACTATCACGTGCGATTTGCACGCGAAAATGGGTTCCCGTACTTAAAAACTTACCTCGTCGCCAATTAGGCACCCCAGGCTTTACACTTTATGCTTCCGGCTCGTATGTTGTGTGGAATTGTGAGCGGATAACAATTTCACACAGGAAACAGCTATGACCATGATTACGCCAAGCTATTTAGGTGAGACTATAGAATACTCAAGCTTGTTAAGTTCGTGACTCGTGAGCGCTCGTTAACAGATTATAATGTGTCACGATATACAGGATGGATGTGTAGGTGTGGTTCTCAAGATGAATTTTTATTTTTTTTTAAACGGAGGCAAAAGATTTGCCCCATTCATTAAATAAGAAGGAGGTTTAATAAGGTTTTCAGGCACCGGCCAAAGACCAAAAAAAAAATACAAGCCGTTACTCTCCCGGCATCAGAGGACCCAAATGTTTTGCCCCTGCCAGGACCCATAGCGTCGCCTCATGCTTGATTACTTGGAGGGTGGTAAACGTTGGAGCGGAGCGGCCTCGAAAAACTCATGCGTTCCTCTCATCCCAAATTGCTTTCGAAACGAGCATGGAGATAGACGGTATCACTTTTTTGTGAGCACTGTGGGCGGAAGCCGATTCACACCACCACTCATGGATGCTCCTGTAAGCCGCCCAACCTGAAGTATCCAAATCAATGAGTTGAAGCCAAGTTCTGACCATCTCCCAAACTCTCAAGGTGTATATACATTGAAAGAAAATGTGCTCAACGGTCTCTTGCTCACGCCTACAGAAGGTGCACGGGCCACTGTTTGGCCACCCTCGCTTGGCCAAGCGAACGGATGTCCATAACCTGTCTTGGATGGCAAGCCATGCAAGAAATTTTACTTTGGGGGGGGGGGGGGGGGGGGGGGGCAGGCTGTCCAGACCACCTTGTACATGACAGAACGGGTGATTGTCAAGTAGTGCGCGTTATAAGCCGAAGACGCCGAGTAGCTCCCACAGGCCGTGTGTTTCCACAAAATGGTATCCTCCACGCCCACTTGTAGCTGCACTCTGCAAAGGAGGATCCAAAGATCCAGGAATTGCCGAATGTGCTCGAGTGTGAATATTGTCGTCATATTGATCTTGGTGATCCAGACATTCTGTGATAATGCCTCCCTGACCTTCCAGGTTTTCCTCTTGGAGGCGTCAAAAATAAGCGGGGCAATATCTTTTGGTTTCCTCCCATTGAGCCATGGGGACTCCCAAAAAGGGGCGCGCGCCCCATTCCCAATCGTGATAGTAGTGGAGGCATAGAAAAAAGCTTTGTCGTCCTTGTCGCATGGATTTCCAAGCCCAACCCACAATCGAGAAGGGTCCGTCCACTCGAGCCACAACCAGCGGAGTCTGAGTGCTTGGCAAAAATTCGCAAGATTGAGCACACCAAGGCCGCCACACTCCTTAGGCCTACAGACGCTTTCCCAGTTGACTTTACATTTGGCCCCGGTCGTTTTGTTAGACCCCGACTAGAAGAAGGCACGCTCCAGCCTGGTGATGTTGCTTAAAATGCCGGGAGGGATGACGAGGGCCGTGGCAGTGTAGACCACCAAGGAGGTCATGACCGACATGACCAAGACCCCACGACCCGGAGCAGCAATATATCTTCCCTCCCAAGGAATAAGCTTGGTAGCCACTTTATCTTGGAGATATTGGAAGTCCACACACTTGAGCCTCCGAATTGACAGAGGAAGGCCCAAGTACTTCAGGGGGAAGGAAGCCCGCGCCGCCATGAGCCCCTGGAGGGTGTTGTCAAGATCATAGTTCTGACAGCGGATAGGGACGACCGAGCTTTTGTGAAGATTAGTGCAGAGACCGGTGACCTCTCCAAAGCAATGCAGAATGGTGGCAAGGTTGGTTACATCGTCTTTTATTGGCTTAACAAAAACAGCCGCATCATCGGCGTAAAGGGAGGTACGAAAGGAGGAGCCACGACCCCTAATCTTGTGCAGTAGCCCTTTAGTCGTGGCCAGATCTAGCAATTGCTGAAGCGGGTCAATGGCGAGGACAAATAGTAGCGGGGATACCGGGTCACCCTGCCGTAGGCCCTGGCCGTGCTTTATCGGTTGTCCCGGCACCCCGTTCAGCAAGACTCTGGAAGAGGAGGTACGAAGAAGTGCAGCGATCCAATCCCGGAAAATGCTTGGAAAACCCCGTCGTTGTAGAAGATCAAGAATGTAGTCCCAGCACACGGAATCAAAGGCTTTCCGGATATCTAGCTTGAACAACAAGGATGGTGTTTTGCCTCGGTTGAGACGGCGAGCCATATTCCGCACATACATGAAGTTATTATGAATACTCCTCTTTTTTATGAAAGCGCTCTGGGCGTTGGAAACGAGTCTATTCATGTGCGGGCTGAGCCTCACTGCAAGCATCTTGGCTATAATCTTCGCGATGGCATGAATCAAACTAATCGGTCTGTAGTCGGCGATGCCCTCCGCCCCCTCCTTCTTTGGGAGAAGAACCACATTTGCTGAATTTAGCCACTGCAAGTTGGAGGTTTGCAAATTTCCAAAGGAGTGAATTACGTGCATCACATCCCCCTTGATGATCTCCCAACAACTTTTGAAAAAAGCTCCAGTGAAACCATCTGGTCCGGGAGCCTTGTCACTTGACATTTCGTTAATGGCTGATTTGACCTCATCCTCAGTGAATGGGGCACCAAGCTCTTGTAGCTCCAGATCCGGAAAGTTTAGGTTGTCCCAGTTGAGGTCTTTTTCTCTCCGGGCGCCCCGCCCAAGGGCATTGGAGAAGTGATCAAAGATAATCTCCTCCTTGCGCTCATGCTCGGTTGCCCACCTGTTGTTGTGCTTGAGTCACAGAATGTGATTTTTACGCCTCCTAGCATTCACCCGCAGGTGAAATTTTTTCGTATTGGCATCGCCCTCCTTCAGGCTGGTGATACGTGCACATTGCTTTTTCCGAGAGCGCTCGAGCACCGACAAACTGATCACCCTCCTCTTGAGTCTGGCACGGAGGTCTTGCTCCCCGGCGGAGAGCAGCCTGGATTCTTGCGCTACATCCAATTTGAGAATAATCAAGAGGGCAGCATGTAGGTGGATTTTGGCTTTGGAGAAAAGGGATCTGCTCCAGACCGACAAACAGGAACCCGTCCTCTGTAGCTTATGATGACTACAAAAAATTTCAGTAGTTTGTTGCCTCATATGTTGATTAGATTGAATAGATGGGCCGAGGTGCTACAAAAAATTTGTCACGTAAGATAAAAATATGTGTTGTGTTGTTACTAACGAGCTTAACAAGCTACTCGTGAAACTCATTTGTTCGCTCGTTAAGCTCATTAAGCTTAACTAGCTGAAATCAATGATTGGATCTGTTTATTAAAAAGCGAGCTACGAGCTTAACGAGCCAAACTATCAAGCGCTTATTAAGCTCGCGAGCTATGAGCTTTTGGTCTAGCCCTGCGAGGATCCTTTCCGGTGTGAACTTGTTGTGTTTTCGACTGCCCAATAGGTCCCTTTTGAGTGACTGGCTAGAGATACGGATCACCTTGCAATTTCTCCACAGGCGATTTGTAGTGTAGAAAATATCATTGTGTGCAAACAAATAAAATCACATCAATGTTTTTGTCACCGACACATTACGATGGGACGCGGCTAGTGACTAGCCGGCCCATGTTTAAAGTGATGCATGTTTGAAATTTTACAATCCGCCCGAACGGGTGCATCAAGGGAATTCCCTATTCGGCGCCTTCAGCACCCATTAACATTCATTACATAAACTGGCGTTGAAGCCCCCTTACATGGCTCAAGCCATCTAAGAGTGTGATGGGGAGATACCTCTTCTCGGTTTCGGGAAGCTTCCCAGCCATTTTTTTTCTTTTTTTCTGATTTTGATATTTCCTGGATCAGTCTTGTTTCATTTTTTCTTTCTTTTTCTATTTTTTACTTTTTATTTTTCATTCGGCATTTTTTTTATTTATTTTACTTTTCTTTTTTCCCTTTTATTTTTCAAAATCCATGAAATTTTTTAAAATTTGATGTTGTTTTTCATGAAAATTGATGAACTTTTTTCAAGTTCATGCATTTATTTTCAAAATTGATGAACTTTTTTCAAAGTTGTTGAACTATTTATGAAAATCGAGGAACTTTCTGCCAAGTTTTGATTTTTTTAATTGTTTAACTTTTTAAAAAACAATAAACTTTGTCTCAAAATAGTTGATCTTTTTTTCAAAATTGAGGACATTTCTTCAAATCTGTGGATTTTTTCTATATTTGTGAAACTGTTTTTTTAAATTGAACATTTTTCGAATTTGTGATTTTATTAAATGCATGAAGAATTCATCAATTTATTTTTGAATCACTTCCAATTTTTTGGATTTTTCTGATTTTTTAAATTCAATGGTTCGACCAGTCAACTAGGCAACTGTCAAATGATGGGTCAGCGGTCGTTGTGTTTTTGGGGAAAACCAGCAATCATTCGTGCATATAAATGTAGTAGCAATCGTCTGTTTTTTTGGAGGGTGAGCGAGCAATCGTTTGGAATTTTTCAAGCGAGCGAGCGCGCTGGTGGGCCGGTCCATGATCGACCGTGCGAGCGCCGGCTTGTTAACTGGCGCAAAGAGCGCCAATTAGGAGCACCTTGCATGGGGTGTGTGCCTGCTCTTTAGGTCGGAAATTGAAAAAAGCGCATATTGCGTGTCAAACTCACAAGTCACAATGCATCGCATGGCTTGTCCCCCTCCTCTTTTTTTTGAGATAGCTTACCAGGCTTGACGCCTGGTTCCCCCTCCTCTTTTTTTGAGGCATATAGTTCCCATATTTTTTTGCTCGCATATAGTGATGTAAAAACTCTTCTATTTCTTCACGGGGGAAATATATATTAATTGCCGAAATGGGCTCGGACAGACGGCCACAACAGTTTGGAAAATGATTGGTTGGGCCCCCAGCGCTCTCTCTTCACAAGGGCCGTGCCCCACATCACACCCCTGACCCAGCCCCGTATCGCGCCCGGCGGGTGGCGTGCCGTGCCGGGTCTCGGTCGCTTTCGCCGTTCGCGCCGCCGCGCCAGCTGCCAACAAACCAGTGGCTGGCTGCGGTGGCCTTCGCGCGTACCCTGCACGTCTTCCGTGCGCGCCTTGACCCTCTGCCTGCTCGGCCGTCCGCATCACCGACGCGTCCGGTCACGCCGCATCTTCTTTTTTTCCCCCTTCTCTGCTCACTACCACGCGCTTTCGGGACGCGATACGAGATCCGAACGCGATTGGTATCGTATCGTATCGTATCGTATCACTGGAGGCTGTTGCGATTCCCTGCCTGCTGCATGCTAGGGGAACCGCCCTCGCTACATAAGAGGCAACAAACTAGTGCATTTTTTTACGGTCATCATCTTAATTACTTCTTAAAGACCACATCTACACACACATTATGTAGACCGTAATACATCGAAATTTGTTAACGAGCTCTCACGAGCTTAATGAGCTCCAAACGAATCGAGCCGAGTCTTAACGAGCACGAGCTTAACGAGCCGAGCAGCTCGTTAATTCACCCCTAGCTGCGTCGTGCAAACTAGCTCATCATCAAGATTTTTACTGAAGAAATCCTTTTGCAATATGCAATCTGTTTTGAAAGAAAATTTCCATTCCATCAAACCTCTTTTTATTTTGAGTTGATTTCATCAAACCTCTTGCTACATATACTACCCCAAACGCATGTGGCTTTCTAACTTCTACTCCCTCCGTTCGGAAATACTTGTCCTAGAAATGGTTGTATCTAGACTTGTTTTAGTTATAGATACATTCATTTCTAAGACAAGTATTTCCAAGCGGAGGGAGTGCGATTCAAGAGCACATGGCACTCTAATCATGTGATTTTCTATTAATGTGTTTTGTGAATCTTGTCAATCAGACAAGCCAAAATTTTGCATAGTTTTCCAAAAGAAAAGTGTTCCGAACGCATCCTGGCGATATGAGGACGCATCACAAGAACTAGGGTGAGGCAGAAGATTTTTATTTCACGCCAACGGCGACACCATCATCTCACCGCCGTCGAATGAAGACATACCGAATGCCCCAAGAGGGAGAAACTACGACTCCCACCGGTAGATCGGGGCCTCCCCGCACACCCCCACCAGCATACGAGGAGGAGGTTGACGATCTATCAGTGGACGCCGATGACTGCGGAGGCGAACCCTAGACCGCCTTTGGACACAGGCTGCATCCTGTATATATGCTTTTCAAATATATACTAAAAATAACTAAAACGATATTCATAGTGAATGTTTGACTGAAGTCATCTCCAAAACATCATGCGTAATTTCTTTATAGAAACGGATTGTTACTTCTTAGGGACAGAGTATGATTGTTCATTCATACTACTATATATTAACAGAGCGACAATCGGTCAAAGGCTTGTCGCAACAAATCGAGCTGCGTATTGCATTATTTCGAGAACCAGGTGTGATACATATTTCTTTAACTTTTATGTACACTGTCCAAAATATTCGGATAAATTATATCATTGCGGTGGACACGTGTGCGCATTGTTCAATTGGGGCGTGACTTGCATCGCATGTGAGATGTGACCTGGTCGGTTGCAATCTTTGACCAGATTAAACAAAGAAGCAAACTCTTCTTCACGTCTCATATTATTAAAAAGCATTACATGGGAGAACACTATCAGAATCGATTATCCGCCGGCTAATAATACGGACCTGTTCAAGCAATCACGTCATCGGCGATTGTTGAGACTCAACGTAGTATGCAGCAACTGTTCATCTGTGATGAAACATCAAACGCCACATGTTGTCGCCGTCGACAAGGAGGCACATCCAATTTGAGAGAAAGCCAATTTTCAATTTTAGCGGCAGTAGCTAACATTTTGCGAGGAGTAAATATCATAAAACCCACATGTCTTTGTGATGGAAATGTCAAATGCAGCAGCCAAAGGTTTGACTGGTGGAAAATTTCAAAAGTAAAACCACCTTTTTTTCAACACAGTACCGGCCGGCAGATCATCTTGAGATTGGTGAAGTCGTCGTAGAAGCCCTCATGGTCGATGGAACGTCTCCTCTCACTGAATGCACATTGCCAGAAGATTTGAAATAATTCCAGGAAAATCAATTGTGTTAACTTTTTTTTTCTGGTTTCCAACTAATAAAACTTTTACTGGTTTCTTGAAGATTTCGGTAAATTTAAACAACAGAAAAGCACACATCATGTCATCTTTGCAAAACTAAAGCACAAGAAAGAACATTGTAGGACCGTAAGCTCGTAGTTTCGGAAAATGCATTCACATCATTTTGATTTCTTTACAAATATATTTTCTGTAGCGAGCATGATGCGAAGATGATAGTACAAAATACACCCCGCCTCCAATGACATGTGCTTTTCAATGTCTAGAGAACAACCATCTAAGATGCCCCCTCTATTTTATTTAGTCAACAAATTTGCTTTGTCCTAAGTCAATCGTTCTACATTCTGACCGAATTTATATAAAGTAATATATACATTGATTCTAACAAGTGTATATGATGTGAAAATATATCCAGTAAATGTAATGGCATTGATTTGGTATTCTAGGTGTTATATTTTTATAAACTTAATTAAATTTTAGAAAGTCTGACTTGAGACAAAGCTAAATTTGTGGAGTAATAAAAACAAAGGGAGTACATACTTACAACCAAGTCTATGTTCCGTACGGTGCACATGCTTTTCGTGATTAAATTTCACCATCAATTAGACCAATAATATGCTAAATCATGCGGCTGAAAATTTATATCGTCGAATACTTCTTTTTGCACAGAAATTCAATGGTATAAATGTCGTGACACATAATTCATATTTTATTGGTTAAATTTCTTGTCAAATATTAATTCTAAAAACCACACACACCTTATAATATGAACTGATGGAGCCGGAAATGCCCTTTATTTGAAAACTTGAAAATTCAAAATTTTAATTTACATTTTTTTTGAAAAATACACATATACATATGGATGTGTACTACATGTCTGTGAAGTTTCATGATAATTTTTTTTGTGCGAGCCACACAGAAATGACAAAATCATGTGTCTCTAGCACATGATTTTTTTTGTACGGGCCACTTACAAACATATTTCGTGATGAAATTTCGCACAGTTCTAGCATATACAGTACATCTATAAATACTTGTGTATGTTTTTTTCAGATTTTTTTGACACTTAAAAGGTTGATTTTGATTGTTAAAATAAAGGCAAAAAAAATCCACTCTCCTGATGGTGTACTGATGACTGCTTACTGCGGCTGCTAGGAGGTTGAACGCCACAGTATGGCAGATAATGCATGCGTGGTGCTCACGTCCATCATTCCCGGTCTAGCGTGCAATAACAGAGTCCGAAAGGTAGATAATCCACGCCAGCAGTAGTGAATCAATTCCCCTCTCCTGTGGGTAGACTCTCTCCATCACAAGACATGGACGTGTTTGGATGACGTGCTCTTGCTTGAAACTGAAAGTTCACAGACCTATCACCAGCACCACGGCATGGCCGGCCTCCTGACGGCCATGGTGACGGTCTTTGGTTGGCTTAATTACATCCCATCTATCTACTAGTGCCACTCTGGTCTAGCGTGGAGAACTTGCAGGCGTAACTATATGAAGACCCGCTGCCAAGATGCTGTTCGGCACACACTTCATGCCTAGGTGAAAACTCTTGTTCTGACTTTTGTTGATTGGGCTCAGTAGCGACGAATTTATGTTGTTATTTTGTTGAAGACGTTGTTCACATGATGGCGGCAGCGTGAGGGTGTTTTATCCACTGATTGATGTACTCAGTTGCTTACAAACCATGTATTTATTGATATTTATTGGGTTACCCGAAAAGTCTGAAGGAGGGAGGGGGTGGGGGCGAAGGGAGGAACGGAACACATGTTTGACCAGAGAGGAAACCTCACATGCTATTTATAAGTGTTATTTTTTTGCGAGAAACTTTCGATCTATTCATCTTCAATTATGGCAGTACAACAAACACCAGAAATAATAAAAATTACATCCAGATCCGTAGACCACCTAACGGCGACTATAAGCACTGAAGTAAGCCAAAAGCATGCCGCCGTCATCGCGCCTCCCTCGCTGGAGCTGTGCACAACTTGCTGTGGTATACAGTTGGGAAGTTGTCGTACTAAGGGCACATAAGACCAACACACCCGAACAGCACCCGCCGCCAATGGAGAGAAGTATAGATCAAAAGGATCCAACCTAAAGACAGACGAACAAAGATCGGATCTGAGCAGATCCACCAAAGACAACCACCGACCGAATCCCGCGAGATCCACCGGAGACACACCTCCACACGCTAGACGCCCCACCGTGACGGGGCTAAGCGGGGAGAACCTTATTTCATCTTCAGAGAGCCGCCACCGTCTCGTCTGAGCAGGGCACAAACCCTAACAAAACTTAAAGAAGCACCTAAAAACGAAGCCCTCCTGCCTAGAAGTGCCGGGACCCACCGCGCACGCATGATCCTAAGGACATGGAGACGTGGCAGATCGGCGCTGCCACCGACGGGAGGCAGAAACCCTAGACGCCTTTCCTTGGCAGGGGAGACGAAGGGAGGAGAGACATGGATAATATTTATAAGTGGGATGCAGAGGTTCTGAGCCCGAGCTCAAATGAACAGTAAAATCAAAGAAAATGAAAAAAAATCAAAAAAAAAATCTGAAGTTTTTTGTGACAAACATTGACAAAAGTTTCAAGCGCTTGCAAAAAATCGTCATGGAATCATTTTCCTAGAAGGAGTACTTTCAAAAGCATTTTGGATCACTGAATTTGTTTATTTGCCACGCCTTACAGGAATGTGATCCCATGACGAATTTTTGCAAGCATTTGAAATTTCTGTCGATGTTTGTCACAAACAAATTTCAGTTTTTTTATTTTACTGTTCAATGAGCTTATTTGAGCTCGATCGGGAGCAGAAAGACACTTTCATTACAAGTGTTATTATATTACACAAATAGAGATTAGAGATTTGAACCGAACCGTCATAAACCAAAGAAGACGCATCTTGATCCCAGTCAAAAGGTGAGGAATATATGGAATTGGAAGACAGTAAAAAGGTCCATAAAGTCTTTCGTTAATACTCCCTCCGTAAACTAATATAAGAGTATTTAGATCACTATTTTAGTAATCTAAACGCTCTTATATTAATTTACAGAGGGGAGTATTATTATTTCTAGTGACCACGCTCTGCTTTACACGGCATGTGCTCTGCTCTAACAAGCCCGTTCCTGACTGATCCGGATAACGAGCGTCTCGCTGTCCTCAAGGAAGGAATTGAACTAGTCCAAAAGCCCGAAAGGTCGCTTCACCTGGAAGCCGGGCGCCACGTATGTCGCCGGAGACCGTGGCTGACCGACCAACATTTTCCACCTTCCCCGTCCCCCGCTACGATCGGGCGGCGCGCGGGTGCCGTGCCGCACAGGTCGGGTCGCTTTCGGCTTTCGCGCGCGGTCGCCGCCGGCCGGCGTACGGCCGTACGTGCGCATGTTCCTGGCTAGCAGTAGCAGTAGGATCTGGTACCCTTTTCACACCCCGGCCGGTCGACGAGCGCGGCGGACGACGTGCTCCAGCCACGCTGACGCCGCCTTTCTTTTTCTTCTTCTTCACTACGCGTTGTTGCAGCAGCCTTCTAGCTCGATGCCGACACGGGATACCAATTCCATTATGTTGCTGTCACGTTCAGAGCTACTGTACGTAACATTTCTGAAATGATTTAGGTTTTTTCCATTCATTTTTTAGATTCTAAATTAGTTTTATTAGCATTGCCGAGAAATGTTGAAACCGACGGCCAATAATAATACTAGTGCGGACCTGTTCAAGCAATCGAGTCCAGTCCCATGGAAGAGGCGTCTTCGTCGCAGGTTCAATTAATAATACTAGTTTAATAGCGACTGTTCATCGGTGATAAAACACCACGTGTTGTTGCTGTCCACAAGATGGCACATTAAAATAAGTAAAAATCTAAGTCTTTTCTTCAAAATAAATGACCAATTTCATTTTGAGACAACTCCATTCCACATCCCTCTTGACCCCATCCATCCCACCCAAATTTGTCATATGGTTATGATGACAACATCAAACTTTGATTTTATCCATATTACCCATTTGGATTTATAAAAAGTTCAAAATATACACCTCTAATACGAATTCATTGATTTTGCTCCAATTTTACATGCCATATCACTAGTTTTCTTAACTCTCTGTGCCAACTCGACACCCTTGTTGAATTATTCTCTAAGCTACAAAAAAGACCTACTCAGCAAGGAGGATGGCCATGCCCTCACTTCTCGGCCTTTCCGCATCTCATATCTCTCCTCTCTCTCTCTCTTTCTCCTCAGTTGACTTCCATGTCCATCATGTGTAAGGGTTTTGACATTTCCCGTTGCACCTGGAGCTCTTCAACCTCGTTGTATCCCTCCGAGATCTCGCGAAGAAGTTTGGTCCCGCCATATCCTATCACCCGACGTTGTCACACATTGTCAATATCTCGATAGGATCGCGTCCCGTGCCACACGCATATTTTTTGTAAACCGTACAAATCTAAAGGAAAACAGTCGCAACCATTGGAAAACTATGGCTAGATAAGAGGGGGGGGGGGGCAAAACAATACTATTACTTACTGTTTTTCCTTTCAACAATATCTTGCAAGCCCCGCCACTGGTCTCAACCTCACAACGGAAGTGTTGGAGAACAAGGTAACAGATGTATTTCATGCAACTTCGGGGACACACAGATTATGTGCCACTGATTTCTAACCAGTCCAATTTTCTAATACACAACTATCTTTATATCCTTTTCATGATATATCCATTTATAATAATATTTTCTCAAAATTGTGGCACATGTTCTGTACAAGATACCTTTGAATAAACAATCTTTAATAAGGAACATAAGATGATGTTGATGATACAATATGAATGCGCAAGTTGAAGATCAATGTCTCATGTTCACTTGGATTTGAGTATGGGCAGGGAAGGCGAGAAATGTTTTGATTTAATTGAAGTATCGGTAAGCTTTGAATTTATTAGATTGGGTTAATGTAGGGTGTAAATTTCGGAGCATGGGCGGCAGGTGAACGTACAAACATGAAAGCTGGCATCATGACTAGAGACTCCTGTACAATAACTTAACTATCTAAATTGTAATCTATTATGACTTCAGAGGCTCCCTTTAATAGTGACAATTACTTAACTATCTAAATTGTAATCTATTATGACTTCAGAGGCTCCTGTACAATAACTTAGAGGACAACCATCTAAGATACCCCCTCTGTTTTTTTACTCCACATATTTGCTTTGTCCTAAGTCAAACTTTCTACACATTGACCGAATTCATATAAAATGATATAAACATTGAAACTAACAAGTGCATATGATGTGAAAATATGTTCGGTGAATGTAATGGCATAGATTTGGTATTGTACATGTTAACAATTTTTTAATAAACTTAGTTAAAGTTTAGAACGTTTGACTTGAGACAAAGCTAAAGTGCGGAGTAATAAAAACAGAGAGAGTACATACACAACCAAGTCTATGTTCCATATGGTGCACATGCTTTTGGAGAATCAAATTTGACCATCAATGAAACCAATAGTATGATAGATCATGCAGCTGAAAATTATATTGTTGAATACTTCTTTTTGAACACGAATTCAACTGTATAAATGTTGTGACACATAATTCATATTTTATTTGTTAAATTTCTGGCCATATATTAATACTAAAAACAGCATGCACCATATAGTGTGGAAACTTTAAAATTTATTTTGTGAATGTTTAAAAATAAAGGCAAAAAACCCACTCTCCTGATGGTGCACTATTGACTGCTTGCGGCTGCTGGGAGGTTGAACGCCACAGTATGCAAGATAATGCATGCGTAGTGCTCACGTCCATCATTCCCGGTCTAGCGTGCAATAACAGAGTCCGAAAGGTAGATAATCCACGTCCACGCCAACAGTGGTGAATCAATTCCGTCCGTACCCTTGCACCCTCTCCTGCGGGTAGACTCTCTCCATCACAAGACATGGACGTGTTTGGACGACGTGGATGGCGTTCTCCTGCTTGAAACTGAAAGTTCACAGACCTATCACCAGCGCCACGGCATGCCCGGCCTCCTGACGGCCATGGTGACGGCCTTTGGTTGGCTTAATTACATCCCATCTAATATGCTAGTGCCACTCTGGTCTAGCGTGGAGAACTGGCAGACATAACTATATGAAGATTCGCTGCCAAGATGTTGTTCGGAACACACTTCATGTCAGTCTAAGTGAAAACTCTTGTTCTGACCTTTGTTGGTCGGGCTCAGCAGCAGCGAACTTATATTGTTATCTTGTTGAAGATGTTGTCCACATGACGGCGACAACGTGAGTGCGTTTATCTCTTTTTGAAGGCGTTGTTAAGGTAGAAGTTGACATAGTCGTAGGCTGCCGTAGTCGCTATCTTATAATAGTTCTGCCGTCGTTGTTTTGGCTTTGTACTTCACTTGTTGATGACTTTCTGATTGTCTACTACAACAAATTTGGTCCGGCTCCGGTGAGGTAGATGTGATAACAGCGACATGTTTTCGGCTTGCTTCAGTGTTTGCAGTCGTCACTAGGTAGGCTCACACCAAGGATGAGGCATTTTGATCCGAGTAAACAGGTCAACAATTTATGGAGTTGGAGGACAGTAAAAAGGTCCATAAAGTCTTTCGTTGTCATTAGAGTATTAGTATTATTTTTGTGACCAAGCTCTACTTTACACGGCATGTGCTCTGCTCTAATAAGCCCGTTCCAAAAGTCTGAAAGATCGCTTCACCTGGAAGCCGGCCGCCGGCCATCGGGCGGCGCGCGGGTGCCGTGCCGGACCGGTCGGGTCGCTCTCGGCTTTCGCGCGCGGTCGCCGCCGGCCGGCCGCCGCCAGCGTCCGCACGTACTACGTGCGCATGTTCCTAGCTAGCAGTAGGAGCTGGTACACACTCCGGCCGGTCGACGTGCTCCTTAGTATTTTTCTTCCAAAAAAAAAGTCCTTACGCGTTGTCGCAGCAGGCTTTTGGCTCGATGCCGACACTGGATGGATACCAATGCATGCGATTATGTTCCTGTCACGTTCAGATTCTCTTTTTCATCTTTTGACGACCATTTATTCCTTTTTATGCGCGTGTAGTACTTGCATCCCCGGATCATCTGGATGCCTGACTTTCCCAGTTCGTTCGATTATTTGTTCATTTTTGGAATTCTACTTTTTTTGCAACTAATTTTGAAATTCTACTAGATTAGTTTAGCATTGCCGAGCAATGTTGAGACCGAGTATGTATGTGACTTGACTTTGCATCGCGTGCATATGAGCTGGCCGGTCGGTCCGTCGGTTGGAAACCTCAAACGCTGGATGTCCTCCCATCGCGCACGCAATCTTTGACCAGATTAAACAATGAAATATTATGAATTTCCGGCATGTTTCATTTCATTATTAATACAGGTTACTACGTGGTATACGTGGTGCAAGTACACGGGAGAATGTTTATTATTTAGCCTGATCACGATACGCTTGCTTGCCGACGGCCAATAATAGTGCAGACCTGTTCAAGCAATCGAGTCCATGCATGGGAGAGGCGCGCGTCTTCGTCGCAGGTTCAATTAATGTATAATAGGGACTGTTCATCGGTGATCAAACACCACGTGTTGTTGCTGCCAACCAAGCTTTTAAATCTAGACCGTTTTTACCGATATATCTATGCCGATATATCAATTTTCGGGCTCTACCGATATAAATATAACACACCAAATTATTTAAATTTCAACACATCGAATGATCCAAATGTAGCAAATAACATGCGATAGAATAACTAGGAAGCCCTATGACGTTGCCAGTGATGCTCAATAAGATCATCTTGGAGCTGAGCATGAACTTGTCGGTTCTCGATCTTGCGACGCTCTTCGAGGAATACCAGGATCTTGTTCGCATACTATGGCTCAACCGGAGTCCCGTTGGATGTATCAAAAGTTCTCAGTCATGCATATCCCTCTCGTCTTCAATGATCATGTTATGTAATATGATGCAACAAGTCGTGATCTGCCATAGAACCTTGGAGCTCCAGTAGCCGGCATGGCCACGAACAATTGCAAAGCGCTTCTGATGCACATCGAAGGCTCTCTCCACATCTTTCCTAGCAGCTTCTTGATATTGGGCAAAGTGAATATTTTTGTTACCTTTTGGACGCGGAATTGTTTTTGGGTAATGTGGCCCATGGTGGATAGTGTTGGGGAACGTAGTAATTTCAAAAAAGTTCCTACGCACACGCAAGATCATGGTGATGCATAGCAACGAGAGGGGAGAGTGTGATCTACGTACCCTTGTAGATCGACAACGGAAGCGTTTGGTTGATGTAGTCGTACGTCTTCATGGCCCGACCGATCAAGCACCGAAACTACGGCACCTCCGAGTTTTAGCACACGTTCAGCTCGATGACGATCCCCGGACTCCGATCCAGCAAAGTGTCGGGGAAGAGTTCCGTCAGCACGACGGCGTGGTGACGATCTTGATGCACTACCGTCGCAGGGCTTCGCCTAAGCACCACTACAATATTATCGAGGACTATGGTGGAAGGGGGCACCGCACACGGCTAAGAATATGATCACGTGGATCAACTTGTGTGTCAAGGGGTGCCCCCTGCCCCCGTATATAAAGGATCAAGGGGAGGAGGCCGGCCGGCCCTCTATGGCGCGCCAAGGAGGAGTCCTCCTCCTAGTAGGAGTAGGACTCCTACTAGGAGGGGGAAAGAAGTGGGCAGGGAGAGGGAAAGGGGGGCGCGGCCCCCCCTCTCCTAGTCCAATTCGGACCAGGGGGGAGGAGGCGCGCGGCCCACCTTTGGCTGCCCCTCTCTCTCTCCACTAAGGCCCATATGGCCCATTACTTCTCCGGGGGGGGGGGTCCGGTAACCCTCCGGCTCTCCGGTTTTCTCTGAAATCACCCGGAACACTTCTGGTGTCCGAATAAAGCCGTCCAATATATCAACTTTTATGTCTCGACCATTTCGAGACTCCTCGTCATGTCCGTGATCACATCTGGGACTCCGAACTAACTTCGGTACATCAAACCTCATAAACTCATAATATAACTGCCATCGAAACCTTTAGCGTGCGGACCCTACGGGTTCGAGAACAATGTAGACATGACCGAGACACGTCTCCGGTCAATAACCAATAGCGGAACCTGGATGCTCATATTGGCTCCTACATATTCTACGAAGATCTTTATCGGTCAGACCGCATAACAACATACGTTGTTCCCTTTGTCATCGGTATGTTACTTGCCCGAGATTCGATCGTCGGTATCTCAATACCTAGTTCAATCTCGTTACCGGCAAGTCTCTTTACTCGTTCCGTAATACATCATCTCGCAACTAACTCATTAGTTGCAATGCTTGCAAGGCTTATGTGATGTGCATTACCGAGAGGGCCCAGAGATACCTCTCCGACAATCGGAGTGACAAATCCTAATCTCGAAATACGCCAACCCAACATGTACCTTTGGAGACACCTGTAGAGCACCTTTATAATCACCCATTTACGTTGTGACGTTTGATAGCACACAGAGTGTTCCTCCGGCAAACGGGAGTTGCATAATCTCATAGTCATAGGAACATGTATAAGTCATGAAGAAAGCAATAGCAACATACTAAATGATCGGGTGCTAAGCTAATGGAATTGGGTCATGTCAATCAGATCATTCAACTAATGATGTGATCCGTTAATCAAATAACAACTCTTTGTCATGGTTAGGAAACATAACCATCTTTGATTAACGAGCTAGTCAAGTAGAGGCATACTAGTGACACTCTGTTTGTCTATGTATTCACACATGTATTATGTTTCGGTTAATACAATTCTAGCATGAATAATAAACATTTATCATGATATAAGGAAATAAATAATAACTTTATTATTGCCTCTAGGGCATATTTCCTTCAGTCTCCCACTTGCACTAGAGTCAATAATCTAGATTACACAGTAATGATTCTAACACCCATGGAGCCTTGGTGCTGATCATGTTTTGCTCGTGGAAGAGGCTTAGTCAACGGGTCTGCAACATTCAGATCCGTATGTATCTTGCAAATCTCTATGTCTCCCACCTGGACTAGATCCCGGATGGAATTGAAGCGTCTCTTGATGTGCTTGGTTCTCTTGTGAAATCTGGATTCCTTTGCCAAGGCAATTGCACCAGTATTGTCACAAAAGATTTTCATTGGACCCGATGCACTAGGTATGACACCTAGATCGGATATGAACTCCTTCATCCAGACTCCTTCATTTGCTGCTTCCGAAGCAGCTATGTACTCCGCTTCACATGTAGATCCCGCTACAACGCTTTGTTTAGAACTGCACCAACTGACAGCTCCACCGTTTAATGTAAACACGTATCCGGTTTGCGATTTAGAATCGTCCGGATCAGTGTCAAAGCTTGCATCAACGTAACCATTTACGATGAGCTCTTTGTCACCTCCATATATGAGAAACATATCCTTAGTCCTTTTCAGGTATTTCAGGATGTTCTTGACCGCTGTCCAGTGATCCACTCCTGGATTACTTTGGTACCTCCCTGCTAGACTTATAGCAAGGCACACATCAGGTCTGGTACACAGCATTGCATACATGATAGAGCCTATGGCTGAAGCATAGGGAACATCTTTCATTTTCTCTCTATCTTCTGCAGTGGTCGGGCATTGAGTCTTACTCAACTTCACACCTTGTAACACAGGCAAGAACCCTTTCTTTGCTTGATCCATTTTGAACTTCTTCAAAACTTTGTCAAGGTATGTGCTTTGTGAAAGTCCAATTAAGCGTCTTGATCTATCTCTATAGATCTTAATGCCTAATATGTAAGCAGCTTCACCGAGGTCTTTCATTGAAAAACTCTTATTCAAGTATCCCTTTATGCTATCCAGAAATTCTATATCATTTCCAATTAGTAATATGTCATCCACATATAATATCAGAAATGCTACAGAGCTCCCACTCACTTTCTTGTAAATACAGGCTTCTCCAAAAGTCTGTATAAAACCAAATGCTTTGATCACACTATCAAAGCGTTTATTCCAACTCCGAGAGGCTTGCACCAGTCCATAAATGGATCGCTGGAGCTTGCACACTTTGTTAGCTCCCTTTGGATCGACAAAACCTTCTGGTTGCATCATATACAACTCTTCTTCCAGAAATCCATTCAGGAATGCAGTTTTGACATCCATCTGCCAAATTTCATAATCATAAAATGCGGCAATTGCTAACATGATTCGGACAGACTTAAGCATCGCTACGGGTGAGAAGGTCTCATCGTAGTCAATCCCTTGAACTTGCTGAAAACCTTTTGCGACAAGTCGAGCTTTGTAGACAGTAATATTACCGTCAGCGTCAGTCTTCTTCTTGAAGATCCATTTATTCTCAATTGCTTGCCGATCATGGGCAAGTCAACCAAAGTCCATACTTTGTTCTCATACATGGATCCCATCTCAGATTTCATGGCTTCAAGCCATTTTGCGGAATCTGGGCTCACCATCGCTTCTTCATAGTTCGTAGGTTCATCATGATCTAGTAGCATGACTTCCAGAACAGGATTACCGTACCACTCTGGTGCGGATCTTACTCTGGTTGATCTACGAGGTTCAGTAGTATCTTGTTCTGAAGTTTCATGATCATCATCATTAGCTTCCTCACTAATTGGTGTAGGTGTCACAGAAACCGGTTTCTGTGGTGAACTACTTTCCATTAGGGGAGCAGGTATAGTTACCTCATCAAGTTCTACCTTCCTCCCACTCACTTCTTTCGAGAGAAACTCCTTCTCCAGAAAGATTCCTAATTTAGCAACAAAAGTCTTGCCTTCGGATCTGTGATAGAAGGTGTACCCAATAGTCTCCTTTGGGTATCCTATGAAGACACATTTCTCCGATTTGGGTTCGAGCTTATCAGGTTGAAGATTTTTCACATAAGCATCGCAGCCCCAAACTTTCAGAAACGACAACTTTGGTTTCTTGCCAAACCATAGTTCATAAGGCGTCGTCTCAACGGATTTTGATGGTGCCCTATTTAACGTGAATGCGGCCGTCTCTAAAGCATAACCCCAAAACGATAGCGGTAATCAGTAAGAGACATCATAGATCGCACCATATCTAGTAAAGTACGATTACGACGTTCGGACACACCATTATGCTGTGGTGTTCCGGGTGACGTGAGTTGCAAAACTATTCCGTATTGTTTCAAATGAAGACCAAACTCATAACTCAAATATTCTCCTCCATGATCAGATCGTAGAAACTTTATTTTCTTGTTACGATGATTTTCAACTTCACTCTGAAATTCTTTGAACTTTTCAAACGTTTCAGACTTATGTTTCATTAAGTAGATATACCCATATCTGCTTAAATCATCTGTGAAGGTGAGAAAATAACGATATCCGCCACGAGCCTCAACATTCATTGGACCACATACATCTGTAGTGTATGATTTCCAACAAATCTGTTGCTCTCTCCATAGTACCGGAGAACGGTGTTTTAGTCATCTTGCCCATGAGGCACGGTTCGCAAGTACCAAGTGATTCATAATCAAGTGGTTCCAAAAGTCCATCAGTATGGAGTTTCTTCATGCGCTTTACACCGATATGACCTAAACGGCAGTGCCACAAATAAGTTGCACTATCATTATCAACTCTGCATCTTTTGGCTTCAACATATGAATATGTGTGTCACTACTATCGAGATTCAAAAAATAGACCACTCTTTAAGGGTGCATGACCATAAAAGATATTACTCATATAAATAGAACAACCATTATTCTCAGATTTAAATGAATAACCGTCTCGCATCAAACAAGATCCAGATATAATGTTCATGCTTAACGCTGGCACCAAATAACAATTATTTAGGTCTAATATTAATCCCGAAGGTAGATGTAGAGGTAGCGTGCCGACTGCGATCACATCGACTTTGGAACCGTTTCCCACGCGCATCGTCACCTCGTCCTTAGCCAATCTTCGCTTAATCCGTAGTCCCTGTTTCGAGTTGCAAATATTAGCAACAGAACCAGTATCAAATACCCAGGTGCTACTGCGAGCATTAGTAAGGTACACATCAATAACATGTATATCACATATACCTTTGTTCACCTTGCCATCCTTCTTATCCGCCAAATACTTGGGGCAGTTCCGCTTCCAGTGACCAGTCTGCTTGCAGTAGAAGCACTCAGTTTCAGGCTTAGGTCCAGGTTTGGGTTTCTTCTCTTGAGCAGCAACTTGCTTGCCGTTCTTTTTGAAGTTCCCCTTCTTCTTCCCTTTGCCCTTTTTCTTGAAACTAGTGGTCTTGTTGACCATCAACACTTGATGCTCCTTCTTGATTTCTACCTCCGCAGCTTTCAGCATTGCGAAGAGCTCGGGAATAGTCTTATTCATCCCTTGCATATTATAGTTCATCACGAAGCTCTTGTAGCTTGGTGGTAGTGATTGGAGAATTCTGTCAATGACGCAATCATCTGGAAGATTAACTCCCAATTGAATCAAGTGATTATTATACCCAGACATTTTGAGTATATGCTCACTGACAGAACTGTTCTCCTCCATCTTGCAGCTATAGAACTTATTGGAGACTTCATATCTCTCAATCCGGGCATTTGCTTGAAATATTAACTTCAACTCCTGGAACATCTCATATGCTCCATGACGTTCAAAACGTCGTTGAAGTCCCGATTCTAAGCCGTAAAGCATGGCACACTGAACTATCGAGTAGTCATCAGCTTTGCTCTGCCAGACGTTCATAACATCTGGTGTTGCTCCAGCAGCAGGCCTGGCACCCAGCGGTGCTTCCAGGACGTAATTCTTCTGTGCAGCAATGAGGATAATCCTCAAGTTACGGACCCAGTCCGTGTAATTGCTACCATCATCTTTCAACTTTGCTTTCTCAAGGAACGCAATAAAATTCAATGGAACAATAGCACGGGCCATCTATCTACAATCAACATAGAAACAAGCAAGATACTATCAGGTAAAGTTCATGATAATTTAGGTTCAATTAAATTTATTAAAGACTCCACTTAGATAGACATCCCTCTAATCCTATAAGTGATCACGTGATCCAAATCAACTAACCATGTCGATCATCACGTGAGATGGAGTTAGTTTCAATGGTGAACATCACTATGTTGATCATATCTACTATATGATTCACGCTCGACCTTTCGTCTCCGTGTTCCGAGGCCATATCTTGTATATGGCTTGCTCGTCAAGTATAACCTGAGTATTCCTGTGTGCAACCTGTTTTGCACCCGTTGTATTTGAACGTAGAGCCTATCACACCCGATCATCACGTGGTGTCTCAGCACGAAGAACTTTCGCAACGGTGGCATACTCCAGGGAAACACTTCTTGATAATTAGTGAGAGATCATCTTATAATGCTACCGTCAATCAAAGCAAGATAAGATGCATAAAAGATAAACATCACATGCAATCAATATAAGTGATATGATATGGCCATCATCATCTTGTGCTTGTGATCTCCATCTTCCGAAGCACCGTCGTGATCACCATCGTCACCGGCGCGACACCTTGATCTCCATCGTAGCATCATTGTCGTCTCGCCAATCTTATGCTTCCAACGACTAATCGCTACCGCTTAGTGATAAAGTAAAGCATTACAGCGCATTGCATTGCATACAATAAAGCGACAACCATATGGCTCCTGCCAGTTGCCGATAACTCGGTTACAAAACATGATCATCTCATACAATAAAATTTAGCATCATGTCTTGACCATATCACATCACAACATGCCCTGCAAAAACAGTTAGACGTCCTCTACTTTGTTGTTGCAAGTTTTACGTGGCTGCTACGGGCTTAAGCAAGAACCCATCTACTACGCATCAAAACACAACGATAGTTTGTCAAGTTGGTGCTGTTTTAACCTTCGCAAGGACGGGCGTAGCCACACTCGGTTCAACTAAAGTTGGAGAAACTGACCCCGCCAGCCACCTGTGTGCAAAGCATGTCGGTAGAACCAGTCTCGCATAAGCGTACGCGTAATGTCAGGTCCGGGCCGCTTCGTCCAACAATACCGCCGAACCAAAGTATGACATGCTGGTAAGCAGTATGACTTATATCGCCCACAACTCACTTGTGTTCTACTCGTGCATATAACATCAACATATAAAACCTAGGCTCGGATGCCACTGTTGGGTTTCGTAGTAATTTCAAACAATTTCCTACGCACATGCAAGAATCATGGTGATGCATAGCAACGAGAGGGGAGAGTGTGATCTACGTACCCTTGTAGATCGACAACGGAAGCGTTTGGTTGATGGTCGTACGTCTCCACGCCAACCGATCAAGCACCGAAACTACGGCACCTCCGAGTTCTAGCACACGTTCAGCTCGATGACGATCCCCGGACTCCGATCCAGCAAAGTGTCGGGGAAAGAAGTTCCGTCAGCACGACGGCGTGGTGACGATCTTGATGTACTACCGTCGCAGGGCTTCGCCTAAGCACCGCTACAATATTATCGAGGACTATGGTGGAAGGGGGCACCGCACACGACTAAGAATATGATCACGTGGATCAACTTGTGTTGTCAAGGGGTGCCCCTGCCCCGTATATAAGGATCAAGGGGAGGAGGCCGGCCGGCCCTCTATGGCGCGCCAAGGAGGAGTCCTCCTCCTTCCTAGGGGAGGGAGAAGGAAAGGGGGTGCCGTCCCCCCTCTCCTAGTCCAATTCGGACCAGGGGGGAGGAGGCGCGCGGCCCACCTTTGGCTGCCCCTCTCTCTCTCCACTAAGGCCCATATGGCCCATTACTTCTCCCGGGGGGTTCCGGTAACCCTCCGGCTCTCCAGTTTTCTCCGAAATCACCCGGAACACTTCCGGTGTCCGAATATAGCCGTCCAATATATCAATCTTTATGTCTCGACCATTTCGAGACTCCTCGTCATGTCCGTGATCACATCCGGGACTCCGAACTAACTTCGGTACATCAAAACTCATAAACTCATAATATAATGTCATCGAAACCTTAAGCGTGCGGACCCTACGGGTTCGAGAACAATGTAGACATGACCGAGACACGTCTCCGGTCAATAACCAATAGCGGAACCTGGATGCTCATATTGGCTCCTACATATTCTACGAAGATCTTTATCGGTCAGACCGCATAACAACATACGTTGTTCCCTTTGTCATCGGTATGTTACTTGCCCGAGATTCGATCGTCGGTATCTCAATACCTAGTTCAATCTCGTTACCGGCAAGTCTCTTTACTCGTTCCGTAATACATCATCTCGCAACTAACTCATTAGTTGCAATGCTTGCAAGGCTTATGTGATGTGCATTACCGAGAGGGCCCAGAGATACCTCTCCGACAATCGGAGTGACAAATCCTAATCTCGAAATACGCCAACCCAACATGTACCTTTGGAGACACCTGTAGAGCTCCTTTATAATCACCCAGTTACGTTGTGACGTTTGGTAGCACACAAAGTGTTCCTCCGGCAAACGGGAGTTGCATAATCTCATAGTCATAGGAACATGTATAAGTCATGAAGAAAGCAATAGCAACATACTAAACGATCGGGTGCTAAGCTAATGGAATGGGTCATGTCAATCAGATCATTCACCTAATGATGTGATCCCGTTAATCAAATAACAACTCCTTGTTCATGGTTAGGAAACATAGCCATCTTTGATTAACGAGCTAGTCAAGTAGAGGCATACTAGTGACACTCTGTTTGTCTATGTATTCACACATGTATTATATTTCCGGTTAATACAATTCTAGCATGAATAATAAACATTTATCATGATATAAGGAAATAAATAATAACTTTATTATTGCCTCTAGGGCATATTTCCTTCAGATAGATGCCATCCGCAAGGTAGTAACCCATTGAGTAGTTGTGCCCATTGACCGAGTAGTTACAAGTAGGAGCATCTCTCCTGTAATAAGCCTAGAAAACAGTGGTCAGAAAACGGCTTCTGTGCATCCAAAAGTGCCGGCGGAAGTACTTCTCCAAATAGGTTAATTTGGCGCAGAGTAGTCTCTCATGATCTTGACACAACCCTCCGCTCTCTCACGGTTGATATGTATGTGCCCTCGCTTCTTTGATTGCACTGTATGTGCTTGCCATCGGACCTGGGATTCTGGTCCTGCTATATGCCATCACCCGGCATTGTCACTGTCGTGTGCCACATGCTTGTTTTTGGACACCCTACAGACCTAAAGGAAAACAGTCGCAACCATAGGCTGACTATGGCTAGGTCAAGGGGTGGGGGGCAAATGCCCCCCCCCCCTCCCGTGCACCATTTTCTATAGAGAATTTTCAGTGAGATTAGATCAAAAAAAATATAATGTTATTTTTTGCCCCTCAACATTATTTGGCAAGTTTGTCACTCGTCTCAACCTCTCATTGGAATAGTAAGACGTTGAACGCTAGTCAATAGAAACATAACTATCTCTAGACGTGTTTCCCGAGTTTCATTGCCCTCAGCCAATCTTACAATCTGTTTGAAAACACTCGAAATCAGAAATAGGCTGCACACGTAAATGATATGAAATCTTCATGATTATCTCTTTTTTTGCGGGAAATCTTCATGATCTCTGTTGCAGGAAAATCATCCTAGTTCTTAGTTTGACCTTTTGGCTTTGCACAAGGAAAGGTCAAATGCATCCAAAAACGTCTTGTTTTTTTTTTGCAGCCAAAAGACTTGATCCGTACTGAAGCGTGAGGTAAAACCATAGGATATTTAAAAACAATCCTGCTGCCCCCTCTGTAGCCCTCCGTTTGCTAAAACCCCATTCGTTCCGTGAAACCTAAACCGCTTAAATTAGCGCACCATGTGGCCCGAATCCATGTGATTGAGAACACATGTTTTTTTTTTTGTCATGACACAATGGTGACACGAAGGCACACACCTAACTCACGCGACACACGCACCCGCCTCCAAGTCATTGACGAGACATGGATGAGACACACGACGACAACCGCTTCCGAGTCATCTTACCTACGTCCCAAATTATTTGTTTTACATTTGTCTATAAATACAGATGTATTTAACGCTAAAACGTGTATAGATACATTCATACTTAGATAAATCTAAGAGTCTAGATACATCCTTATCTACACAAATTTAAGGCAGGTAAGGCCAACTCCACCGCGCGACCTCAAACGAACGTCCGGTTTGGCCAGATTTTGTCCCTTTGGGCCGTCGATAGGTTCGTCCGTGTCCGGTCTTGTCTGTTGGGTCATGCGTGCGCCCACCGTGCGGCCGCACCCCAAATCACGTCCGCGTTGGACATGATTTAAAAAAAATAGAAAAACGTAAATAAAATGACTAAAAAAATTAAATAAGCACAGTTTAATAAACATAAAATTTAGTTAGGGTCGCCACGGCCACAAAACGGCCCAGTTTCACGTCCAACTTGACATAATTAAACATAAAAAAGAAAATAAAAAACGGCCGCCGCCAGCGCGCTCCTGCCCGTGCCCGTCGACGCCGTCGCCGTCGCCGTCTTCAGTGCCCGCCGGCGTCGTCGTCGTCGCTGACGAGGTCCACGTAGGCCGGCGGCGTCCAGAGGTGGGCCGGCGGTGCGTGGTAGACGGGGGCAGGCTGGACGGCAGGAGGTGCCTGTACGACCTCCTCCCGTGGCGACGCCTCCAGCTCCGGTGACGGCGGCGGAGTGGCGCACCAGTTCACGCCCACGGCGGTGGCCATCTCCGGTGCAATGCAGGACTAGCCCCACCCCTGGCCCAGCAGACCCGGGTGAAACGCGGCCAGTGGCTCCTCCTCCATCGCCTCCTCCTCGGGGATGGCTACCTCGCCGGCGGCAGAGCGGGCCATCATCTCCTCCAGGCCCTCCCATTGCCGTTCATCATGCGTGTACATGGAGTCCTCCATGACACACGCCATGAGACGTGCCTCCTCCTCCGCTGTTATGCAAGGAGGTGGTGGTGGATATGGCGAAGGCGACGGCGAGGGCGTGCGCGTGAGGCCGCGCACCAGCCTACGCCCGCGCTCCTGGGGAGTAGGCGCTGCGCGCTCCCGACATGGCCGCCGCGGCCCAGACGCCGTGCCGGCGAAGAAGGAGGCACGCCGCACGTCGTGCTCGTCCTTGAGCCAGGTATCCCAGAGGGAGGAGTCCGGGGCGTACCTGTCGTCGTAGTACAGGACGTCGGGGAGGAGGCGGCGGCGGCGCTCGATCTCTTGACGGCGTGCACGGCCGCTCGCCGGGACCGGCGGGATCGGCACAAGGTCGGCGCTGAGGTGTCACCCGTTGGGGAGGTGGACGTCGCTCCAGGGGAGCGGCGTCCTCGTCTCCCAATAACGACGGCACACCGACGCGCGGATGTAGTGCCGGCCACGCTCGCCGGCGGACGTGGGGGCGATGGAGAAAGCGGGCGGCGCGGGGGTCTGGCGTGGTGGTGATGCGGACTCCTTCTTCACGGAGCCGACGTGGCGCCTCGACGAGGAGCCGGCCTCGCGCTCGTGCTTCCCCTTGCGGTTCCAGAAGCCCATGGCTTGAAGGTGGCCGACCGGCGAGCTCAACAAGGGAGGGCTAGGGTTTAGCGCGGTCGGGTTTCGAGGAGGCCGCGGGATGAAGTGGGGCAATGTGGACGACGACCGGTCCACGGGTTCCTCATTTAAGAAGGACGGCGACCTTCCACTGGGCCGATGACAGGTGGGGTCGGCCACCCGTGCGCATTGATGTTGGCGGGCAGGAGGTAGGTGGCCGCCCCGTCATGTGGCCAGACGCGGACGAGCGGCGCGTCCGTTCGGTGTCCGCGGCGACCCAAACCCGACGCAAAGATGCGCTTGAAATGGGTCGGCTTGTACACAAAATGAATCAAATAGATTCAGGCCATCGCGCGCTGGGCCGCTTCATTTATCCGTTTTACCCCAAACGGATGAGGCCGGACAGGATGGGGTCGCGCGGTGGAGTTGGCCTAATTCACGATAGACGACTTGGAGCAAGGTTTACGACACGGTGACAGTCGAGTGTTAACCTAAGGTTCTTAATTTATAAATAAAATCAAGATCTACTGAGATCAAAGAACTTTCCTATCGTATGCACAACCTTTTGTACGGCGGAAGTATAAAACTACTCGGCACACGGAGTAGCTGTTGCCCAGTAGTGAAGGCAAGGTGAAAAGGAAGGTAGAGAGAAGGGGGTGAGGACGGGGCGAGGTGGGAAAGCGGCTGGTTCTGGTGGGAAGAGAATAGCCGAATAGGATTGTGGGAGGGAACAAGTCAAAGGCTGCGAACGCAACGCGACGGCGACCAGCCGAGGGGCGACGACGACGACGACGGCGACGCCAAAGGAAACCCAAAAGCACCATCCTCCTCCCTCCATCCGTCCATCCAAACATCACCCTCCTCGTCTCGTCTCGCCTCTCCGTCCCATTCCCCCGCCCTCCTCCCAACCAATCCCGCGCCACTGCCCTGCCCACTCCGGACTCCATCGTCCTACTCCACGCCTGCCGCCACCCACCGACGCCCGCCGGCGACCGACAAGGGAGGCGCCGAGCGGCCCTGGGTTGGATTCCAAGCCCGTAGGCGCGCCATGGGGTGCGTGTTCTCGAGGCGGGAAAAGCGGGAGGGGTCGGCGCGGCCGCAGGGGAGGGCCGTCCAGCCGCAGCCGTACCACCACCAGCAGAACCAGCAGCAGCAGGCGCAGGCGCTCGGCGCGGTCTTCGACGCGCGCCGGGGCCGCTACGGCCCCACCGACTTCGACTCCGGGGAGATCGCCATCCCGCCGCCGCACAAGCCCCACAAGGTACCCGTTCTGCTCGTCTACCGCTACTCACCAATCTTTGCCTGTGTGTTTCTTTCCCTCGAGCCCGAGCTCTCCCCGCCGGCCGGCCTCCTGCAGCAGTGCCCGCCGGCCGCGGCAGAGACCTTCGGTGTCGCGACGAGCCCCTCTCGTCAGACAGAGCAGGTTCGACTGTGACAGAGTTTCAGAAACTGCAGTACGCGTTCCAATCTGCCCGGAGCAGAGCATACGCCCCAGGGAAGCCTGCCATGCCCATGCCCACGCCATGGCTAGTTGTTTCAGCTGCCGCGCAGTTCGGCCATGGCGCAGGATGTCTCCACCATAGATTACTCCGTCCAAACGAAGAATCGGCTTGGTTCCGCACAGAGCTCTTCTGACGAACATTGGGATTGGGGAATGAATGAATCAATCAGCGTGCCCGTCGCCGGAGCAGGGGAACCGGTGGCACAGGAGGCAGAGTCCAAACGTAACGCCAAGTCAATCTTGGCGGCCATTGTTTTTTCACACACTGGAGGGTTGCTCACACACGGATTCCTCTTCTTGAGCTGAGCTTGCTTAATCTGCATTCGGGTTGCTGTCAGCACATAGTATAAGTCTACTCATTGGACTGGTCAAGCCAGTGACCCGGACAGAAACTTCCATCTTTGCGGCTGCCGTTGACCGCCTCTTCGATGCTATCCATGGAGCCTGTGATACTGGCATACTGCACTGCACTTCCCTTGTGGAAATCGTCGAACTTGGCCGAGTTGACTTACTGTCACAAGGAAGCACTGGATGGTGAAGTCCGGTAAAAAATGAAGCGATGCGGGCGTGTGTTGCTGTCGAAATGATTTGGATAAGCAGTGAATGATACATGACAATCGAAACTCAAGTATCTATCTGGTTAAGGGAGTTTGACACCGTCAGTCAGTCATAGATGGCCATGTCTCCACTGTTCTGGTAGCAGCATCTGTTCCAGGGCTGCTTTCATCTGGCCAGTGAGCATAAGGATCATCTTCGGTAGCACAACTACTTGTTTGGAAGGGTTATGGAATTGCCTTAAAGCAGTAGCGTGCGCTTCAGATTGGAAAGATCATACTGAAATAGCAACAAGGTGTCAGTACTTCATAGTTTTGCAACCACATAAGCAGGCCCAGCATAGTCAGTTTGAGATATAGGTGTCTTCCTCTGTTAGTTTCCTTATACAAGCTAACACCTGCTATCCTTTCTTAAAAGGGACACTACAGCTCTCCTTTCTCCCCTTTGCTCTGTGCTATACTCTGTATATTTCCAATTCATCGTTCATACCTGATAGCTGAGAATATATCGGCAGTCTTCTCCCGTTGCCTCTAACATGCTATTTATACCAGGTATCAGAACCAGGTACATTTATCGGAAGAGCCAGCATCGCTGGCCTGGAAAAGGCCGTTGAGGTTTTAGATACCCTTGGCAGCGGCATCGCTAGTTTGAATCACGGCAGTGGGTTTCTCTATGGGGGAACAACCCGGGGAAATAAAGTCGAGATTCTGGCATTCGAAGTCGCGAATACAATAGCTAAAGCTTCCAATTTGTGGAGGTCATGCTCTGACGATAATATAAAAGAACTCAAGGAAGAGATATTGCATTCAGACGGCGTGCGGATACTAATCTCCTCAGATCCCAGCGAGCTCCTGCATATTGCTGCCATCGACAAGAGGTATGGTTAGTTTAAAAGCAATGTTTCATTTTACTTTTTAAAAATTCTTCTTGCTGTAAACGTTGTTGATGTCGATTTTAAATGGAATCCAACAGGGAAGAGCTCGCCATCCTTTCAAGAGAAGTAATTCGATTTGGTGACCTGTGTAAAGACCCCATATGGCATAACTTGGGACGCTATTTTGAGAAGTATGCTTCTGAGAATTTTGCATTTCATTTCGACATGTCATTATTTACCATCTTATCAGCACCTCTTGTTCTGAATACGATGGGTTACTCTGGTGTGCAGGTCAACGAAGGATTCCATGCCCCAGGATCATTCAAAAGAGCATATCGGAACTACTGTCCAGCATTTGATCAGTTTGGCTCAAAACACTTCTGTATGTTCTACTTAATTTCCACATTTCTATACTTTGGGATGTGCTTGTACTTGATAATAGTTCTACCGTTTATGGAGCGGTTATCATAGTTATTGTACTTCTTGAAATTATTGAATCACTAAATAGCTACCGTTTATGGTGTGCAGGAGCTTTACCATGAATTGCACGCGCTGGATAGATTTGAGCAGGATTTTCAAAGAAAATTTCATGAAGAGGAGTCTGTACCAGCAGCTAGACGAGGTACTGCCAGACTGATGACATTGTTCTTAAAGAACTTCAGTAGATGCTAAAACTGTACCACAATTTGCCATTAAAGGATATTTACTGTATTCAATTTTTGCTCTTTGCAGAGAGTGTTATGATTTTGCACAGTGAACTAAAGCGCCAAAGGAAGCTTGTGAAAAATTTGAAGAAGAAATCCTTGTGGTCCAGACCTTTGGAGGATGTAATTATCTTCATCCACATTTACTTCATTACTACTCCCTCTGTTTCTGAATATAAGACATTTTGGCAGTTTAAATTGAACTGCCAAAACGTCTTATATATTGGGCTTTATAAATTGGCCTTCTGTAATTCTGTCTGTTGGGTTATGCCTGGTAGCATTCTGTTGAGACAGTTTTTAATGAATGCGCCGCTACTCACATATTGCCTTTTCGTTCTTTTGAAGGATGCTAACGTTGTTTTGCGTTATCCTATTTCCAGGTTGTGGAAAAGCTTGTCGATATCGTCATTTTTCTGGATAAACAAATCCGGGATGCATTCGGTGAAGCTGGTAACTAATTATCGACTGTCTGCTTTATTGTTCGCACAAAATTTATCTGACAAATATCCTGATGCTTCTTCTGAATAAACAGTTGCTGTAGGTACTGACTTTATGGAGCAAGGTCAGAACAAAAGGCTAGGTGCATGTGGTCTGGCACTGCATTATGCTAACATTATCAATCAAATTGAAAATATAGTAAGTTAATTTGATGACTCACGCGATGTTTATCATGCTTGCTTAGTTCCCTACTTTCCTTAATGTAGTCAATTTCCATGTGGCCTCTTATTTATGTGGGAAACTGTTTCCGTTTTGTTGATGAACCATGCATTTATTTATTTCCCTTTTCTTTCGGTGAGCAAAATATTCGATGGTAGTCTGTAATAAATATCATTCTGTCTCCTAGCTGCAAAATACCAATTGGAAAGTCATTTTTGAAATAAAGAAGTTCATATGTTATCGGTATCACCTAAGTCTACATGCTTCAGTCTATACTCTTTAGCCTCCTATTTGTGACATGTCATTGATTAAGAAACAAGAAAAAGCATAGGGTTCTCATTCTATTGTCTACATATGCAGGTTTCTCGGCCACTCTCTCTTCCTCCTAGTGCTAGGGACAACTTGTACCATGGACTGCCAGAAACAGTGAAGTCAGCTCTGCGGCCACGGTTGCAATCGGTCAAAACTGAAGACGAGGAGGTTTGTCTTGCACAACTCTGAAGAATATTTTATTATTTATGTGTGTGCGTGGATCTGTACTAGAAATGTAAAACCGGTGTATCAAGCTTAGCACTAGCAGAGTTCTGTTTTTTTGTGTGTGTCCATAGCCATGATTCAACAGTTCTAAGAACTGAAAGTTCAGTTGTCTGCATGGGCAGCGTAACTGCAACATATCCGAAGGAGCAAATACACAGGATACTTAGCAGGCATTTTGAATGCCATAGAATGTGATAGGCATTTTGCTTATGTTTTCTTGACAAGAACTAAGGACGTGATTCTGTTGTTGCTAGTGTTGACGCATCAAAGCGTATTACTAACTGCGACCTTTTTTTTTTAATTCTCTGCAGCGTTCTGTATCTCAAATCAAAGCCGAAATGCAGAGAACCCTTCGCTGGCTGCTGCCAATAGCAGAAAATACGACAAGGTAGCCCGATCCTTCTGATTTCCAATGGTTATTCATAAACAAAATAAAAATCTGATTTAAATGATCATGTTGTTTTCGTCCCTCTTTCCAAAATTCATGGTTTCTGTACTTTTACCAGAGCACACCAAGGATTCGGATGGGTCGGCGAGTGGGCAAACTTCGGGTTAGTCTCCAGTCTCCACAGATATCATGACCACTGAATTTCGTCGACAATATTGCTTATACACTCGTTTGCTAACATAGCCTGACTTAATGATATAACAGGAGTGACATGGACGAGAAATCGGGCTCCCGGCACAGCGTGACCCGGGTGCAGACGCTGCACCATGCCGACAAGGCCAAGACGGAGGAGCACATGCTGGAGCTGGTGGTGCTGCTCCACCACCTGGTGCTCCAGGTGAAGAGCCGAGGCTACGGGCACAACAAGTCGACAAGGCGGGAACGGTCTCGGTCCCGCAAGGGAGGACCGTCGTTGTCAGAACCGCCGCCTCATGAAGCAGACGCCACTAGGCACAACACGTCGCCAATGAACAACAGCCATGGCAGCACGTGCCCTAGCCCGCTGTCGGACTCTGACCGCGAGACGCTGGACCACCTGAGCTTCAAGCGGACGAGGAGCTACGGCCGGAGCAAGAGCTCCGAGCCTCGGCCCGGCAAGGGGAACAAGGCGCACCGGAGCTGGGACTTGTGCCGGAGCCATGGCAGCTCGCCGGCGAGGGAGTTCGGCCGGGGCTCGACCTCCGGGCGTGAGATGGTGAGGGACCTGGATGTGATAGATGGGCTGGGTAGAACGACTATTTCGTTTAGTTAGAGAGAGAGAGAGAGTGAGAGTGAGAGAGAGGAGAGGTTTGGTTTGCACAGGGTGAGAGTAGGTATTCTTTGGCTTTTGCCTTCTTCTTCTTCTTCCGGCTCGTCGATTCGATCGTATATATCTTGTATATGTGTTTTCTATCATCATATATGTTTGGCTAGTTTCTGTAAATATATAGATTATATATATAACGGTGTTACAGTTGTTGGTGATTTGAATGGAAATATAGCGGGATTCAGAACCGATGTTCAATCTCTTCACCTTCTCCACTTCGCCACTCCCCCCTTCACTTATTTTTGCGAATACTGCATTATCCTTTTTCGGTTCAGAATGAGTGGAATTTATGTTGCAGGGTGATACCAAATAGGCCTTATAATACCTGAATTTTCGGTGTGTCTGGCAGCTTGTCGTTACCATTGCATTTGACTTTGTAAAATATCTTTAATCAAGAGAACCTTCCAACAATGAAGGAAGGGTTACCCCCCGATTTCTATTTATAGAAACCATTAGTGGTCTTATAACGAAAGCGAACCAAACAGACAAAAGAGGAAACACGCTGGAGCCTGAAGACCCAGCATACTGAACCAGCGGGGACAAGCCCCAAGAACCTCTGAAACAACCTCCACCATCTAAGCAGGCTAGACTAAGATAGAGGATAGCATCTGAAAGATTACCCAAGAATTGATTAAAGAACAGGCTCTGTAAACAATTACAAAAGGGTCAAGTACACTCCTGCGTTCAAAACAGATATCATTTCGACAGTTCCAAATAGACCAAGTTACAGCCGAAATACCAACTGAAACTAGCATATTCTTATCTTTGCTAAACTGCGCAAGCCAAGAAGAAAATAAAGTTTTCACATTATCAGGAGGTACTCGCAAATTGAATGAACATTGTAGTAAGCTCCACACAAACCTGGCAACTGAGAGCAGTGTAGAAATAAGTGCTCAATAGCCTCATCACGACCACAAAAGACACAACACGTATTACCATTCCATCTCCTCTTCAATAGATTATATTTAATAAGAATACTGTTTCGAAGAGCCAGCCATAGAAGCACTTTGATTTTCAGAGGAGTTTTAACTTTGAAAGAAACTTAAAGGGAAAGTTCATCTCATATAAGGTCAACTGGTTATAGAAAGGTTTAAATAAGTACTCCCTCTGTCCCCTAATATAAGTGTAGTGTCAAAACGTTCTTGTATTATGAGACAGAGGGAGTAATTTTTATCAGCAGTAAGAGACCAGGTGTTCAAATCTTTGAATGGTTGTAAAATATCGGTGGCTAAGCTATTTTTACACCCATTAGAAACTGCCTTTTCTTTTTTCAAAAAGGAGGTCAAAACCCCCGGCCTCTGCAACTTTGTGATGCACACAATCATCATTATTAATTATTAAGCAAAGCACAGAACAAATGCAACTACAACCAAAATATTTCAAGATATTGAATTAACATGTATGACTAAGTCAGCTTATTCCACAGCACCGCCTTCAAGAAGGGATAAACATCCTTGTGCCATCATCGCCACATCCGAACCGAGACAATTTGGACAAGAATTTTCATCCCGGTTGCCGAAATCAACGAAGACCAGCATAACAACAAGTAGGCAACGTCTTCAACAAGGTAACGACGCAAGTTGCTCGCTCTTGAGCCCGTTCAATAAAAGTAAGTGGTGTTCCTACCAACATCTTGAAAATGGAACGTTTGATAGCCACTTCCGTCAGTATTTTCCAGAGCCACAAGGCACTAGCAGATTGGTAGGACGTCTTTTCACTAGAAGATTCTTTTTTTCCAAACTGCCCTTATAGAACCATTTCGAGGGGCCCCTTCATGCCTATGAACTCCTTGTTCCTCTGCTCACATGCATATGCGTTTCCCAGTTCTAAGTTCTTACTGTCCGATCCCCGCGTCCCTTGCTACCTCTTGAGCATGCGTTGGTTTTTCCTTAAAGAGGAAAGGGTGATGCAGCAAAGTAGCGTAAGTATTTTCCTCAATTTTTGAGAACCAAGGTATCAATCTAGTAGGAGACTACACGCAAGTCTCTCGTGCCTGCACAAACAAATAAGAACCTTGCAACCAACGCGATAAAGGGGTTGTCAATTCCTTCACGGTCACTTGCAAAAGTGAGATCTGATAAAAATAATAAGATAAATATTTTTGGTATTTTTGTTATATAGATTGGAAAATAAAGATTGCAAAATAAACGGCGACAGAAATGGCTAGTTGCTGGAGATTAATATGACGGAGAATAGACCCGGGGGCCATAGGTTTCACTAGTGGCTTCTCTCAAGATAACAAATTCTACGGTGGGTGAACAAATTACTGTCGAGCAATTGATAGAAAAGCACATAGTTATGAGAATATCTAGGCATGATCATGTATATAGGCATCACGTCCGCGACAAGTAGACCGAAACGATTCTGCATCTACTACTATTACTCCACACATCGACCGCTATCCAGCATGCATCTAGAGTATTAAGTTCATAAGAACAGAGTAACGCATTAGGCAAGATGACATGATATAGAGGGATAAACTCAAGCAATATGATATAAACCCCATCTTTTTATCCTCGATGGAAACAATACAATACGTGCCTTGCTGCCCCTGTTGTCACTGGGAAAGGACACCGCAAGATTGAACCCAAAGCTAAGCACTTCTTCCATTGCAAGAAAGATCAATCTAGTAGGCCAAACCAAACTGATAATTCGAAGAGACTTGCAAAGATATTAAATCATGCATAAAAAAATTCAGAGAAGAATCAAATATTGTTCATAGATAATCTTGATCATAAACCCATAATTCATCGGATCTCGACAAACACACCACAAAAAGAATTATATCGATTAAATCTTCAAGAGAATCGAGGAGAACTTTGTATCGAGATCCAAAGAGAGAGAAGAAGCCATCTAGCTAATAACTATGGACCCGAAGGTCTGTGGTAAACTACTCACACATCATCGGAGACGCTATGGTGTTGATGTAGAAGCCCACCGTGATCGATTCCCCCTCCGGCGGAGCACCGGAAAAGGCCCAAAGATGGGATCTCACGGGTACAGAAGGTTGCGGCGTGGAAATAGGGTTTTGTGGTGCCCTAGATGTTTTCGGGGTATATGGGTATATATAGGAGGAAGAAGTAGGTCGGTGGAGCTGCGAAGGGCCCACGACGGTGGGGGGCGCGCCCTCCTGCCTCGTGGCCTCCTCGCTTCTTTCTTGACGTCCACTCCAAGTCTCCTGGATCATGTTTTTTTTTCAAAAATAACTCTCCCGAAGGATTCATTCCGTTTGGATTCCGTTTGGTATTCCTTTTCTGCGAAACACTGAAATAGGCAAAAAAAAAATAGCAATTTGCACCGGGCCTTCGGATAATAGGTTAGTCCCAAAAATAATATAAAAAGGTATATTAAAGCCCATTAAACATCCAAAATAAATAATATAATAGCATGGAACAATCAAAAATTATAGATACATTGGAGACATATCAAGCATCCCCAAGCTTAATTCGTGCTCGTTCTCGAGTAGTTAAATGATTAAAACATAATTTTTGATGTGGAATACTACCTAACATAATTCTCAATGTAATTTTCTTTATTGTGGCATGAACGTTCAGATCCGAAAGATTCAAGACAAAATTTTAATATTGACATAAACATAATAATACTTCAAGCATACTAACAAAGCAACCGTGTCTTCTCAAAATAACATGACCAAAGAAAGTTATCCCTACAAAGTCATATAGTCTGGTTATGCACTATCTTCATCACACAAAGTATTTAATCATGCACAACCCCGATGACAAGCCAAGCAATTTTTTCATACTTTTGACGTTCTCAAACTTTTTCAATCTTCACGCAATACATGAGCGTGAGCCACGTATATAGCACTATAGGTGGAATAGAATGGTGGTTGTGGAGAAGACAAAAAAAGGAGAAGATAGTCTCACATCAACTAGGCGTATCAACGGGTTATGGAGATGCCCATCAATAGATATTAATGTGAGTGAGTAGGGATTGCCATGCAATGGATGCACTAGAGCTATAAGTGTATGAAAGCTCAACAAAAGAAACTAAGTGGGTGTGCATCCAACTCGCTTGCTCATGAAGACCCTAGGGCATTTTGAGGAAGCCCATCATTGGAATATACAAGGCAAGTTTTATAATGTAAAATTCCCACTAGTATATGAAAGTGACAACATAGGAGACTCTCTATCATAAAGATCATGGTGCTACTTTGAAGCACAAGTGTGGTAAAATGATAATAACATTGTCCCTTCTCTCTTTTTCTCTCATTTTTTCTTTTATTTTTTTATTTGGGTCTTTTCTCCTTTTTTATGGCCTCTTTTTTTCCTTTTTTTTATTTTTCGTCCGGAGTCTTATCCTGACTTGTGGGGGAATCATAGTCTCCATCATCCTTTCCTCACTTGGGACAATGCTCTAATAATGATGATCATCATACTTTTATTTACTTACAACTCCAAAATTACAACTCGATACTAGAACCAATTATGACTCTATGTGAATGCCTCCGGCGGTGTACTGGGATATGCAATGAATCAAGAGTGACATGTATGAAAGAATTATAAAAGTGGCTTTGCCACAAATACGATGTCAACTACATGATCATGCAAAGCAATATGACAATGATGAAACGTGTCATAACAAACGGAACGGTGAAAAGTTGCATGGCAATATATCCCGGAATGGCTATGGAAATGCCACAATAGGTAGGTATGGTGGCTGTTTTGATAAAAGGTATATGGTGGGTGTATGGTACCGGCGAAAGGTGCGCGGTATTAGAGAGGCTAGCAATGGTGGAAGGGTGAGAGTGCGTATAATCCATGAACTCAACATTAGTCATAAAGAACTCACATACTTATTGCAAAAATCTATTAGTTATCGAAACAAAGTACTACATGCATGCTTCTAGGGGATAGATTGGTAGGAAAAGACTATCGCTCGTCCCCGACCGCCACTCATAAGGAAGACAATAAATAAATAAATCATGCTCCGACTTCATCACATAACGGTTCACCATACGTGCATGCTACGGGAATCACAAACTTTAGAACAAGTATTTCTCAAATTCACAACTACTCAACTAGCATGACTCTAATATCACCATATTCATATCTCAAAACAACCATCAAGTATCAAACTTCTCATAGTATTCAATGCACTTTTTATGAAAGTTTTTATTATATTCATCTTTGATGCCTATCATACTAGGACTAAATTTATAGCCAAAGCAAATTACCATGATGTTCTATAAGACTCTCAAAATAATATAAGTGAAGCATGAGAGATCAATAATTTCTATAAAATAAAACCACCACCGTGTTCTTAGAAGATATAAGTGAAGCACTAGAGCAAAATTATCTAGCTCAAAAGATATAAGTGAAGCACATAGAGTATTCCAATAAATTCTGATTCATGTGTGTCTCTCCAAAAGGTGTGTACAGCAAGAATGATTGTGGTAAACTAAAAGCAAAGACTCAAATCATACAAGACGCTCCAAGTAAAACACATATCATGTGGTGAATAAAAATATAGCCTCAAGTAAAGTTACCGATGGACGAAGATCAAAGAGGGAATGCCTTCCGGGGCATCCCCAAGCTTAGGCTTTTGGTTGTCCTTGAATTTTACCCTGGGTTGCCTTGGGAATCCCCAAGCTTAGGCTCTTGCCACTCCTTATTCCAAAATCCATCAAATCTTTACCCAAAACTTGAAAACTTCACAACACAAAACTCAACGGAAAAACTCATGAGCTCCGTTAGTATAAGAAAACAAACCACCACTTCAAGGTACTGTAATGAACTCATTCTTTATTTATATTGGTGTTAAACCTACTGTATTCCAAATTTCTATGGTTCATACTGTTGGGGAATGTATGTAGTAATTTCAAAAAATTTCCTACGCACACGCAAGATCATGGTGATGCATAGCAACGAGAGGGGAGAGTGTGATCTACGTACCCTTGTAGATCGACAACGGAAGCGTTAGGTTGATGTAGTCGTACGTCTTCACGGCCCGACCGATCAAGCACCGAAACTATGGCACCTCCGAGTTCTAGCACACGTTCAACTCGATGACGATCCCCGGACTCCGATCCAGCAAAGTGTCGGGGGAGAGTTCTGTCAGCACGACGGTGTGGTGACGATCTTGATGTACTAATGTCGCAGGGCTTCGCCTAAGCACTGCTACAATATTATCGAGGACTATGGTGGAAGGGGGCCCCGCACACGGCTAAGAATATGATCACGTGGATCAACTTGTGTCTAGGGGTGCCCCTTGCCTCCGTATATAAAGGCTCAAAGGGGGGGGGGTGCGGCCAGCCATCATAGGGCGCGCCAGGAGGAGTCCTACTCCCTCCGGGAGTAGGATTCCCCCCCTTTCCTAGTTGGAATAGGATTCGTTAAGGGGGAAAGAGGAGAGAGAGAAGGAAGGGGGGCGCTGGCCCCCTCTCTCCTTGTCCTATTCGGACTAGGGGGGGGAGGCCTAGCCCTGACCACCTCTCCTCTATTCCACTAAGGCCCACTAAGGCCCATATACCTCCCGGGGGGTTCCGGTAACCTCCCGGTAATCCGGTAAAATCCCGATTTCACCCGGAACACTTCCGATATCCAAATATAGGCTTCCAATATATCAATCTTTATGTCTCGACCATTCGAGACTCCTCGTCATGTCCGTGATCACATCCGAGACTCCGAACAAACTTCGGTACATCAAAATGCATAAACTCATAATATAACTGTCATCGAAACCTTAAGCGTGCGGACCCTACGGGTTCGAGAACAATGTAGACATGACCGAGACACGTCTCCGGTCAATAACCAATAGCGGAACCTGGATGCTCATATTGGCTCCTACATATTCTACGAAGATCTTTTATTGGTCAGACCGCATAACAACATACGTTGTTCCCTTTGTCATCGGTGTGTTACTTGCCCGAGATCCGATCGTTGGTATCCAATACCTAGTTCAATCTCGTTACCGGCAAGTCTCTTTACTCGTTCCGTAATCCATCATCCCGCAACTAACTCATTAGTTGCAATGCTTGCAAGGCTTATGTGATGTGCATTACCGAGAGGGCCCAGAGATACCTCTCCGACAATCGGAGTGACAAATCCTAATCTCGAAATACGCCAACCCAACATGTACCTTTGACACCTGTAGAGCGAGCACCTTTATAATCACCCAGTTACGTTGTGACGTTTGGTAGCACACAAAGTGTTCCTCCGGCAAACGGGAGTTGCATAATCTCATAGTCATAGGAACATGTATAAGTCATGAAGAAAGCAATAGCAACATACTAAACGATCAGGTGCTAAGCTAACGGAATGGGTCATGTCAATCAGATCATTCATCTAATGATGTGATCCCGTTAATCAAATAACAACTCTTTGTTCATGGTTAGGAAACATAACCATCTTTGATTAACGAGCTAGTCAAGTAGAGGCATACTAGTGACACTCTGTTTGTCTATGTATTCACACATGTATTATGTTTCCGGTTAATACAATTCTAGCATGAATAATAAACATTTATCATGATATAAGGAAATAAATAATAACTTTATTATTGCCTCTAGGGCATATTTCCTTCAGTCTCCCACTTGCACTAGAGTCAATAATCTAGTTCACATCACCATGTGATTTAACACCATTAGTTCACATCTTTATGTGGTTAACACCCATAGTTCACATCGATATGTGACCAACACCCAAAGGGTTTACTAGAGTCGGTAATCTAGTTCACATTGCTATGTGATTAACACCCAAAGAGTACTAAGGTGTGATCATGTTTTGCCTGTGAGAGAAGTTTAGTCAACGGGTTTGCCATATTTAGATCCGTAAGTACTTTGCAATTTTCTATGTCTACAAGGCTCTGCACGGAGCTACTTTAGCTAATTGCTCCCACTTTTAATATGTATCCAGATGAAGACTAAGAGTCATCCGGATCAGTGCCAAAACTTGTATCGACGTAACCCTTTTACGACGAACCTTGTGTCACCTCCATAATCGAGAAATGTATCCTTATTCCACTAAGGATAATTTTGACCGCTGTCCAGTGATCTACTCCTAGATCACTATTGTACTCCCTTGCCAAAATTAGTGTAGGGTATACAATAGGTCTGGTACACAGCATGGCATACTTTATAGAACCTATGGCCAAGGCATAGGGAATGACTTTCATTCTCATTCTATTTTCTGCCATGGCCGGGCTTTGAGTCTTACTCAATTTCACACCTTGTAACATAGGCAAGAATTCTTTCTTTGACTGTTCCATTTTGAACTACTTCAAAATCTTGTCAAGGTATGTACTCATTGAAAACAAACTTATCAAGCGTCTTGATCTATCTCTATAGATCTTGATGCTCAATATGTAAGCAGCTTCACCGAGGTTTTCTTTGAAAAAATCCTTTCAAACACTCCTTTATGCTTTGCATAATAATTCTACATTATTTCCGATCAACAATATGTCATACACATATACTTATCAGAAATGCTGTAGTGCTCCCACTCACTTTCTTGTAAATACAGGCTTCACCGCAAGTCTGTATAAAACTATATACTTTGATCAACTTATCAAAGCGTATATTCCAACTCCGAGATGCTTGCACCAGTTATGGATCGCTGGAGCTTGCATATTTTGTTAGTACCTTTAGGATTGACAAAACCTTCTGGTTGCATCATATACAACTCTTCTTTAAATCCATTAATGAATGTAGTTTTGTTTATCCATTTGCCAGATTTCATAAAAATGCGGCAATTGCTAACATGATTTGGACAGACTTAAGCATCGCTACGAGTGAGAAAATTTCATCGTAGTCAACACCTTGAACTTTGTCAAAAACCTTTTTTGACAAGTCTAGCTTTGTAGATAGTAACACTACTACCAGCGTCCGTCTTCCTCTTGAAGATCCATTTATTTTCTATGGCTTTCCGATCATCGGGCAAATCCATCAAAGTCCATACTTTGTTCTCATACGTGGATCATATCTCAGATTTCATGGCCTCAAACCATTTCGTGGAATCTGGGCTCATCATCGCTTCCTCATAGTTCGCAAGTTCATCATGGTCTAGTAACATGACTTCCAGAACAGGATTACCGTACCACTCTGGTGCGGATCTCACTCTGGTTTACCTGAGAGATTCGTTAGTAACTTGATCTGAAGTTACATGATCATCATCATTAGCTTCCTCACTAATTGGTGTAGTAGTCACAAGAACATATTTCTGTGATGAACTACTTTCCAATAAGGGAGAAGGTACAATTACCTTATCAAGTTTTCTACTTTCCTCCCACTCACTTGTTTCGAGAGAAACTCCTTCTCTAGAAAGGATCCATTCCCAGCAACGAATAGCTTGCCTTCAGATCTGTGATAGAAGGTGTACCCAACATTTTTGTTTTGGGTATCCTATGAAGACACACTTCTCTGATTTGGGTTTGAGCTTATCAAGTTAAAACTTTTTCACATAAGCATTGCAACCTCAAACTTTTAAGAAACGACAACTTAGGTTTCTTGCCAAACCATAGTTCATACGGTGTCGTCTCAACGGATTTAGATGGTGCCCTATTTAACGTGAATGTAGTTGTCTCTAATGCATAACCCCAAAACAATAGCGGTAAATCAGTAAGAGACGTCATAGATCGCACCATATCTAATAAAGCACGATTACGACGTTCGGACACACCATTACACTGTGGTGTTCCAGGTGGCGTGAGTAGTGAAACTATTTCACATTGTTTTAATTGAAGACCAAACTCGTAACTCAAATATTTGTCTCCGCGATCAGATCGTAGAAACCTTATTTTCTTGTCACAATGATTTTCCACTTCACCCTGAAATTATTTGAACTTTTCAAATGTTTCAGACTTATGTTTCATCAAGTAGATATACTCATATCTGCTCAAATCATCTGTGAAGGTCAGAAAATAATGATACCCGCCGCGAGCCTCAACACTCATTGGACTGCATACATCAGTATGTATTATTTCCAATCAAGTTTGTTGCTCGCTCCATTGTTCCGGAGAACGGAGTCTTAGTCATCTTGCCCATGAGGCATGGTTCGCAAGTACCAAGTGATTCATAATCAAGTGGTTCCAAAAGTCCATCAATATGGAGTTTCTTCATGCGCTTTACACCGATATGACCTAAATGGCAGTGCCACAAATAAGTTGCACTATCATTATTAACTTTGCATCTTTTGGTTTCAATATTATGAATATGTGTAACACTACGATCGAGATCCAACGAACTATTTTCATTGGGTGTATGACCATCGAAGGTTTTATTCATGTAAACAGAACAACAATTATTCTCTGACTTTAATGAATAACCGTATTGCAATAAACATGATCAAATCATATTCATGCTCAACACAAACACCAAATAACACTTATTTAGTTTCAACACTAATCCCGAAAGTATAGGGAGTGTGCGATGATGATCATATCAATCTTGGAACTACTTCCAACACACATCGTCACCTCACCCTTTACTAGTTTCTGTTTATTCTGCAACTCCCGTTTTGAGTTACTACTCTTAGCAACTGAACCAGTATCAAATACCGAGGGGTTGCTATGAACACTAGTAAAATACACATCAATAATCTATATATCAAATATACCTTTGTTCACGTTGCCATCCTTCTTATCCGCCAAATACTTGGGGTAGTTCCGCTTCCAGTGACTAGTTCCTTTGCAGTAGAAGCACTTAGTATCAGGCTTAGGTCCAGACTTGGGCTTCTTCACTTGAGTAGCAACTCGCTTGCCATTCTTCTTGAAGTTCCCTTTCTTCCCTTTGCCCTTTTCTTGAAACTAGTGGTCTTGTCAACCATCAACACTTGATATTTTTCTTGATTTCTACCTTCGTCGATTTCAGTATTACGAAGAGCTTGGGAACCGTTTCCGTTATCCCTTGCATATCATAGTTCATCACGAAGTTCTACTAACTTGGTGATGGTGACTAGAGAATTCTGTGAATCACTATTTTATCTGGAAGATTAACTCCCACTTGATTCAAGTGATTGTAGTACCCAGACAATCTGAGCACATGCTCACTAGTTGAGCGATTCTCCTCCATCTTTTAGCTATAGAACTTGTTGGAGACTTCATATCTCTCAACTCGGGTATTTGCTTGAAATATTAGCTTCAACTCCTGGAACATCTCATATGGTCCATGACGTTCAAAACGTCTTTGAAGTCCCGATTCTAAGCCATTAAGCATGGTGCACTAAACTATCAAGTAGTCATCATATTGAGCTAGCCAAACGTTCATAACGTCTGCATCTGCTCCTGCAATAGGTCCGTCACCTAGCGGTGCATCAAGGACATAATTCTTCTGTGCAGCAATGAGGATAAACCTCAGATCACGGATCCAATCCGCATCATTGCTACTAACATCTTTCAACACAATTTTCTCTAGGAACATATCAAAATAAACACAGGGAAGCAACAACGCGAGCTATTGATCTACAACATAATTTGCAAAATACTAACAGGACTAAGTTCATGATAAATTTAAGTTCAATTAATCATATTACTTAAGAACTCCCACTTAGATAGACATCCCTCTAATCCTCTAAGTGATTACGTGATCCAAATCAACTAAACCATGTCCGATCATCACGTGAGATGGAGTAGTTTCATTGGTGAACACCGCTATGTTGATCATATCTGCTATATGATTCACGCTCGACCTTTCGGTCTCCGTGTTCCAAGGCCATATCTGTATATGCTTGGCTCGTCAAGAATAACCTGAATATTCCGCGTGTGCAACTGTTTTGCACCCATTGTATTTGAACGTAGAGCCTATCACACCCGATCATCACGTGGTGTCTCAACACGAAGAACTTTCGCAACGGTGCATACTCAGGGAGAACACTTCTTGATAATTTAGTGAGAGATCATCTTATAATGCTACCGTCAATCAAAGCAAGATAAGATGCATAAAAGATAAACATCACATGCAATCAATATAAGTGATATGATATGGCCATCATCATCTTGTGCTTGTGATCTCCATCTCCGAAGCACCGTCGTTATCACCATCGTCACCGGCGCGACACCTTGATCTCCATCGTAGCATCGTTGTTGTCTCGCCAATCTTATGCTTCCACGACTATCGCTACCGCTTAGTGATAAAGTAAAGCATTACAGCGCGATTGCATTGCATACAATAAAGCGACAACCATATGGCTCCTGCCAGTTGCCGATAACTCGGTTACAAAACATGATCATCTCATACAATAAAATTTAGCATCATGTCTTGACCATATCACATCACAACATGCCCTGCAAAAACAAGTTAGACGTCCTCTACTTTGTTGTTGCAATTTTTACGTGGCTGCTACGGGCTTAAGCAAGAACCAATCTTACCTACGCATCGAAACCACAACGATAGTTTGTCAAGTTGGTGCTGTTTTAACCTTCGCAAGGACCCGGGCGTAGCCACACTCGTTCAACTAAAGTTGGAGAAACTGTCACCCGCAAGCCACCTATGTGTGCAAAGCACGTAGAACCAGTCTCGCGTAAGCGTACGCGTAATGTCGGTCCGGGCCGCTTCATCCAACAATACCGCCGAACCAAAGTATGACATGCTGGTAAGCAGTATGACTTATATCGCCCACAACTCACTTGTGTTCTACTCGTGCATATAACATCAACACATAAAACCTAGGCTCTGAATGCCACTGTTGGGGAACGTAGTAATTTCAAAAAATTTCCTACGCACACGCAAGATCATGGTGATGCATAGCAACGAGAGGGGAGAGTGTGATCTACGTACCCTTGTAGATCGACAACGGAAGCGTTAGGTTGATGTAGTCGTACGTCTTCACGGCCCGACCGATCAAGCACCGAAACTACGACACCTCCGAGTTCTAGCACACGTTCAGCTCGATGACGATCCCCGGACTCCGATCCAGCAAAGTGTCGGGGAAGAGTTCCGTCAGCACGACGGCGTGGTGACGATCTTGATGTACTATGTCGCAGGGCTTCGCCTAAGCACGCTACAATATTATCGAGGACTATGGTGGAAGGGGGCACCGCACACGGCTAAGAATATGATCACGTGGATCAACTTGTGTCTAGGGGTGCCCCTTGCCTCCGTATATAAAGGCTCAAAGGGGGGGGTGCGGCCGGCCAATGATAGGGCGCGCCAGGAGGAGTCCTACTCCCTCCGGGAGTAGGATTCCCCCCTTTCCTAGTTGGAATAGGATTCGTTAAGGGGAAAGAGGAGAGAGAGAAGGAAGGGGGGCGCCGGCCCCCTCTCTCTTGTCCTATTCGGACTAGGGGGGGGGGGCGCGGCCCAGCCCTGGCCACCTCTCCTCTCTTCCACTAAGGCCCACTAAGGCCCATATACCTCCGGGGGGTTCCGGTAACCTCCCGGTTACTCCGGTAAAATCCCGATTTCACCCGGAACACTTCCGATATCCAAAATATAGGCTTCCAATATATCAATCTTTATGTCTCGACCATTTCGAGACTCCTCGTCATGTCCGTGATCACATCCGGGACTCCGAACAACCTTCGGTACATCAAAAATGCATAAACTCATAATTAACTATCGAAACTTAAGCGTGCGGACCCTACGGGTTCGAGAACAATGTAGACATGACCGAGACACGTCTCCGGTCAATAACCAATAGCGACCTGGATGCTCATATTGGCTCCTACATATTCTACGAAGATCTTTATCGGTCAGAACCGCATAACAACATACGTTGTTCCCTTTGTCATCAGTATGTTACTTGCCCGAGATTCGATCGTCGGTATCTCAATACCTAGTTCAATCTCGTTACCGGCAAGTCTCTTTACTCGTTCCGTAATACATCATCTCAACTAACTCATTAGTTCAATGCTTGCAAGGCTTATAGTGATGTGCATTACCGAGAGGGCCCAGAGATACCTCTCCGACAATCGGAGTGACAAATCCTAATCTCGAAATACGCCAACCAAGTACCTTGGAGACACCTGTAGAGCACCTTTATAATCACCCAGTTACGTTGTGACGTTTGGTAGCACACAAAGTGTTCCTCCGGCAAACGGGAGTTGCATAATCTCATAGTCATAGGAACATGTATAAGTCATGAAGAAAGCAATAGCAACATACTAAACGATCAGGTGCTAAGCTAACGGAATGGGTCATGTCAATCAGATCATTCATCTAATGATGTGATCCCGTTAATCAAATAACAACTCTTTGTTCATGGTTAGGAAACATAACCATCTTTGATTAACGAGCTAGTCAAGTAGAGGCATACTAGTGACACTCTGTTTGTCTATGTATTCACACATGTATTATGTTTCCGGTTAATACAATTCTAGCATGAATAATAAACATTTATCATGATATAAGGAAATAAATAATAACTTTATTATTGCCTCTAGGGCATATTTCCTTCACATACCCCCCGATACTAGCCATAGATTCATCAAAATAAGAAAACAACACACGAAAAACAGAATCTGTCAAAAACAGAACAGTCTGTCGTAATCTGTAGGTTTCGAATACTTCTGTAAACCCAAAAATTCTGAAATAAATTGGCGTACATGAGGAATTTGTCTATTAATCATCTGCAAAAATAATCAACCTAATCACACTCCCCAGTAAAAAATGGCAGAAAATCTCGTGAGTGCTAAAGTTTCTGTTTTTTACAGCAAGATCGCAAAGACTTCCCCCAAGTCTTCCCAAAGGTTCTACTTGGCACAGACACTAATTAAAAACATAAAACCACATCTAAACAGAATCTAGATGAATTATTTATTACTAAACAGGAACAAAAAACAAGAAACAAAAATAAAATTGGGTTGCCTCCCAACAAGTACTGTCGTTTAACGCCCCTAGCTAGGCATAAAAAAAGAATAGATCTAGGTATTGTCATCTTTGGTATGCAATCCATAAGTGGCTCTCATAATAGATTCATAAGTTAATTTAATTTTCTTCCTAGGAAAGTGTTCCATGCCTTTCCTTAACGGAAATTGGAATCTAATATGTCCTTCTTTCATATCAAAAATTGCACCAATCGTTCTAAGGAAAGGTCTTCCAAGAATAATAGGACTTGTAGGATTGCAATATATATCAATAACAATGAAATCTACGGGCACATAATTCCTATTTTCAACAATAAAAACATCAATAATCCTTCCCATAGGTTTCTTAAAAGTGGAATCCACAAGATGCAAATTTAAAGAACAATCATCAAATTCACGGAAACCTAACACATCACACACAGTTTTTGGAATCGTCGAAACACTAACACCCAAATCACATAAAGCATAGCATTCATGATCTTTAATTTTAATTTTAATAGTAGGTTCCCACTCATCATAAAGTTTTCTAGGGATAGAGACTTCTAATTCAAGTTTTTCTTCATAGGATTGCATTAAGGCATCAACAATATGTTTGGTAAAAGCTTTATTTTGATCATAAGCATGAGGAGAATTTAGCACAGATTGCAACAAGGAAATACAATCTATCAAAGAGCAATTATCATAATTAAATTCCTTGAAATCCAAAATAGTGGGTTCATTGCTATGTAAATTTTTGACCTCTTCAATCCCACTTTTACCAATTTTTGCATCAAGATCTAAAAACTCTGAATCATTGGGACGCCTTTTAACTAAAGTTGACTCATCTCTAGTCCCACCATTATCAAGATTCATATTGCAAAACAAGGATTTAATAGGAGACACATCAATCACTTTTAGATCTTCATCCTTATTATCCTCTAGCTCTTTCGGTTTGGCGACCATCTTATTAACTAAGGTGGCCAGCTTATCCGAAATTTGGGCTATTAAATTTTCAAGCTGAGGGAACTGAGATTTCAAACCATAAAATTCTTTAGACATATCATCGAGCTCTTTATTCATGTACCCCATAAAACTTTTTTGTTCTTTAAGCTCGTTTCTAAAGAAATTATTATGCTCAAACTACAAGGACATAAAACTTCGAACGTTGTTTTCAATTTCTTCCAACCTTCTAAGGTGAGGATCAATGCTTTTTGGTAAAGCCATCGCGGCAAACAATCCAACACACAAGCACACAAGGAGCACGTGAAAAGAGACGAATGGAAAAGAGGCAAACGGAAAAGAGGGCGAATAAAACGGCAAGGGTGAAGTGGGGGAGAGGAAAACGAGAGGCAAATGGCAAATAATGTAATGCGAGGGATAAGAGTTTGTGATGGGTACTTGGTATGTCTTGACTTGTGCGTAGATCTCCCCGGCAACGGCGCCAGAAATCCTTCTTGCTACCTCTTGAGCATTCGTTGGTTTTCCCTTGAAGAGGAAAGGGTGATGCATCAATGTAGTGTAAGTATTTCCCTCAGTTTTTGAGAACCAAGGTATCAATCCGGTAGGAGACTACACACAAGTCCCTCGTACCCGCACAAACAAATAAGAACCTTGCAACCAATGCGATAAAGGGGTTGTCAATTGATACGTCTCCAACATATCTATAATTTTTGATTGTTCCATGCTATTATATTATCTGTTTTGGATGTTTATGGGCTTTATTATACACTTTCATATTATTTTTGGGACTAACCTATTAACCGGAGGCCCAACCCAAATTGTTGTTTTCTTGCCTATTTCAGTGTTTCGAAGAAAAGGAATATCAAACGGAGTCCAAACGAAATGAAACCTTCGGGAAAGTTATTTTTGGAACGGAAGCAATCTAGGAGACTTGGATTTACGTCAGGGAAGCTTCGAGGTGGCCACAAGGCAGGGAGGCGCGCCTGCCCCCTGGGCGTGCCCCCCACCCTCATGGTCCCCTCGTGGCTCCCCTGACTGACTTCTTTCGCATATATATATATAAATAAATATATATATATATATATCAATATACCCTAGAAACATCGAAGAGCATAATAGATCGGGAGTTCCGCCGCCAGAATCCTCTGTAGCCACTGAAAACCAATCTAGACCCGTTCCGGCACCCTGCCGGAGGGGGGAATCCCTCTCCGATGGCCATCTTCATCATCCCGGCGCTCTCCATGACAAGGAGGGAGTAGTTCTCCCTCGGGGCTGAGGGCATGTACCAGTAGCTATGTGTTTGATCTCTCTCTCTCTCTCGTGTTCTTGAGGTGGGACGATCTTGATGTATCGTGAGCTTTGCTATTATAGTTGGATCTTATGATGTTTCTCCCCCTATACTCTCTTGTAATGGATTGAGTTTTCCCTTTGAAGTTATCTTATCGGATTGAGTCTTTAAGGATTTGAGAACACTTGATGTATGTCTTGCACGTGCTTATCTGTTCCGCGACCTCGTGAACTTATGCATAGGGGTTGGCACACGTTTTCGTCTTGACTCTCTGGTAGAAACTTTGGGGCACTCTTTGAAGTACTTTGTGTTGGTTGAATAGATGAATATGAGATTGTGTGATGCATATCGTATAATCATACCCACGGATACTTGAGGTGACATTGGAGTATCTAGGTGACATTAGGGTTTTGGTTGATTTGTGTTGTAACGCCCCGGACACACCCGCCGGTGGTCGTTACTCCTGGCGGGATCTAGACTGGCCCCACAGATCAATACTAGTCTTTTCTGCGCACTTTGTCCTCACTCATGCGCACGCAGGAGCAACTTCCCAGTCGGTCACCCATCCTGACACTACTCCAAGCTGAGCACGCTTAACTTTGGAGTTCTGTCCGAATGGGCTCCCAGAAAAGAAGGAATTCCTTATTGATATGAGTAGTCTTTCATCCCTAATAAGCCAGGCCATCACATACACCCCCACTCAGAGGAACCGGCGTCCTCGTCGGGCCACAGGAACGTTCCCTCTTGGCACATACGTCTGTGCTTCCAGTCCAGTACATGTGCCATGTCGTGTGCCACGACGGGTCACAAACGTCAAGAACAACATGACCATGCACCTGTCCGCAACCATCCGTGTAATCGCGAGGGTCGGCTCTGATACCAACTTGTAACGCCCCGGACACACCCGCCGGTGGTCGTTACTCCTGGCGGGATCTAGACTGGCCCCACAGATCAATACTAGTCTTTTCTGCGCACTTTGTCCTCACTCATGCGCACGCAGGAGCAACTTCCCAGTCGGTCACCCATCCTGACACTACTCCAAGCTGAGCACGCTTAACTTTGGAGTTCTGTCCGAATGGGCTCCCAGAAAAGAAGGAATTCCTTATTGATATGAGTAGTCTTTCATCCCTAATAAGCCAGGCCATCACATACACCCCCACTCAGAGGAACCGGCGTCCTCGTCGGGCCACAGGAACGTTCCCTCTTGGCACATACGTCTGTGCTTCCAGTCCAGTACATGTGCCATGTCGTGTGCCACGACGGGTCACAAACGTCAAGAACAACATGACCATGCACCTGTCCGCAACCATCCGTGTAATCGCGAGGGTCGGCTCTGATACCAACTTGTAACGCCCCGGACACCCCCGCCGGTGGTCGTTACTCCTGGCGGGATCTAGACTGGCCCCACAGATCAATACTAATCTTTTCTGCGCACTTTGTCCTCACTCATGCGCACCCGGGAGCAACTTCCTAGTCGGTCACCCATCCTGACACTACTCCAAGCCGAGCACGCTTAACTTTGGAGTTCTGTCCGAATGGGCTCCCGGAAAAGAAGGAATTCCTTATTGATATGAGTAGTCTTTCATCCCTAATAAGCCAGGCCATCACAGTGTCTTAAGGTGTTATTCTAGTACGAACTCTATGATAGATCGAACGGAAAGAATAGCTTCATGTTATTTTACTACGGACTCTTGAATAGATTGATCAGAAAGGATAACTTTGAGGTGGTTTCGTATCCCACCATAATCTCTTCGTTTGCTCTCCGCTATTAGTGACTTCGGAGTGACTCTTTGTTGCGTGTTGAGGGATAGTTATATGATCCAATTATGTTATTATTGTTGAGAGAACTTGCACTAGTGAAAGTATGAACCCTAGGCCTTGTTTCAACGCATTGCAATACCGTTTGCGCTCACTTTTATCATTATTTACCTTGCTGTTTTTATATTTTCAGATTACAAAAACCATTATCTACTATCCATATTGCACTTGTATCACCATCTCTTTGTCGAACTAGTGCACCTATACAATTTACCATTGCATTGGGTGTGTTGGGGACATAAGAGACTCTTTGTTATTTGGTTGCAGGGTTGTTTGAGAGAGACCATCTTCATCCTACGCCTCCCACGGATTGATAAACATTAGGTCATCCACTTGAGGGAAATTTGCTACTGTCCTACAAACCTCTGCACTTGGAGGCCCAACAACGTCTACAAGAAGAAGGTTGTGTAGTAGACATCAAGCTCTTTTCCGGCGCCGTTGCCGGGGAGGTTAGAGCTTGAAGGTATATCTTTAGATCTTGCAATCGAATCTTTTTGTTTCTTGTTTTATCACTAGTTTAGTTTATAAAAGAATACTACAAAAAAATGGAATTGAGTTTGCCTCATACGCTTCATATTTTTAATATCTTTTGTGAGAATGATGGAAAGGAAAATTGTGCTCAAGTGCTAGAAGAAGAAGTCTATAGAATGTTTGGCACTAAATATTTGAATGATGGGCATGATTGCAATGTTATTAGTATGAACTCTTTGAATATCCATAGTACTAATGATGATTGCACTAGTTATGATGAAAATATCTCTTATAAGCATGTCGATTTTTGTGGAGTGCATAGAGTTTGCATGTACACACCAATTAGAGAAAATAGATTCTGCAAGAGGCATAAGTATTTGGAAACTAAATAGTTTCAAGAAAGGCTAGATGTTAGTGCTGAAAATTTAAAATATCTTAGCCATACTTGTGAACTTTGCCATGAACAGGGTCATTTAAATATCAAATGCAAAATGTTTCATGATCGAATCGTGTCCAAAAATTGTGGTGACTTGATTTCCCTTGCACATCATAATGAACTTAGTTTGCTTTTGGGTTATGAAGAAATGAAACGTCAAACTAAGCATATTCCATAATATAACCTTGAGAAATTCCTCGATATTGATCTAGAAGAAATCTATATGTATTGTGCGGTGAATTGCATTGAAAATCCTTATATTGCCAATTACATAAAGAAAAGAAAACAAATAGAAGATGAAGAGAATACTAACGAAATGGAAGAGACTTCCCAATATTCTCCTATTATTTCTTATGATGAATCAGGTAACGAGGAGGAGCCTTCTATTCAACCAATCTCATTAATAAGGAGCTCCAAAAAGAGGATTGAACCCACACATGATGTGAAGAAGAAAAAAAAAGACGGAGAAGTAAAGGTAGAAAGGTATCTCTCCCAAATGATGTTGCTCCTATTTCTCATTGTGATGATGATAATTGCTATACTATTGGTGCTATCCATACTATTAATGATGAGAGTGATTATGCTTATGATATGAAAAGGCCCAAGCTTGGGGATGCTATGTTTGATGAAGATGATGTTTTTGAGAATATATTTGCTGCAATTAATGTTTGTCCCAAGCTTGGGGATGCTACGTTTAATGAAGATGATATTTTTAGTCTCCCAAGTTTTGATATTCAAATTTATAATGATGATAGCATGCCTCCTACTTATGATGATTATATTGATGAAAGTGGGTTTGGAAGAGTGTCAACTTTAGGAAGTAATGATGCCACTATTTTGGAGGATGTTGAATCTTATTATGATAATTATGAAAGTGGATTTGGAGAGGTCATGACTTTATTTAGTGATGATTCCTCTATCTTGGAAGAGGTTTCAATCGATTATGATGAGAACAAAGTTGCTACTTATGATAATTATTGTGATGATACATATGCTATAAAAAGTAGTGATGATTATATTTATAAAACTTGTCATGATTATGATTACCCTTTTTCTGAACATTACTCTTTTAATGTGGAAACAATTTATAGTATTCGAGTCTCTTATGATACTCCCACTATTCCGATTGAGAAGAATTTTGCTTATGTAGAGAGTAGTAAATTTTCTATGCTTGTAGATCATGAAAAGAATGCTTTAGATGCTGGTTATATTGTTGAATTCATTCATGATGCTACTGAAAATTATTATGAGGTAGGAATATATGCATGTAGAAATTGCAATAATATCAAGTTTCCTCTCTATGTGCCTAAAGTTTTGAAGTTATGCTTGTTTTGCCTTCCTATGCTAGTTGATTCTTGTTCCCACAAGTTGTTTGCTAACAAAATCCCTATGCATACGAAGTGGGTTAGACTTAAATGTGCTAGTCATATTATTCATGATGCTCTCTTTATGTTACAATTCTTATCTTTTATGTGAGCATCGTTGAAATCATCATGCCTAGCTAGGGGCGTTAAACGATAGCGCTTGTTGGGAGGCAACCCAAATTTTATTTTTGTTCCTTACCTTTTGTTCCTGTTTAGTAATAAATAATTCATCTATCCTCTGTTTAGATGTGTTTTTATGCTTTTAATTAGTGTTTGTGCCAAGTAGAACCTTTGGGAAGACTTGGGGAAAGTCTTTTTGATCTTGCTGTAAAAAACAGAAACTTTAGTGCTCACGAGATTTGCTACCATTTTTTACTGGAGAGTGCTAGTTAGTTAATTCTTTTTGAATATGATTAATATAAAAATTCCTCAGGTCCACCAATTTATTTGATAATTTTTGGGTTCCAGAAGTATTCGAAACCTACAGATTACTACAGACTGTTCTGTTTTTGACAGATTCTGTTTTCTATGTGTTGTTTGCTTATTTTGATGAATCTATGAGTAGTATCGGAGGGTATGAACCATAGAGAAGTTTAAATACAGTAGATATTACATAAATATAAATAAATAATGAGTTCACAACAGTACCTAAGTGGTGATTTATTTTCTTATACCAACGGAGCTTACGAGTTTTCTGTTAAGTTTTGTGTTGTGAAGTTTTCAAGTTTTGGGTAAAGATTCGATGGACTATGGAATAAGGAGTGGCCAGAGCCTAAGCTTTGGGATGCACAAGGCACCCCAAGGTAGTATTTAAGGACAACCAAGAACCTAAGCTTGGGGATGCCCCGGATGGCATCCCCTCTTTCGTCTTCGTTCATCGGTAACTTTACTTGGAGCTATATTTTTATTCGCCACATGATATGTGTTTTGCTTGGAGCGTCATTTTATTTTCTTCTGTTTTGATTTCTGTTTGAATAAAATACCAAGATCTGAAATTCTTAAATGTTAGAGAGTCTTTACATAGTTGTGTTGGAAATATGCCCTAGAGGCAATAATAAATTAGTTATTATTATATCATATTTCATTGTTCATGATAATCGTTTATTATCCATGCTAGAATTGTATTGATAGGAAACTCAGATACATGTGTGGATACATAGACAACACCATGTCCCTAGTAAGCCTCTAGTTGACTAGCTCGTTGATCAATAGATGGTTACGGTTTCCTGACCATGGACATTGGATGTCGTTGATAACGGGATCACATCATTAGGAGAATGATGTGATGGACAAGACCCAATCCTAATCCTAGCACAAGATCGTGTAGTTCGTTTGCTAAAGCTTTTCTAATGTCAAGTATCATTTCCTTAGACCATGAGATTGTGCAACTCCCGGATACCGTAGGAGTGCTTTGGGTGTGCCAAACGTCACAACGTAACTGAGTGGCTATAAAGGTACACTACATGTATCTCCGAAAGTGTCTGTTGGGTTGGCACGAATCGAGACTAGGATTTGTCACTCCGTGTAAACGGAGAGGTATCTCTGGGCCCACTCGGTAGGACATCATCATAATGTGCACATTGTGACCAAGGAGTTGATCACGGGATGATGTGTTACGGAACGAGTAAAGAGACTTGCCGGTAACGAGATTGAACAAGGTATCGGGATACCGACGATCGAATCTCGGGCAAGTACAATACCGCTGGACAAAGGGAATTGAATACGGGATTGATTGAATCCTCGACATCGTGGTTCATCCGATGAGATCATCGTGGAACATGTGGGAGTCAACATGGGTATCCAGATCCCACTGTTGGTTATTGGCCGGAGAGTTGTCTCGGTCATGTCTGCATGGTTCCCGAACCCGTAGGGTCTACACACTTAAGGTTCGATGACGCTAGGGTTATTAGGAAGACTTGTATGTGATTACCGAATGTTGTTCGGAGTCCCGGATGAGATCCCAGATGTCACGAGGAGTTCCGGAATGGTCCGGAGGTAAATATTTATATATGGAAAGTTGTTGTTCGGGTTCCGGGAAAAGTTCGGTTTTTTCCGGTATTGTACTGGGAAGCTTCCGGAGGATTCCGGAGGGGTCCGGAGGTCCAGAAAATGTTCCACCACATCCAATACAGCAGCATGGGCTGTAGGGGGGCGCCCTAACCTTAATGGGCCAAGGGCACCAGGCCCCCAAGGCCCATGCGCATGGGAGAGGGGAAACCCTAAGGGGGAGTGCCTCCACTTGACTTGGGAGGCACTCCTCCCCCCCTTGGCCGCCGCCCCCAACCCTAGATGGGATCTAGGGGGGCCGGACCCCCTCTCTCCCCACCTATAAATAGTGGAGGGGTGGGAGGGTGGCCACACCCTTGAACCTGGCGCAGTCCCTCCCCTCCAATACCTCTCCTCCTCCGCGTGAGCTTGGCGAAGCCCTGCCGGAGAACTCCCACTCCATCACCACCATGCCGTCGTGCTGCTGTTGGACTCTCTTCCTCAACCTCTCCCTCCTCCTTGCTGGATCAAGGCGTGGGAGACGTCTCCGTTCCGTACGTGTGTTGAACGCGGAGGTGCCGTCCGTTCGGCGCTAGGATCATCGGTGATTTGGATCACGACGAGTACGACTCCATCAACCCCGTTCACTTGAACGCTTCCGCTTAGCGATCTACAAGGGTATGTAGATGCACTCTCCTTCCCCTCGTTGCTAGATTACTCCATAGATTGATCTTGGTGATGCGTAGAATTTTTTTAAATTTCTGCTACGATCCCCAACAGGGGCATCATGAGCTAGGTCTATGCGTAGTTCCTATGCACGAGTAGAACACAAAGCAGTTGTGGGCGTCGATATTGTCAATTTACTTGCCGTTACTAGTCTTATCTTGATTTGGTGGCATCGTGGGATGAAGCGGCCCGGACCGACCTTACACGTACGCTTACGTGAGACTGGTTCCACCGACTGACATGCACTAGTTGCATAAGGTGGCTAGAGGGTGTCTGTCTCTCCCACTTTATCGGATCGGATTCGATGAAAAGGGTCCTTATGAAGGGTAAATAGAAATTGGCATATCACGTTGTGGTTTTCGCGTAGGTAAGAAACGTTCTTGCTAGAAACCTATAGCAGCCACGTAAAAAAACTTGCAACAACAATTAGAGGACATCTAACTTGTTTTTGCAGCATATGCCGTGTGATGTGATATGGCCAAAAGGATGTGATGAATGATATATGTGATGTATGAGATTGATCATGTTCTTGTAATAAGAATCACGACTTGCATGTCTATGAGTATGACAACCGGCAGGAGCCATAGGAGTTGTCTTAATTTATTTATGACCTGCGTGTCAACTTAAATGTCATGTACTTACTTTACTTTATTGCTAAAGCGTTAGCCATAGTAGTTGAAGTAATAGATGATGAGACAACTTCAAGAAGATACGATGATGGAGATCATGATGATGGAGATCATGGTGTCATGCCGGTGACAACGATGATCATGGAGCCCCGAAGATGGAGATCAAAAGGAGAAAAATGATATTGGCCATATCATGTCACTATTTGATTGCATGTGATGTTTATCATGTTTTATATCTTATTTGCTTAGAATGACGGTAGCTTAAATAAGATGATCCCTCACTAAAATTTCAAGAAAAGTGTTCCCCCTAACTGTGCACTGTTGCGAAGGTTCGTTGTTTCGAAGCACCACGTGATGATCGGGTGTGATAGATTCTAACGTTCGAATACAACGGGTGTTGACGAGCCTAGCATGTACAGACATGGCCTCGGGACACATGCGAAACACTTAGCTTGACTTGACGAGCCTAGCATGTACAGACATGGCCTCGGAACACAGAAGACCTAAAGGTCGAACATGAGTCGTATAGAAGATACGATCAACATGAGATGTTCACCGTTGATGACTAGTCCGTCTCACGTGATGATCGGACACGGCCTAGTCGATTCGGATCATGTTTCACTTAGATGACTAGAGGGATGTCTATCTGAGTGGGAGTTCATTAAATAATTTCATTAGATGAACTCAATTATCATGAACATAGTCTAAATTGTCTTTGCAAATATGTTGTAGATAAATAGCTCACATTGTAGCTCCCTGTTTCAATACGTTCCTAGAGAAAGATTAAGTTGAAAGATATTGTAAGCAATGATGCGGACTAGGTCCGTAGTCCGAGGAGTGTCCTCACTGCTACACAGAAGGCTTACGTCTTTGATGCACCACTCGATGTGCAAACCCCTACAACGTCGTCTGTGGATGTTGTGAACACCTGACAGACACATCCTGATGACTACTTGATAGTTTAGTGCACCATACTTTACGGCTTAGAATCGGGATTCCAATGACGTTTTGAACGCCATAGAACATATGAGATGTTCCAAGAGCTGAAATTGGGATTTCAGGCTCATGCCCGTGTTGAGAGGTGTGAGACCTCTGACAAGTTCTTTAGGCAACAAGATGGAGGAGAATAGCTCAGCTAGTGAGCATGTGCTCAGAATGTCTGGGTGCTACAATCACTTAAATCAAGTGGGAGTTAAACTTCCAGATAAGATAGTGATTGATAGAGTTCTCTAGCCACTATCACTAAGCTACTAGATCTTCGTGATGAACTATGACATGCAAGGGATGTAGTTGATCCCGGAGCTGTTCGCGGTGCTTCAGACCACAAAAGGTAGAAATCAAGAAGGAGCATCAAGTGTTGTCGGTTTAACAAGACCACTGGTTTCAAGAGGGGCAAGGGCTAGAAGGGAAACTTCATGGATGGCAAACCAGTTGCCGCTCCAGTGAAGGAACCCAAGGTTGAACCCAAACCCGAGACTAAGTGCTTCTATTGTAAGGGGAACGGTCACTGGTAGCGGAATTACCCCAAATGCATGGTAGATAAGAAGGCTGGCAACTTCAAAGTATATGCGTGTTATTAATGTGTACCTCACTAGTACTCCTGGTAGTACCTGGGTATTGGATACCGGTTCAGTTGCTATTATTGGTGACTTGAAGCAAAAGCTACGAACTAAATAGAGACTGGCTAAGGGCGAGGTGACGATGTGTGTTGGAAGTGTTTCCAAAGTTGATGAGATCACCATCGCACGCTACGTCTGCTTTTGGGATTAGTATTGAACCTAGATAAATGTTATCAGGTGTCTACGTTGAGCATGAATATGATTAGATCATGTTCATTGCAATATGGTTATTCATTTAAGTTAGAGAATAATGGTTATTCTGTTTACATGAATAATACCTTTCATGGTCATGCACCCTATGTGATTGGTTCATTGAATCTCGGTCGTGGTAATACACATGTTCACGCCAAAAGATGTAGAGTTAATAATGATAATACCACTTTGTTGTGGCACTGCCACTTAGGTCATATTGGCGTAAGATGCATGAAGAAACTCCATATCGATGGATGTTTGGAGTCACTTGATTTTGAATCGCTTGACACATGCGAGCCATGCCTCATGGGCAGGATGACTAAGACCCCGTTTCAGGTACAATGAAACGGGCAAGTTACTTGTTGGAAATCATGCATGCTGATGCGTGTGTGTAACGCCCTCGATGCGGCTATATCTCCCACGTGTCGAAGCACGACTTAGAGGCATAACCGCATTGAAAGCAATGTCACAAGTGAGGTAATCTTCACACAACCCATGTAATACATAAGGGAAAGAGATACATAGTTGGCTTACAATCGCCACTTCACACAATTACATGAATAAAGCATTACATCATCCAGATACAATCAAGGTCCGCCTACGGAACCAAAATAAAAGAAGACTACCCCAAAAGCTACACAGATCCCCGATCGACCCCAAGTGGGCTCCACTACTGATCAACTAGAATGGAACAACACAAAGGGCAAGATCTTCATCGAGCTCCTCCTGAGCTTGGTTGCGTCATATGCACAGACTCATCGGCACCTGCAAGCTGGTTTGGAAGTATCTATGAGCCACGGGGACTCAGCAATCTCACACCCTCGCGATCAAGACTATTCAAGCTTATAGGTAAGGTAAAGGTATGAGGTGGAGCTACAGCAAGCGACTAGCATATATGGTGGCTAACATACGCAAATGAGAGCGAGAAGAGAAGGCAAAGCACGGTCTATAAAAGTATGATCAAGAAGTGATCCTAAAACAACCTACGTCAAGCATAACTCCAACACCGTGTTCACTTCCCGGACTCCGCCGGAAAGAGACCATCACGGTAACACACGCGGTTGATGTATTTTAATTAAGGTCAACTTCAGGTTCTCTACAACCGGACATTAACAAATTCCCATCTGCCCATAACCGCGGGCACGGCTTTCGAAAGTTCAAATCCCTGCAGGGGTGTCCCAACTTAGCCCATCACAAGCTCTCACGGTCAACGAAGGATATTCCTTCTAGCGGGAAGACCCGATCAGAATCGGAATCCCGGTTACAAGACATCCTCGACAATGGTAAAACAAGTTCAGCAAGACCACCCGCTGTGCCGACAAATCCCGATAGGAGCTGCACATATCTCGTTCTCAGGGCACACCGGATAAGCTAAGTGTATGGGAGCCAATGTAACCCAAGTTGCCAAGGGACGGCCCCACACGGTGCTCTGGGTTGGACCAACACTCAGAGGAGCACTGGCCCGGGGGGTTTAATAAAGATGACCCTTGGGCTGGCCGACTCAAGGGAAATAAAAAGGCTAGGTGGCAAATGGTAAAACCAAGGTTGGGCCTTGCTGGAGGAGTTTTATTCAAGGCGAACTGTCAAGGGGTTCCCATTATAACCCAACCGCGTAAGGAACGCAAAATCCGGGAACATAACACCGATATGACGGAAACTAGGGCGGCAAGAGTGGAACAAAACACCAGGCATAAGGCCGAGCCTTCCACCCTTTACCAAGTATATAGATGCATTAATTAAATAAGATATATTGTGATATCCCAACAAATAAACATGTTCCAACAAGGAACAACATCTCCATGTTCCAACAAGGAACAAACTTCAATCTTCACCTGCAACTAACAACGCTATAAGAGGGGTTGAGCAAAGCGGTAACATAGCCAATCAACGATTTGCTAGGACAAGGTGGGTTAGAGGCTTGGTTCAACAATATGGGAGGCATGATAAGAAAGTGGTAGGTATCGCAGCATAGGCATAGCAAAAGAGCAAGCAACTAGCAAGCAAAGATAGAAGTGATTTCGAGGGTATGGTCATCTTGCCTGAAATCCCGCAAGGAAGAAGAACGAGTCCATGAGGAAGACAAACAGACGAAGTCGAACGAATCCTCACAACACGACGTTACCGGAACCAACCCGAAGAAGCAAACACCGGAAAGAAGCACACAACATAGTAAACAACCAACACATGAACATGGTATGATATGCGGGATGCGGTATGCGATGCATATGCATGATTTGCAAGGGAATGAATGAACCTGGCCTCAACTTGGAAATCCAAGTGTTCCACTGGAAAGGTGAGATGAAATCGCTTGAAAACGATATAAAGAACGCTGGAATCGGAGTTACGGTTTGGAAATGGCGAGCAAAACAAATATGGCACCGGTCTGCGATAAACAGCAAGTAGCCACCTAAATGCAACAAGAAAAACATGTTACAGCACTCAAACATGGCAACAAAATATATGGAAGGGATCCACTCATGATGCTTGACAAAAGATGAACACTGATCTACGGCCAATTCATCCATTAACAGGTTCAAACAAGCATGGCGAAAGTGCAAATGATAAACAAGTTTCAGACTTGGTGAAATTAACACAAGCCTGGAATTTCAGATCAGGTAGCACACTTTGAAGCAAGAAAACTATATGCTACAGGAACTTAACATGGCAAAGCAAGGCATGGCATGAAGCTACTCAAAGAGCTTAACAAAAGTCCCTTAGTGACCTTGAGCCAAAAGGGATCAGAAAATACAATTGCAAGCATGTGAACATGGCAAAAACATAATCAGGTTACAGACTTAGCGAAAAACTGGAGCATGCAAATCAGATAGCGAGTAGGCATGTTCACGAGCTCGATGCACTCACTACAGAGCAAGGCATGACAATCTAAGCATACATCCATCAAGAATACACATTATACAAGCTAGACATGGCAAGAGCAACAACATAGCATGCACGGATCAACTACAACATCCTCGGCAAAATCGCTAACAAGTAGACAATCTGCCCAGATTCACGAAATAGCAAAAGTAGAGCTCGATTGACTCAATCTAGGGTGCTCCATAATTGCAAACAAAGACATGGATGGATAGAGCACTACAAGATTAACAAAACATCCTTACTGATCATCCTCAAAAGAGGCACGGATCACTAGGAAACAACGTGAACATATGGCATAATGAGATAAATAGACCAAGGACTTAGTGGAATTGCTAAGTCCCTGAAATCAGCATTAACAAATGCACCTCTTTGCAAGCTTGTGATAGTCACCACACACATCACAAAAATACATGGGTTGCACCTCTTGATATATGGCAAAACATATAACAAAACTCATGTAGAGCTCAGGGGCATATCATGCACACATTAAACATGGCAAAAATGACAAATAGCTATTTGGAGTAGCAGATCTGACAATTAACTCAAATAGCACACTTCCAACAGCATTTCGGGCATCAATATGAGCTCAAATGAAAATGATGCAATGAGATGAAATGATGTACTCTCTGAGACAAACATTTTGGTATGCTATATGCCCAAAACGGAGCTACGGATGCGGAGTTACGACATGATGAACAAGGGCATTTGAAACTGGAAATCTCGGGGACTTCGTGAAGTTTTACCTCCGCGAAAGTCAACGCGGGACGGAGGGATCCGGGACAGAGCGGATCAGGACGCGGGGAGGCTGTTTGGTTCGATGCGTTGGTGGATCTGGTCCAGCCTCACCAGATCCGGGCGGCAGATCTCTTCGGCGAGCTCGTGACTCCGGCGATGACCGGAGAGGACGGAGGAGGGCGCGAGGCGGTGCGAGGAGGTCGGGGCCGGCCCGGAGGCGCGGTTGCCGGCGAGAGGCGGCGGCGAGGGAGCTCGGCGGCGGCGCGAGCGAGGCGGCGGAGATGGCGGCGCCGGCGAACGAGGCGGCCGGCGGCGAGGAGTGGCGGCGGCAAGCGACGACGGGCGGTGGCGCGTGGCTGCCGGCGGCAAAGGCGCGCGGTGGCCGGCGCATACTCCGGCGAAGGGCGACGAGCCGCGGTGCGGGCACGCGCCCGTGGGCGTGCGGTGGCGGCGACCGGGCTCGCGCGGGCCCGATCTGGGCTCCGCGGGCTGGCGCGGTGGGGAGGAGAGAGGCGGCGACACATGGCGCGAGATGGTTGGCTCGCGGCGGCGGCGGGGTGACGTGGCACGACGGGATTCGCCGGAGTGAGGTGGAGGGCGCAGCGGACATGTCCGGTGTGGAAGAAAAGTGTCCGGTGGCGCGAGGATGAAGAAGACTAGGGTTTCGTCCGCGAATTTGGAAGGGTTGCACATATATATAGGTAGAGGGAGCTAGGAGAGTCCAAATGAGGTGCGGTTTTCGGCCACGCGATCGTGATCGAAGGACCGAGATGATGGAGGAGGTTTAAGTGGGTTTTGGGCCACTTTGGGGGGGTGTTGGTCTGCAACACACACGAGGCCTTCTCGGTCCCTCGGTTCACCGTTGGAGTATCAAACGAAGTCCAAATGATACGAAACTTGACAGGCGGTCTACCGGTAGTAAACCAAGGCCGCTTGGCAAGTATCGGTCCAATCCGGAAATTTTTAACCCCCACACATGAAAAGAAGGTAGAAATGACCACCGGAGGAGATAGGAGCGCCGGAATGCACAACGGACAATGGGGAAAAAGCTCGAATGCATGAGAGGAACATGTATGCAAATGAAATGCACATGATGACATGATATGCAATGCATGACACGCAAGCAATGACAAGGCAACAACAACGAATAACTAGAGGACACCTGGCACATCGGTCTCGGGGCGTTACAACACTCCACCACTACGAGAGGATCTCGTCCCGAGATCTAGAATTGCACCGGAGGGACAACAGAAGAGAAATTGAAGAGGTAAAACTAAGTTGCTACTTTGACAAACGAGTGAAACCACGAACCTTGAAAGGTTAAGCCACTCGAGAAAAAAATACAACAGAGATGAACGAAGTATAAAGCACTCCGTTAGGAAAGAGGAACGAGGAAGAAGAAGGTTAAAAGCACTCCGGTTGAAAAGAGATGCAAAGCTTGATACGGCAAAAGGAACTTGAGCAAAGGGGCACAATACTCCGGTTAAATGGATAAACCAAGAAAAGAACACGATCCTGACAAAACAAGAAGATGGGTTGAAGAGAGCAACATCACATGCCTCCGGAAGAAAGAAATAGAAGATAGATAATTGAAAGAAAAGAATGGAGAAGAAAATACCAGTTTCTGCCACAAAAGAGCTTGAGAGGGCATCCTTAGGAGGAGGGTCGAATGGAGTTGTTGGAAAACCAACAATGAAAAGAACAAGGTTGTAGTGGGCTTATGGAGAATATCTCAAAACTATGAGGTGAAATTCCGCCACTAACGAAAACGATATATTGGATTGATAAGAACAAGGAGACGAGAAACTTATTTCACCGGGAGGATAGGTGAATAACTTGGGTCATTTATGAGCACCATAGATAGCAACAATCCTTAGGGAAAACTTTAGGTGTAACATAACTCAATATAACTCCAATGAAGAGATTGATGGATTTAAAATACCTCATTCTTAACAATATGTGAATCATGAAGCATGAAGTCAAATTATCAAGAATGACATAATACCACCTCCAATGATACGGAAGAAGGAATTGCACTCCGGATCGCGAGAAGAAGAAAGCTTGAGCTCCTCTAAAAGAATCTTGATGAACACTTCGAGAAAGGATTAAATCCTTTATGGACCATCCTGTAGAACCTCCATGAAGAACTCCGGTAAACAAAAGAATGGTAAAATGAAAGGAAAGAGAAGTTGAAAACACGAGTTGAATCCTTGTAATGATTTAGATGGATCTTCATGATAAATAGAGCTTGGAACTCCGGGAAAGAAAAGATAAAGCATCTCGAACTGAGAATATGATATGATGAACCACTCCGGAAAAAAGAATTAATCACTTGGATGGGACAAGAATAAGAATTATGTTAAGCATATCCTTCACCAATTAAATTGATGACAATCAATGGATTTGGCACACTACTTATTCTCGTAGAAAGGATTAAGATAGATATAGCGCCAACTTGGGAAAATATTGAACGAAACACCGGTAGGATAGAAATAACGACTGAATCAATACAATAACAAAGGAATAGAAATCTTGAGCGAGCCACCGGTAAGAATTGAAAACGAACGAAGTAAAAGGGGTTAATCACCGGTAAGAATTTTAAAATGGAATTGGAAAAAGGCACAAATCGCTGGGAAGAATTATAAAATGAACGAAGATGCTTGAGAGGATTTAGATACATGAGAACGAAGAGATCACGAGCCGATTAGAGATCACTTGAACGAAGCACCGGTAAGATTTAGAGTATGAGAGCTGAAAGCTGGAATGAATAAATCTTAGATGATGGGCTCCGGATAATCAAACTGAAAAGACTCCTGAATTACTCCGGATGGGTGAAAAGAAAACTCACAATCGAAAATAATTATGAGAGGATGGCAACAACTAGAGCCAGTAATCTTGAAGAGAATGAAGTAAGATATGGAGGAAAAACTCTTCTTCCGTCTTCAAATGACGATGAGAAAACACCACCAAGAATTATTGAGGCACACCGGAATGAAGAATGGAAAAGGTTGAGCCAACGATGAAAAGAATTTGAAAGATCTTGGAGAAAACATAAGACCGATGATAATTCATTCTTACGTCAAACTTCGAAAATAATTTATGATAGCTCCGAAAGAATAAGAAGAGTCAGGTAAGATCCTGGGAAAAGACCTGTGGGTTAGGGCCCACTCAAGAGAAACACCGTTGAAATGATTTAAAAGAGAGGTTGCACCGGTTGAATTAAATGGCTAGAATGAGATAACAATCTCGAAAGAGCTTGAAAGGATTACGAAAGCAGAGTGGAAACACGAATCTTTTGAGATATCTTGAGCACTCCGTAACAATAGAATAGCGAGAAGTGAATGAATATGAGGAGCACCGGCATGATAGGGTATTTGAAACGAGGAGAAAGATATGATCAATAACGCTTGAATTTAAACCACCAGAGAAGAAAAAATGAGTAAAGGGTGACGAACTTGAAGCTCTGTTAGAATCTTCATGAGAATCACCGGATTCGAACATTGAAAGAAAAGAATGGAGAGACTTCCATCGATACCATGGATACTTGATTAAGGAATCTGAGTCCTTAATGTTTGGATAGGACACCATCTAAGTCCGTTGAGACGACGTCATATGAACATTGGTTTGGCAAGAAACCAAAGTTGTCGTTTCTTAATGTTTGGGGATGCGATGCTTAGGGTTTCAGCCGGAGAAGCTCGAACCCAAAGCGGACAAACACATCTTCATAGGATACCCAAGGGTGACAGTTGGGTATACCTTCTATCTCAGATCCGAGGGCAAATTGTTTGTCGCTAAGAACGGGTCCTTTCTCGAGAAGAAGTTTCTCTCGAAAGAATTGAGTGGCAGGAAGATAGAACTTGATGAGGTTGTCGAACCTTTACTTCAACCAGAGAGTGATGCAACACAGAAAGATGTTTTTCTGTGGCGCCTACGTCTGTTGAATAGGAAGTTAATGATAGTGATCATAAAGCTTCGGGTCAAGTTGCTATCGAACCTCGTAGGTCGACAAGGATATGTACTACTCCTAAGTGGTACGGTAATCCTTTCTTAGATATCATGTTGTTAGACAACAATAAACCTACGAACTATGGAGAAGCGATGGTGGGCCCGTATTCTGACAAATGGTTAGAAGCCATGAAATCCGAGATAGGATCCATATATTAGAACAAAGTATGGACTTTGGTGGACTTGCCCGATGATCGGGAAGCCATTGAGATAAATGGATCTTTAAGAAGAAGACGGACGTGGACGGTACCGTCTATGAAGCTCGACTTGTGGGAAAGAATCTTTTCACAAGTTCAAGGAGTTGACTACGATGAGAATTTCTCACCCGTAGCGATGCTTAAGTCCGTCGGAATCATGTTAGCATTAGCTGTATTTTTTGATTATGAAATCTTACAGATGGATGTCAAAACAAGTTTTCTTACCAGTTTTCATAAGAAAAGTTGTATGTGATACAATAAAAGGTTTTGTCGATCCTAAGGATGCTAAAAGGTATGTTGGTTCCAGCAATCCTTCTATGGACTAGAGCAAGCATCTCAGAATCGGAATATATGCTTTGATAGAGTGATCAAAGCTTTTAGGTTTATACAATGTTTACGAGAAACTTGTATTTACAAGAAAGTGAGTGGGAGCACTACAACATTTCTGATAAGTATATGTGGATGACATATTGTTGATCCGAAATAATGTAGAATTCCTGGAAAGCATAAACGGTTGTTTGAAGAGTGTTTTTCAAAGGAAGACCTAGATAAAGCTGCTTACATATTGGGCATCAAGATCTATAGAGATAGATCAAGACGCCTGATGATACTTTCAAAGAACTCACACCTTGACATGTTTTTGAAGGAGTTCAAAATAGATCAGTCAAAGAAGGGGTTCTTACCTGAGTTGTAAGGTGTGAAGTTGAGTAAGACTCGAAGATTGACCACGGCAGAAGAAAGAGGAAGGACGAAGGTCGTCCCCTATGCTTTTGTCATAGGCTCTATACGGTATGCCATGCTGAAGTACCGCACCTGATGTGTGCCTTGCCACATGTCTGGCAAGAGGGTACAAATGTGATCTAGGAGTAGATCACCAGATAGCAGTCAAAATTATCCCTAGAGGAATAAGGAAATGTTTCTCGGTTATGGAGGTGATAAAGAGTTCGAGTAAAGAGTTATGTCGATGCAAGCTTAACACCTATCCGGATAGCTCTGAGTAGAGATACCGGATACGTATAATGGAGCGACAATTTGGAATAGCTCCAAGTGGAACGTGGTAGCAGCATCTATGATATGACATAAAGTTTTGCGAAATACATAGGGATCTGAATATGGCAAGACCCGTTGAGTACAACCTCTCTCCCAAGCATAACATGATCAAACCCAAAACTCATTGAGTGTTAATCACATAGTGATGTGAACTAGATTATTGAGTCTAGTAAACTCTTTGGATGTTGGTCACATGGCGATGTGACCTGTGAGTGTTAATCACATGGCGATGTGACCTGTGAGTGTTAATCACATGGCGATGTGAACTAGATTATTGACTCTAGTGCAAGTGGGAGACTGTTGGAAATATGCCCTAGAGGCAATAATAAGTTAGTTATTATTATATCATATTTCATTGTCCATGATAAATCGTTTATTATCCATGCTAGAATTGTATTGATAGGAAACTCAGATACATGTGTGGATACATAGACAACACCATGTCCCTAGTAAGCCTCTAGTTGACTAGCTCGTTGATCAATAGAAGGCTACGGTTTCCTGACCATGGACATTCGATGTTGTTGATAACGGGATCACATCACTAGGAGAATGATGTGATGGACAAGACCCAATCCTAAGCCTAGCACAAGATCATGTAGTTCGTTTGCTAAAGCTTTTCTAATGTCAAGTATCATTTCCTTAGACCATGAGATTTTGCAACTCCCGGATACCGCAGGAGTGCTTTGGGTGTGCCAAACATCACAACGTAACTGGGTGGCTATAAAGGTACACTACAGGTATCTCCGAAAGTGTCTGTTGGGTTGGCACGAATCGAGACTGGGATTTGTCACTCCATGTAAACGGAGAGGTATCTCTGGGCCCACTCGGTAGGACATCATCATAATGTGCACAATGTGACCAAGGAGTTGATCACGGGATGATGTGTTACGGAACAAGTAAAGAGACTTGCCGGTAACGAGATTGAACAAGGTATCGGGATACCGACGATCCAATCTCGGGCAAGTACAATACCGCTGGACAAAGGGAATTGAATACGGGATTGATTGAATCCTCGACATCGTGGTTCATCCGACGAGATCATCGTGGAACATGTGGGAGTCAACATGGGTATCCAGATCCCGCTGTTGGTTATTGGCCAGAGAGTTGTCTCGGTCATGTCTGCATGGTTCCCGAACTCGTAGGTTCTACACACTTAAGGTTCGATGACGCTAGGGTTATTAGGAAGACTTGTATGTGATTAACGAATGTTGTTCGGAGTCCCGGATGAGATCTCGGACGTCATGAGGAGTTCCGGAATGGTCTGGAGGTAAAGATTTATATATGGAAAGTTCTTGTTCGGGTTCCGGGAAAAGTTCGTTTTTTCCGGTATTGTACCGGGAAGCTTCCGGAACGTTCCGGAGGGGTATGGAGGTCTGGAAAATGTTCCTCCTCCGCGTGAGCTTGGCGAAGCCCTGCCGAAGAACTCCCACTCCATCACCACCACGCCGTCGTGCTGCTGTTGGACTCTCTTCCTCAACCTCTCCCTCCTCCTTGCTGGATCAAGGCGTGGGAGACGTCTCCATTCCGTACGTGTGTTGAACGCGGAGGTGCCGTCCGTTCGGCGCTAGGATCATCGGTGATTTGGATCACGACGAGTACGACTCCATCAACCCCGTTCACTTGAACGCTTCCGCTTAGCGATCTACAAGGGTATGTAGATGCACTCTCCTTCCCCTAGTTGCTAGATTACTCCATAGATTGATCTCGGTGATGCGTAGAAATTTTTTAAATTTCTGCTACGATCCCCAACAAGTTGCATAATTATTCGACTACTCATTGATCTTCACTTATATCTTTTGGAGTAGTTTGTCATTTGCTCTAGTGCTTCACTTATATTCTTTTTAGAGCATGGTGGTGGTTTTATTTTATAGAAATAGATGAACTCTCATGCGTCACTTATATTATTTTGAGAGTCCTAAACATCATGGTAATTTGCTTTGGTTATGAATTTAGTCCTAATATGATGGGCATCCAAGAGGGATATAATAAAAACTTTCATATAAAGTGCATTGAATACTATGAGAAGTTTGATACTTGATGATTGTTTTGAGATATGAGGATGATAATATTAGAGTCATGCTAGTGAGTAGTTGTGAATTTGAGAAATACCTGTGTTAAAGTTTGTGATTCCCGTAGCATGCACGTATGGTGAACCGTTATGTGATGAAGTCGGAGCATGATTTATTTATTGATTGTCTTCCTTATGAGTGGCGGTCGGGGATGAGCGATGGTCTTTTCCTACCAATCTATCCCCTAGGAGCATGCGCATAGTACTTTGTTTTGATAACTAATGGATTTTTGCAATAAGTATATGAGTTCTTTATGACTAATGCTGAGTCCATGGATTATACGCACTCTCACCCTTCCACCATTGCTAGCCTCTCTAGTACCGCGCAACTTTCGCTGGTACCATAAACCCACCATTTACCTTCCTCAAAACAACCACCATACCTACCTATTATGGCATTTCCATAGCCATTCCGAGATATATTGCCATGCAACTTTCCACCGTTCTGTTTATTATGACACGCTCCATCATTGTCATATTGCTTTGCATGATCATGTAGTTGACATCGTATTTGTGGCAAAGCCACCGTTCATAATTCTTTCATACATGTCACTCATGAGTCATTGCACATCCCGGTACACCGCCGAAGGCATTCATATAGAGTCATATTTTGTTCTAAGTATCGAGTTGTAATTCTTGAGTTGTAAGTAAATAAAGTGTGATGATCATCATTATTAGAGCATTGTCCCAAGTGAGTAAAGGATGATGGAGACTATGATTCCCCCACAAGTCGGGATGAGACTCCGGATAAAAAAATGATGAGAGAAAAAGAGAGAAGGGACAATGCTACTATCCTTTTACCACACCTGTGCTTCAAAGTAACACCATGATCTTCATGATAGAGAGTCTCCTATGTTGTCACTTTCATATACTAGTGGGAATCTTTCATAACTTGGCTTGTATATTCCAATGATGGGCTTCCTCAAAATGCCCTAGGTCTTCGTGAGCAAGCAAGTTGGATGCACACCCACTTAGTTTCCTTTTGAGCTTCATACACTTATAACTCTAGTGCATCCGTTGCATGGCAATCCCTACTCACTCATATTGATATCTATTGATGGGCATCTCCATAGTGTTGGGGAACGTTGCAGAAAACAAAAAATTTCCTACGGTTTCACCAAGATCCATCTATGAGTTCATCTAGCAACGAGTGATTGGATGCATCTACATACCTTTGTAGATCGCGAGCGGAAGCATTCAAAGAACGGGGATGAGGTAGTCGTACTCGACGTGATCCAAATCACCGGAGATCCTAGCGCCGAACGGACGGCACCTCCGCGTTCAACACACGTATGGTCAGCGTGACGTCTCCTCCTTCTTGATCCAGCAAGGGGAAGGAGAGGTAGAGGAAGATGACTCCAGCAGCAGCACGACGGCGTGGTGGTGGTGGAGAAGCAGTACTCCGACAGGGCTTCGCCGAGCTCTATGGAGGAGGAGGAGGTGTTGGAGGGGAGAGGGAGGCGCCAGGGGTAAGGGTCCGACTGCCCTCCCTCCCCCCTCTATATATAGGGTCCCCATTTCCTATATATAATCCTTTACCTCCGGACCATTCCGGAACTCCTCGTGACGTCCGGGATCTCATCTGGGACTCCGAACAACTTTTGGGTTACTGCATATTCATATCCCTACAACCCTAGCGTCACCGAACCTTAAGTGTGTAGACCCTACGGGTTCGGGAGACATGTAGACATGACCGAGATGGCTGTACGGTCAATAACCAATAGCGGGATCTGGATACCCATGTTGGCTCCCACATGCTCCTCGATGATCTCATCGGATGAACCACGATGTCGAGGATTCATGCAACCCTGTATGCAATTCCCTTTGTCAATCGGTACGTTACTTGCCTGAGATTCGATCGTCGGTATCCCAATACCTCGTTCAATCTCATTGCCGGCAAGTCACTTTACTCGTACCGTAATGCATGATCCTGTGACCAGACACTTGGTCACTTTGAGCTCATTGTGATGATGCATTACCGAGTGGGCCCAGAGATACCTCTCCGTCATACGGAGTGATGTCAACCCAACAGACACTTTCGGAGATACCCGTAGTATACCTTTATAGTTACCCAGTTATGTTGTGACGTTTGGTACACTCAAAGCACTCCTACGGTGTCCGGGAGTTACACGATCTCATGGTCTAAGGAAAAGATACTTGACATTGGAAAAACTCTAGCAAACGAACTATACGATCTTGTGCTATGTTTAGGATTGGGTCTTGTCCATCACATCATTCTCCTAATGATGTGATCTCGTTCTCAATGACATCCAATGTCCATAGTCAGGAAACCATGACTATCTGTTGATCAACGAGCTAGTCAACTAGAGGCTTACTAGGGACATGTTGGTGTCTATTTATTCACACATGTATTATGATTTCCGGATAACACAATTATAGCATGAATAAAAGACAATTATCATGAACAAGGAAATATAATAATAATGCTTTTATTATTGCCTCAAGGGCATATTTCCAACAGTCTGCCACTTGCACTAGAGTCAATAATCTAGTTACATTGTGATGAATCGAACACCCATGGAATTCTGGTGTTGATCATGTTTTGCTCTAGGGAGAGGTTTAGTCAACGGATCTTCTACATTCAGGTCCGTATGTACTTTAGAAATATCTATGTCTCCATCTTGAACATTTTCGCGAATGGAGTTGAAGCGGCGCTTGATGTGCCTGGTCTTCTTGTGAAACCTGGGCTCCTTGGCAAGTGCAATAGCTCCAGTGTTGTCACAGAAGAGTTTGATTGGCCCTGACGCATTGGGTATAACTCCTAGGTCGGTGATGAACTCCTTCACCCAAATTGCTTCATGCGCTGCCTCCGAGGCTGCCATGTACTCCGCTTCACATATAGATCCCGCCATGACGCTCTGCTTGCAACTGCACCAGCTTACTGCCCCACCATTCAAAATATACACGTATCTGGTTTGTGACTTAGAGTCATCCAGATCTGTGTCGAAGCTAGCGTCGACGTAACCCTTTACGACGAGCTCTTCGTCACCTCCATAAACGAGAAACATTTCCTTAGTCCTTTTCAGGTACTTCAGGATATTCTTGACCGCTGTCCAGTGTTCCTTGCCGGGATTACTTTGGTACCTACCTACCAAACTTACGGCAAGGTTTACATCAGGTCTGGTACATAGCATGGCATACATAATAGAACCTATGGCTGAGGCATAGGGGATGACACTCATCTCTTCTATATCTTCTGCCGTGGTCGGACATTGAGCTGAGCTCAATTTCACACCTTGCAACACAGGTAAGAACCCCTTCTTAGACTGATCCATATTGAACTTCTTCAATATCTTATCAAGGTATGTGCTTTGTGAAAGACCTATGAGGCGTCTTGACCTATCTCTATAGATCTTGATGCCTAATATATATGCAGCTTCTCCAAGGTCCTTCATTGAAAAACTCTTATTCAAGTAGGCCTTAATGCTGTCCAAGAGTTCTATATCATTTCCCATCAAAAGTATGTCATCTACATATAATATGAGAAATGCTACAGAGCTCCCACTCACTTTCTTGTAAACGCAGGCTTCTCCATAAGTCTACGTAAACTCAAATGCTTTGATCATCTCATCAAAGCGAATGTTCCAACTCCGAGATGCTTGCACCAGCCCATAAATTGAGCGTTGGAGCTTGCACACCTTGTCAGCATTCTTAGGATCGACAAAACCTTCCGGCTGCATCATATACAATTCTTCCTTAAGGAAACCATTAAGGAATGCCGTTTTGACGTCCATTTGCCATATCTCATAATCATAGAATGCGGCAATTGCTAACATGATTCGGACGGACTTTAGCTTCGCTACCGGTGAGAAAGTCTCATCGTAGTCAACCCCTTGAACTTGTCGATAACCCTTAGCGACAAGCCGAGCTTTATAGATGGTCACATTACCATCTGCGTCTGTCTTCTTCTTAAAGATCCATTTATTTTCTATGGCTCACCTCTCAACGGGCAAGTCAGTCAAAGTCCATACTTCGTTTTCATACATGGATCCTATCTCGGATTTCATGGCTTCTAGCCATTTGTCGGAATCCGGGCCCGCCATCGCTTCTTCATAGTTCGAAGGTTCACTATTGTCTAACAACATGATTTCCAGGACAGGGTTGCCGTACCACTCTGGTGCGGAACGTGTCCTTGTGGACCTACAAAGTTCAGTAGCAACTTGATCTGAAGTTTCATGATCATCATCATTAATTTCCTCTCTAGTCGGTGCAGGCACCTCAGGAACATTTTCTTGAGTTGCGCCATTTTCCGGTTCAAGAGGTAATACTTCATCAAGTTCTACTTTCCTCCCACTTACTTCTTTCGAGAGAAACTCCTTCTCTAGAAAGGATCCATTCTTGGCAACAAAAATCTTGCCTTCGGATCTGAGGTAGAAGGTATACCCAATAGTTTCTTTAGGGTATCCTATGAAGACGCATTTTTCCAACTTGGGTTCGAGCTTTTCAGGTTGAAGTTTCTTGACATAAGCATCGCATCCCCAAACTTTTAGAAACGACAGCTTAGGTTTCTTCCCAAACCATAATTCATACGGTGTCGTCTCAACGGATTTCGACGGAGCCCTATTTAAAGTGAATGCGGCAGTCTCTAAAGCATAGCCCCAAAATGATAGCGGTAAATCGGTAAGAGACATCATAGATCGCACCATATCTAACAGAGTGCGATTACGACGTTCGGACACACCATTAAGCTGAGGTGTTCCAGGCGGCGTCAGTTGTGAAACTATTCCACATTTTCTTAAGTGTGTGCCAAATTCGTGACTCAAGTATTCTCCTCCACGATCTGATCGCAAGAACTTGATTTTCCTGTCACGTTGATTCTCAACCTCACTCTGAAATTCCTTGAACTTTTCAAAGGTCTCAGACTTGTGTTTCATTAAATAGACATACCCATATCTACTCAAGTCATCAGTGAGGGTGAGAACATAACGATAGCCACCGCGAGCCTCAACACTCATTGGACCGCACACATCAGTATGTATGATTTCCAATAAGTTGGTTGCTCGCTCCATTGTTCCTGAAAATGGAGTCTTGGTCATTTTACCCATGAGGCATGGTTCGCACGTGTCAAATGATTCGTAATCAAGAGACTCTAAAAGTCCATCCGTATGGAGATTCTTCATGCGTTTGACACCTATGTGACCAAGGCGGCAGTGCCACAAGTATGTGGGACTATCATTATCAATCTTACATCTTTTGGTATTCACACTATGAATATGTGTAGCATTACGCTCGAGATTCATTAAGAATAAACCATTCACCATCGGAGCATGACCATAAAACATATCTCTCATATAAATAGAACAACCATTATTCTCGGATTTAAATGAGTAGCCATCTCGTATTAAACGAGATCCTGATACAATGTTCATGCTCAAACTTGGCACTAAATAACAATTATTGAGGTTCAAAACTAATCCCGTAGGTAAATGTAGAGGTAGCGTGCCGACGGCGATCACATCGACCTTGGAACCATTCCCGACGCACATCGTCACCTCGTCCTTCGCCAGTCTCCGCTTATTCCGCAGCTCCTGCTTTGAGTTACAAATGTGAGCAACTGCACCGGTATTAAATACCCAAGAGCTACTACGAGTACTGGTAAGGTACACATCAATTACATGTATATCACATATACCTTTCGTGATGCCGGCCTTCTTGTCCGCTAAGTATTTGGGGCAATTCCGCTTCCAGTGACCAGTTCCCTTGCAATAAAAACACCCAGTCTCGGGCTTGGGTCCATTCTTTGGCTTCTTCCCGGCAGCTTGCCTGCCGGGCGCGGCAACTCCCCTGCCGTCCTTCTTGAAGTTTTTCTTACCCTTGCCTTTCTTGAACTTAGTGGTTTTATTCACCATCAACACTTGATGTTCCTTTTTAACTTCTACTTCTGCTGATTTCAGCATTGCAAATACTTCAGGAATGGTCTTTTCCATCCCCTGCATATTGAAGTTCATCACAAAGCTCTTGTAGCTCGGTGGAAGCGACTGGAGGATTCTGTCAATGACCGCCGGGAGATTAACTCCCAGCTGAGTCAAGCGGTTATGTAACCCAGACATAGTGAGGATGTGCTCACTGACAGAACTATTTTCCTCCATCTTACAGCTGAAGAACTTGTCGGAGACTTCATATCTCTCGACCCGGGCATGAGCTTGAAAAACCATTTTCAGCTCTTCGAACATCTCATATGCTCCGTGTCTCTCAAAACGCTTTTGGAGCCCCGGCTCTAAACTATAAAGCATGCCGCACTGAACGAGGGAGTAATCATCGGAACGTGTCTGCCAAGCGTTCATAACGTCTTGTTCTGCAGGGAGAACAGGTGCTTCACCTAGCGGTGCTTGTAGGACATAATCTTTCTTGGCAGCTATGAGGATGATCCTCAGGTTCCGGACCCAGTCCGTATAGTTGCTGCCATCGTCTTTCAGCTTGGTTTTCTCTAGGAACGCGTTGAAGTTGAGGACAACGTTGGCCATTTGATCTACAAGACATATTGTAAAGGTTTTAGACTAAGTTCATGATAATTAAGTTCATCTAAATCAAATTATTCAATGAACTCCCACTCAGATAGACATCCCTCCAGTCATCTAAGTATAACATGATCCGAGTTAACTAGGCCGTGTCCGATCATCACGTGAGACGTACTAGTCAACATCGGTGAACATCTTCATGTTGATCGTATCTTCTATACGACTCATGCTCGACCTTTCGGTCTTCTGTGTTCCGAGGCCATGTCTGTACATGCTAGGCTCGTCAAGTTAACCTAAGTGTTTGCATGTGTAAATCTGTCTTACACCCGTTGTATGTGAACATTGGAATCTATCACACCCGATCATCACGTGGTGCTTCGAAACAACAAACTGTCGCAACGGTGCACAGTTTGGGGGAACACTTTCTTGAAATTATTATGAGGGATCATCTTATTTACTACCGTCGTTCTAAGTAAACAAGATGCAAAAACATGATAAACATCACATGCAATCAAATAATAATAGTGACATGATATGGCCAATATCACATAGCTCCTTTGATCTCCATCTTGGGGCTCCATGATCATCTTGTCACCGGCATGACACCATGATCTCCATCATCATGATCTCCATCATCATGATCTCCATCATCGTGTCTCCATGAAGTTGCTCACCAACTATTACTTCTACTACTATGGCTAACACGTTTAGCAATAAAGTAAAGTAATTTACATGGAGTTTCTCAATGACACGCAGGTCATACAAAAAATAAAGACAACTCCTATGGCTCCTGCCAGTTGTCATACTCATCGACATGCAAGTCGTGATTCCTATTACATTAGCATGAACATCTCATACATCACATATATATCATTCATCATTCATCACAACTTTGGCCATATCACATCATAAAACACTTGCTGCAAAAACAAGTTAGACGTCCTCTAATTGTTGTTGCAAGTTTTACGTGGCTGCAATAGGGTTCTAGCAAGAACGTTTTCTTACCTACATGAAAGCCACAACGTGATTTGTCAACTTCTATTTACCCTTCATAAGGACCCTTTTCATCGAATCCGCTCCAACTAAAGTGGGAGAGACAGACCCCCGCCAGCCACTTTATGCAACTAGTGCATGTTAGTCGGTGGAACCGGTCTCACGTAAGCGTACGTGTAAGGTTGGTCCGGGCCGCTTCATCCCACAATACCGCTGAAGCAAAATAAGAATAGTAGCGGCAAGAAAGTTGACAACATCTACGCCCACAACAAATTGTGTTCAACTCGTGCAAAGAGAACTACGCATAGACCTAGCTCATGATGCCACTGTTGTGGAACGTTGCAGAAAACAAAAATTTTCCTACGGTTTCACCAAGATCCATCTATGAGTTCATCTAGCAACGAGTGATTGGATGCATCTACATACCTTTGTAGATCGCGAGCGGAAGCGTTCAAAGAACGGGGATGAGGTAGTCGTACTCGACGTGATCCAAATCACCGGAAATCCTAGCGCCGAACGGATGGCACCTCCACGTTCAACACATGTACGGTCAGCGTGACGTCTCCTCCTTCTTGATCCAGCAAGGGGAAGGAGAGGTTGAGGAATATGACTCCAGAAGCAGCACGACGGCGTGGTGGTGGTGGAGAAGCAGTACTCCGACAGGGCTTTGCCGAGCTCTATGGAGGAGGAGGAGGTGTTGGAGGGGAGAGGGAGGCGCCAGGGGCAAGGGTCCGGCTGCCCTCCCTCCCCCCTCTATATATAGGGTCCCCACTTCCTATATATAATTCTTTACCTCCGGACCATTCCGGAACTCCTCGTGACGTCCGGGATCTCATCCGGGACTCCGAACAACTTTCGGGTTACTGCATATTCATATCCCTACAACCATAGCGTCACCGAACCTTAAGTGTGTAGACCCTACGGGTTCGGGAGACATGTAGACATGACCGAGATGGCTCTCCGGTCAATAACCAACAGCGGGATCTGGATACCCATGTTGGCTCCCACATGCTCCTTGATGATCTCATCGGATGAACCACGATGTCGAGGATTCATGCAACCCCGTATGCAATTCCCTTTGTCAATCGGTACGTTACTTGCCCGAGATTCGATCGTTGGTATCCCAATACCTCGTTCAATCTCGTTGCCGGCAAGTCACTTTACTCGTACCGTAATGCATGATCCTGTGACCAGACACTTGGTCACTTTGAGCTCATTGTGATGATGCATTACCGAGTGGGCCCAGAGATACCTCTCCGTCATACGGAGTGACAAATCCCAGTCTTGATCCGTGTCAACCCAACAGACACTTTCGGAGATACCCGTAGTATACCTTATTGTCACCCAGTTACGTTGTGACGTTTGGTACACCCAAAGCACTCCTACGGTACACGGGAGTTACACGGTCTCATGGTCTAAGGAAAAGATACTTGACATTGGAAAAACTCTAGCAAACGAACTATACGATCTTGTGCTATGTTTAGGATTGGGTCTTGTCCATCACATCATTCTCCTAATGATGTGATCTCGTTATCAATGACATCCAATGTCCATAGTCAGGAAACCATGACTATCTGTTGATCAACGAGCTAGTCAACTAGAGGCTTACTAGGGACATGTTGGTGTCTATTTATTCACACATGTATTATGATTTCCGGATAACACAATTATAGCATGAATAAAAGACAATTATCATGAACAAGGAAATATAATAATAATGCTTTTATTATTGCCTCTAGGGCATATTTCCAACACATAGCCCATTGATATGCCTAGTTGATGTGAGAATATCTTCTCCTTTTTGTCTTCTCCACAACCACCATTCTATTCCACCTATAGTGCTATGTCCATGGCTCACGCTCATGTATTGCGCGAAGATTGAAAAAGTTTGAGAACATCAAATGTATGAAACAATTGATTGGCTTGTCATCGGGGTTGTGCAGATTTAAATATTTTGTGTGATGAAGATAGAACATAGCCAGACTATATGATTTTGTAGGGATAGCTTTCTTTGGCCATGTTATTTTGAGATGACATGATTGCTTTGTTAGTATGCTTGAAGTATTATTGTTTTTATGTCAATATTGAACTTTTGTCTTGAATATTATGGATCTGAATATTCTTGCCACAATAAAGAGAATTACATGGATAAATATGTTAGGTAGCATTCCTCATCAAAAATTCTATTTTTATCATTTACCTACTCAAGGACGAGCAGGAATTAAGCTTGGGGATGCTGATACGTCTCCAACATATCTATAATTTTTGATTGTTCCATGCTATTGTATTATCTGTTTTGGATGTTTATGGGCTTTATTATACACTTTTATATTATTTTTGGGACTAACCTATTAACCGGAGGGCCAACCCAAATTACAGTTTTCTTGCCAATTTCAGTGTTTCGAATAAAAGGAATATCAAACGGAGTCCAAACGGAATGAAACCTTTGGGAAAGTTATTTTTGGAACGGAAGCAATCCAGGAGACTTGGAGTTTACATCAGGGAAGCTTCGAGGTGGCCATGAGGCAGGGAGGCGCGCCTGCCCCCCTAGGCACGCCCCCACCCTCGTGGCTCCCTTGACCGACTTCTTTCGCCTATATATATCAATATACCCTAGAAACATCGAAGAGCAGAATAGATCAGGAGTTCCGCCGCCAAAAGCCTCCGTAGCCACCGAAAACCAACCTAGACCCGTTCCGGCACCCTGCCGGAGGGGGGAATCCCTCTCCGGTGGCCATCTTCATCATCCCGGCGCTCTCCATGATGAGGAGGGAGTAGTTCTCCCTCGGGGCTGAGGGTATGTACCAGTAGCTATGTGTTTGATCTCTCTCTCTCTCTCATGTTCTTGAGGTGGTACGATCTTGATGTATCGGGAGCTTTACTATTATGGTTGGATCTTATGATATTTCTCCCCCTCTACTCTCTTGCAATGGATTGAGTTTTCCCTTTGAAGTTATCTTATCGGATTGAGTCTTTAAGGATTTGAGAACACTTGATGTATGTCTTGCACGTGCTTATCTCTGGTGACAATAGGATATCATGTGATCCACTTGATGTATGTTTTGGTGATCAACTTGCGAGTTCCGCGACCTCGTGAACTTATGCATAGGGGTTGGCACATGTTTTCGTCTTGACTCTCCGGTAGAAACTTTGGGGCACTCTTTGAAGTACTTTGTGTTGGTTGAATAGATGAATCTGAGATTGTGTGATGCATATCGTATAATCATACCCATGGATACTTGAGGTGACATTGGAGTATCTAGGTGACATTAGGGTTTTGGTTGATTTGTGTCTTAAGGTGTTATTCTAGTACGAACTCTACGATAGATCGAACGAAAAGAATAGCTTCATGTTATTTTACTACGGACTCTTGAATAGATTGATCAGAAAGGATAACTTTGAGGTGGTTTCGTACCCTACCATAATCTCTTCGTTTGCTCTCCGCTATTAGTGACTTTGGAGTGACTCTTTGTTGCGTTTTGAGGGATAGTTATATGATCCAATTATGTTATTATTGTTGAGAGAACTTGCACTAGTGAAAGTATGAACCCTAGGCCTTGTTTCAACGCATTGCAATACCGTTTGTTCTCACTTTTATTATTAGTTACCTTGATGTTTTTATATTTTCAGATTACAAAAACCATTATCTACTATCCATATTGCACTTGTATCACCATCTCTTCGCCGAACTAGTGCACCTATACAATTTACCATTGCATTGGGTGTGTTGGGGACACAAGAGACTCTTTCTATTTGGTTGCAGGGTTGTTTGAGAGAGACCATCTTCATCCTACGCCTCCCACGGATTGATAAACCTTAGGTCATCCACTTGAGAGAAATTTGCTACTATCCTACAAACCTCTGCACTTCGAGGCCCAACAACGTCTACAAGAAGAAGGTTGTGTAGTAGACATCATCAACCCCTTCACGGCCACTTACAAAAGTGAGATCTGGTAAAGATAATAAGATAAATATTTTTGGTATTTTTGTTGTATAGATTGGAAAATAAAGATTGCAAAATAAACGGCGACAGAAATGGCTAGTTGAAGGGAGATTAATATGATGGAGAATAGACCAGGGGGCCATATGTTTCACTAGTGGCTTCTCTGAAGATAGCAAATTCTACGGTGGGTGAAAAAATTACTGTCGAGCAATTGATAGAAAAGCGCATAGTTATGAGAATATCTAGGCATGATCATGTATATAGGCATCACGTCCGTGACAAGTAGACCGAAACGATTCTGCATCTACTACTATTACTCCACACATCGACCGCTATACAGCATGCATCTAGAGTATTAAGTTCATAAGAACAGAGTAACGCATTAGGCAAGATGACATGATGTAGAGGGATAAACTCAAGCAATATGATATAAAGCCCATCTTTTATCCTCGATGGAAACAATACAATACGTGCCTTGCTGCCCCTGCTGTCACTGGGAAAGGACACTGCAAGATTGAACCCAAAGCTAAGCACTTCTTCCATTGCAAGAAAGATCAATCTAGTAGGCCAAACCAAACTGATAATTTGAAGAGACTTGCAAAGATATTAAATCATGCATAAAAGAATTCAGAGAAAAATCAAATATTGTTCATAGATAATCTTGATCATAAACCCACAATTCATCGGATCTCGACAAACACACCGCAAACAGAATTACATCGAATAGATCTCCAAGAGAATCGAGGAGAACTTTGTATTGAGATCCAAAGAGAAATAAGAAGCCATCTAGCTAATAACTATGGACGCAAAGGTCTGTGGTAAACTACTCACACATCATCGGAGAGGCTATGGTATTGATGTAAAAGCCCTCCGTGATCGATTCCCCCTCCGGTGGAGCACCAGAAAAGGCCCCAAGATGGGATCTCACGGATATAGAAGGTTGCGGCGGTGGAAATAGGGTTTCGTGGTGCTCCTGGATGTTTTCGGGGTATATGGGTATATATAGGAGGAAGAAGTAGGTCGGTGGAGCTGCGAGGGGCCCATGAGGGTGGGGGGCGCGCCCTCCTGCCTCGTGGCCTCCTCGCTTCTTTCTTGACGTCCACTCCAAGTCTCCTGGATCACGTTTGTTTCAAAAATAACTCTCCCGAAGGTTTCATTCCGTTTGGATTCCGTTTGGTATTCCTTTTCTGCGAAACACTGAAATAGGCACAAAAAAACAACAATTTGTACTGGGCTTCGGTTAATAGGTTAGTCCTAAAAATAATATAAAAGGTATATTAAAGCCCATTAAACATCCAAAACAGATAATATAATAGCATGGAACAATCAAAAATTATAGATACGTTGGAGACGTATCATCCCTCTCCGAGGCGACACGGGGGGAACCCTATCTGCCCCGCCGGCGGCACCCCCTTCCCCGCCTCCCTCCCTCGCCGCCGTCGTGGTCCGCTGCGGGGCAAAGCCCTGGCAGCCGGCGGCGGCGGGGCATCTCCCCGGCGAAGCTCCCCTCCCTTCCCCAACGACGGCTCGGATCTGGCCGCTGGTGCCCTTGGCGGCGTGGCGTGGTGGAGGCTCGGTGGCGTCCCTGCTCCGCACCGGAGGTGGTGGGGTGCCTTCTGCCGGTGGTGTTGCCTCGACGACTGGTGCAGCCCGGGGCCTGGGATCCTTCTTGGCTGGATCTGGGCGGCGGGGTTCGGGGCTGTGACGACTGTTAGGCATGGCGTGGTGTTCCTGTGGCTCTGCTGCGACTCGCTCCCGGTGGTGGTTGGCTAGCGGCGGGGCGGTGGTGCTTGTTGGCAGCGCCCGAAGCACGGATACGTGGATCTCGGTCCGGATCTGGTGCGTCTTCGGCGCTGGCCGGCGTCCTTGGGGTGCTCACGGCAGGGAGTGCGGCGGTTCTCTATGGATCCTTGCGTGGAGCGTAGCAGGATGGAGGGTGTAGGTGGTGCGCCGACACTGGCGGCGGCGACGGTGCGAGCGTAGCCATGGCGGCGACGGTGCTGCGAGGCCTTGCCAGGAAGGGTCTTGGTGGGCAGCGGGCTTTCGGTTGCTGCCGTGTGAGGCGTGCGGCGATGCCTCGGCGGTGTGGATGCCGGAGTGTGGTCGGAGGTGCGGGTCGGTTCCATTCTAGTGGCAGTCCCCTGGCGCGGGTGAAGGCCACTGTGGCGGAACTGGCTTTGCACCGCTAGGTGGTTGCTGCGGCTCCTAGTCGATGTTGAAGGTGATGGCTTTAGGCGTGTTCCCTCGGCATTGAGGGGGGCTTCGATGTCAAGTTATTGCGGTGACGGCGGTGCGAGGTATCTGATCGAGATTGGCCGGGATCTTGGAGACGTGGAGATGTGCAGCGCTACGGATGAAAATCCTGTTCGGTTGTGGCCAGACCGGCGTTGATGGCACCTGCGGGTGTCATTCACCTTCATGGAGGCTTCGTCGAGTGCAACGCCATCTTCCTCGCGACCTCGTATCGGCAGCTGTCTCCGGGGCGAAAGCCTTGATTCGTAGGATCGGCTGGCAACGTCTCTGAGGTTGTTACTCTGTTGGGAGCATTGTGCTGGGAGACTCGAGGTCCCATGATGCGCTCCTCCGGTGTTCACCGCTGCCCGGATCTTTCTCCTCCGGCGCTATGTACGGTCGTCGCTAGCTAATCCAAGGAGGCTGGAGTTGCTGTTCTTCGGAGGTCTTCAGTGTCGGCTAAGACGCAGCGAGGGGCTCAGTGTTGGGTAGGCTTTTTGTGTCATAGCTGTGTTGTTGTGTTTGGTTGTCTTTGTACGAACTGGGTTGGAGTTGGTCGCCTTCGTTGTTCGCAGTGAGTGATAGACGTTGTTGTATATCTTATTTCTCTCCTTCTATAAAGCTAAGACACACAATTTGCGTACCCTCGAAAAAAAGTTCTTACTGTCTATAAAAAATTATAATGCTACCTTTCGTTCTCTAAAGTAAATGTTACGAAAAAAATCGCTATGATTCTTAGTGGTCCAGATCTTATCAACTAACTGAGTAGTACTACGGATAGTGCTTTCTCTTCGCCAGGTCAGCAAGCACTTTTCCCATACATACATATCCACCCTATTCATTTCACGGCGACGTCCATCTCCGCCGCTCCCATCCGATCCATCTCCGCCACCCACATGTACGCGCCGGCTTCTATCCGTCTTCTCCCCGGGCGGCCGTCGCCGTCGAACGTCGCCATGGCGCTCGTGGTGCGGTCGCCGTCTCCGACGGCCCACCCACCTTTTTTTTTTAAAAGAAACATAGAAAGTTTATTCATTTACGATAACAAGTACATCTATTATGAGGAGGGATACAATTTCACTCAAGGGTTCCTCAAACCAGTTCAAAGGTGAAGAAAATCTAGCTAACTTAGCAAGTTCATGTGCGACTCTATTTGCTTCTCTATTATAATGCTCAAATTTAGTAATGGGAAAGTCACATGCTAAAAAATAACGATCGTCAAACACTGACGCCGCTATACTAGATGACCGTCCTCCATTGTTCATGGTTTCGATAACCTCCATGTTATCTGAGTTAATAACTAAGCGGTTGCAGCCCGCCCTTTGAGCAATAGATAGACCATATCTAAGCGCCATAGCTTCAGCCGTCAGAACATCCGTGCACCAATCAATTCTTCAATTTCCCCCTGCAATGAATTTTCCTTTATCATCTCTCAAAACAGCACCAGCCGTGCCCCTGAGCCGGTCATGATCAAAAGAGGCATCCACATTAAGTTTTACAAACCCCCTTGGAGGTTGGACCCAACCTCCTCTTTTCATCGTAGCCTTTGATGATATAGCCAAAACATAGTTTAACGTAATAGCACGAATTCCCATGGAGATCTGCGTCTTGGGTTTTCTCCTTATGGACCAGTTTTCGCCTCTCCCATCATAAATACCAAGTTGAAATTGCAATTAATTCACGGACATTTGGAATACCCAAAATCGTAAGCTCCCGTTCAGGCATAGAAAGCAAGAATTCAAGCACTGCCTCACCAGCATAATCAACTTCGCACGCTCTTTTAATGACCTGATCTAGACCCAGTTTTCTCCAAACCTCCTTTGCTTTCTGACACTGAAATAATATATGCTTTGTATCCTGTGATCCAAAGGAACATGCCGGACAATTGAGGGTAACCTTTATATGTCTAATTGACGGCCCACCCACCTAATTGATAACCCCGTCCATCTATCACAGCTCTGGTCGCTTGCCCTACTGCATGCCAGGTGCATGCATGGCCGACTGGCTTCTTGTCGGTGGCGCCTAGACATGGCATGTGCAACACGTAGGACTGCATGAAGGGGAGACGTCCCTGAACTCAGACCAACATGATTTCTTCTTCTCCCTCCCCGGCCATATACCTGAATCCCTGATGATAGGCAAGCCGTTGGCCGACACCGGCCGGGTGCAAGTTAATTCTACCACCTGTACAATATTTTTCTGGGAACACGATACGTGTAGCTCAAGATACTAGCATCTCGAACCATCTAGAACAGGGACAAAAACGCGGTGTAGAAAAACCAGGGGGACTGTGAAATCTAGACTAGTTGCAGAACAAAAACAGATACGTACACAAAGACTTGTGGAAAAATGAGCGGTCACGGCAGATCATTACCTGCAGATGCGTACGCAGCTATCACTTTCAGGCGGACGAGTTCGTGGCCGACGTGCACCGGATTCAGATAACCACAAACACTAAAGAATAACAAGTCCCCAAAAGTCCAAGCAATGGAAAAAAAATGTGACCACACAATCGATTAGCCCATCATCGTCCCAAGGAAAAATCTACCTTACCTCCATGCATGTGGGGCGACTAGAAAAAACTCATGAATTCTTGTAAAACAAGTGGACGCTATGAACAGAGAGATTCGAGCTTCGAAATTCGAATGTTCCACATAACCACAAACGCTAGAATAAAAAGTTCCAGGAAGTCCACACCATGAAAGAAGAATATTATCACAATCTGTCAACCTCGCGAGACCTAGCTTGATCGAGGAGAACAATAACGGAAAAAACTAGTTAGGGAACCCAAACACAAAGTCCCATGTTGTTTTTTCTAAAACACAAGTTGGCAATATTGAATCATAGCGTGACACGGATCTATATATATGATGGCACCGAGATTTGAAAATTATAATTCGACATGTCAGCATGCCCAGAAAACAAATAGTATTATCCACAGCTTGATCTGTCATTTTGAGCTATACTATCCACTAATCCACAGCTAAACTTTATATGTCATGTCAAGCCATGCCATGTGGTCAAATGGACTATCGATCATATCAGATGCTACTCCTACATGACATCCCGCGATTCCGCCTAGAGCTCTTTTACAGTACCCGGTAATCAATATGGACCCTCTATTCTCGAAATCCAACGGTGGTCATCCATCTATACCGCTCAATTGGACTAGCACCATCCCCAGCAGTATTCAGTGGCACTGTGCGCTCGGCCTGCAGCAGCACACGTTCTGTGAGGGTAATTTAGGGAGGTAGAGAAATCGTCCTGCCTCCCGAGTCCCGACGAAGTCAGCCCTTCCTCTTCCATTTCCCGCATGGTTGCACGCACGCCGGCACGCGCCCGTCGGAGCCCAGGTCTCGCATCCACCCCTTCCTCTGTCGCGCGGGCGCTGATGCATGTCGTCGTCTTCTTCAGGGAGTCGCGTCCCTTTCCTCGGCCATGCTAATGGTCAGGCACTCCAGCAGGATGGTACAGTTGTCCGAGCCATTACACTTTTTGTCTACGGGGAGTAGCCTGTACTGACGAGGACGAAGCCGTGCGTGTGACGGTGTGCGGGCAATGTGTGCCCCGGCGGGAGATGCGGCTGGATATGCAGCGACTCGAAGCAGCGAGGTCGACGCGCGCGGGCGGAGGGTGGTGGCTGGAGCACTTGCGGATACAGCGATACGACGGCGAGTTCGTTGATGGCGCAGTCGGCGGCGAGCAGGGCGACGACCGACGGCCCTGTGCCCGCGATTTTTCTTTTTCCAAGTACAACGAACAGACCGATCGCTGATGGGCTGAAACTGACTAAATTACCCTCACAAAATCAACGGTTGATGATTTTATACTGCTCCGTCTCCCCTTAGCAGTATAGGGTACCATAAAAAAGCTCTTCCGCCTATTCGCGATCGGACGGCGGGCGAGTCCCTTTCCACCTTGTTGGGGAAGAGAAGTTGGCAGCACAATCGGTGGCGCGAATGCAAGGTTCAAGAGGCCCACAAGCAACTCACGCGCTCATGGCTGACTCAGCAGGAGCTCACACATAATCTTCTTCTTCTTCGCATTTTTGTAGAGATAAGACCGAGAACTGGGCGTACAACAGACTCCTCGACGAGGGCGGACAACAGTGCAACGAAGAAGTACTCTGCTTTTGGCTCGAGAACTCAAGAACAGGGATCAGAGAACCGATGGCTACGTTCGCGACGTCGAGGGCGGCGGTGATGGGGTCGGCTCGCCCGGGGCGGGTGGCCGGGCCTCGGCGGTGCGTGGTGACGCGCGCGTCCGCCATGATGGCGGCGACCGGGAGAACGCACTACGAGGTGCTCGGGGCGGGCGCGGGAGCTAGCAGGGTGGAGATCAAGGCGGCGTACCGGCGTCTGGCTAGGAAGGTGCACCCGGACGCTGCTGGTGGCGGCGGCGACGAGGGGTTCATCCAGCTGCACGCGGCCTACGCCACGCTCGCTGACCCCGACGAGCGCGCTCGCTACGACAGGGACGTGGCCTGCCGCGCCGCGGGGATGATGATGCGGCGGGCGGCAGCGACGTCCGGACCGGCGTTCAGGCGGAGGACGTGGGAGACCGACAAGTGCTGGTAGAACGTACAGCAACGCAAACACGGCTGCCGTCCGGGCTCCCAACCGGCGGCCGCCCGGTTCGCTCAGGCACGGCGCTGGAGAGGTCTTCCCGACTGTCGTGCAACGTACGATCAGGATTGGACGGCCCAGATCGGGTGATGCAGACGCGGGAGCTCTCTACACAGCAAGAGGCGTTTTTAAAGATCTCTTGCGTGTCTGGTCAGCAAAATGCAAATATGTAATCTAATTACTGTAAATTAACGGCCAAGGAATATATATTGTGTAGCTCTTTTTCTGAATGATTTGAAGATTGCTCATCACACCTGCAGGTCCATCGTTTCTTCCTTGCAAGCTGTCTCTTTCATTCTACATGAAATTAATTACCACAGTACAATAATCCATGTCAGTTATTTCTTTTTTTTGAACCACATATATTATATTAATCAATAAACAGAGTTCAATTGCACACATACATGCCGAAACTATCAGAAACACCGGGACATGACAAATGTCGTTCAGAAAACTTTGAAGAAAAAACTCCATACAAAAGAATATTACAAATAAATCTATTAGAGTCTCTGCAAACAATCAAATCTGAAATAGCCACCAGCGCCATCGAGACGCACACCGGTGAAAGAGGCACTGCACCAGCAAACCAAAATCCAGGCCAACGCCATAGCCTTTTAGGCGTTATGAGCCGAAGACCAGACCTTTAGAACGGGCGCTTGACGATGTGGCGTGTCGACTGAGGATGTTCCCCGCGCCAACCTGGATCCAAATCTGACGAATTCCGCCGCCGTTGACAGGGAAGAGCGCCAAATCTGCAGCCGTCGGGCCACCAACCCTGTATCAGCATCAATTTGTCCCACTTGTCAGCGCCGCCATGAGAGGCGACAACATCTAGACAGATGAAACATAAGGCCTACCGGTCTGAACGAACGGCAAGCCTGTCATGTCATAGTTTTGGATAATTTCTCCAAAAAGTGTCATAGTTTTGGATAGGTAGAAAAAAAGACTGCGAGGACATATAGCCACAGGAGCGAAGTAAGGATAAATGGTCACTCATGTCAAGACGACTACTCTCAGGTGTTTCTATATTTTCAATTTAACTAGCGAAACATATGTTATCTACCATAAGAAAACATCTGAAGATTCATCGTCGAATGAAGGCTCTAAACATTCTTTTGTGTGTGGTCGAAACATATATTATTTCACATGTTTTGTTAGTCAAATTGAAAATATAAATTTCTATGACTGACTTATATTCCCACTTGGAGGGAGTAATAACACTGGCATCGAGGTATTTCATTATGGGAGTCATTTTCATGTTTGGATTCTAGAATATATCCGTTTGAATGAGCCATTGACATCAGTTGACCCCAGCCATACATTGTAGATCCACCCTAGAGCAAAATCATTTCTCAAGGGAGTACCGAGGAGGGAACAATTATGTTGCTAACGTAATGGAGCCAGAAACCCAATTAGTTCCATTATATTTATTATAAACATATTATCATGCCATATATAGTTGATGTTTTAAATATCAACACATGGTCAAAGTAGTTCAATTTAGTATAATGCTATTTTTTTATTAAACTAATTAATAGTTTCCTCGGCAGAGCAATCAGAAGATGGAGAATAGAGAATTAGGGAAAAAATATCTTTCGAGACAATTCTTCGTTTTAGTCCTCTTATACCGACATGTGGTTTATTTGCTATTCGACTAGGCAATCAATACAATCACGCCATCACAATCACATGAACCGTTCGATACTAAAAACCACGGCCTAGATCACTGCTCTCATTTACACGTGCAATTTGAGTCATTATTCGCAGAGCACCCCATATGTATCACCTGAGGCTATGTGATGGACTCTTCATCCTCAGTCACCCCAAACCTGCCATCTCTTCTTTCTCTGGATATTCCTTTTAGAGCTGCATTGTTGTTGTAGTCTAACAATGCAATATGAGATTCCTCTACCCACTACCATGAGGTGGTTCTCCAAGCGGCCAGGCTTAGTGCTGACCTAATATAGGGAAATAAGGCTGTCTCCCCACCCCTTGTTCGTAGGACTCTAAAAAGTAGCATGCTTGCACATTAGCGCGACATACAATTCTGAAATTAGCAAGTGTGGTGAATCTTCAAATGTTATCAACTGAGTTGGTTCAAGTGAATTTAAGATAGGCCTGGTCAATATAATCTTGATATAGGTACATGGTTTAGGAAAGTCACACCACTTTTGTAGAAAAAAAATCCATGTAAGAAAACAAATGATCAATACTACAACTTACTCAAGTTTGTATTTGTAATACTCATCCAATCTAGACATTTTGTAAGCTCTAGAATTATCTATTTAGTCACATTAAAACTTATTAGTATTGATTTAAAGAATATCTAGCAAGTTATTCAATTCATACAATGTAAAGCAATTTGCGAAATTATATAATATTTAAAGATGCATTGGAAAAATTAAAGATAAATGCAAATGCACTAGCGTAAATTTATTTGTGGAGTATGATGATAATATTTGTTTGCGTAGATATTTGGTGGTTGTAACAAGATACTTTATTAAATATCCAAACCAAATAAAAATAGTTTGGCCAAAAAACCGCAAGTTACTTAGCACTATAAAAGTATTTATACTACTAAATATCAGATTTTTATGAAATTTTTAAAATTAAATATGTGAGCATGTTTAAATATTTAATTTTGATAGTTATACTTATAAAAAATTATTAATATAGTATATGAAAATATTTTGTCAACAAGAAACATAGTTTAGTGAATTTTTTATTCGAAAGTAGGAAAGTTTAGTATAAATAGCTCATTATAGCGTATGTGTGAGAAACTTAATGCTTAGTTAAATAATCCTTGTGTGGGAAACAAAAGAGTATAAAGTTTTTTATTAAATCAAATGACATTGAACTTTTCATGATATACCAACATATCCAAACTACCTGTAATCAAGTTCGGTTGCGCTAAAGTTTTTATTTATTGAATTGTCTTTCTCGATTTCATCCACCTCATGAAGATCATGCTCCATATGAATAGATTAATCCTGCCCAACACCATCGTATCTCGCAAAGTCATCCTAAGATCTAGAGTATATAGAAATAGCGAGTGTGATTTTTTCCATCTCGCTCTTTTGCCGATTTTATTAAGCAAACACTATGCAGAAGAGATTAGATAGACGAGAGTGACAATAGTGTAAGAGTGTGTGACTCGTGGAGTTGATGTGCGACACTACCAGAAAACTAAATAAAAATATTTTTTGACAAAAAAGTAAAAGTTACTTAGCAATAGAAAATTATTTATACTAATAAATATCACAATTGTAAGAATATAATAAAATGCACGAGCATGTTTATACTCTTAATTTGTTAGATTCCACCAAACCACTCACCGAGAAGATCGATGGGACAATTAAGGACGTAAATGATATCACACCAGCTATGATGTCAAAAGTTGAACTTTTTTTTTTCTGTTCGATGAGGTTTCCTAGAGGGACTTGAGATAATGTCCCTGTCACAAACCCATATTCTATGGTATCCCAAATTTCTTCTAGGGTACCGCTGCAAATAAATGTCATTCTTAACCATGTATTTAACCGTCATGCCACAACATTGTTTTAAAATTTTGGCTGTCAGCTCAATCAATACTCCTTTGTTCTTAAACTATGTTGGTATTTTCATGTTGCAACATACACCAGAGTAAGAGTATTGAAGTTTGCATCCTCAATAGAGCCCTTAATCATTATGAACCTTAGGGCATCAACTATATTGTTTTCTGAACTTAGTCCAATTGATTCAGCAATAAAAGAACAAAGATATATCCTACAGTCTACCTTATTTGCTAATAGTTTGTTAAGATGAGTCTCTACAGGTCCTCATGATGTGCATGGCACATCAACAGTCGACCAAGAATGGATTGAACCTTTATTAATTGATTAAAAATCGGAAATCATCTTGCCTTCAACTCAAGGTGGTTCAGTGATTATGCGCTAACTACCGAGTACTGATGGTGCCTCCATGTTACCTGAACATTTCAATAATGCAAACACTTTGAACAATACATGTTCCTGCTCCCTTTGTCAATATTTTATTAGGACATATCAATAATGCCAACAATTTGAACAATTTGGAGTACTCTTTTGTTCCTACACTATGTTAGCATCGTCAAAATGCAGCATACACAAAGTGTGATATGACTATTGAAGTTTGCACGTCAGATATATAGATCTTAATTATTTTTCAAATGATTTGACGATTGCTTGAAGAAAAGATATAGCCTACGGTCTACACTTGCTTGTCAATCGCCTTGTTAAGATGGATCTCTACTCCCATTGAGCACGCATGGTTTGCATGGCACATCAATTCGCTTGGCCAAGAAATCATTAAACCTTTATTTCCTTATTGTTGACGTATAATGTGCTGCCTAGTCTCTTCCATTAGATCGATTTTTTTGGTTGCATTGGCTAGAGCATGCACTTCTACATGGTATCGGAGCTAAGAGGTCTTGAGTTCAAGACCCGGCTGGCGCAATTAAATTGCAGCCCACTTTTGGTCCACGTTTAGGCCTGAGGAGCCACACGTGAGGGAGAGTGTTGACGTATAATGTGCTGCCTAGTCTCTTCCATCATATCGGTCTTTTGGTTGCATCTAGAGCATGCACTTCTACACTTATTATGAAAAAGCCAAAGCCATCTTGCCTTCAACTCCGGTGGTCTAGTGCTTGTCTACTAAGGGCATATGTAATCCTGATCACCAAATGTGTCCGGTTGGCGGTTCAATAGTAGGCTATGTGAGTAGGCATGTATCCTATCTTTGTCGGCTCTGACTTTTTATTTGATCTTATGTACTTCAATACTTAAACCTCGTACCCAAAGCTTAATAAAATATATGGTCGTGTGCATTGTAATGATGCAGAGGCCTAGGGTAGTGATCCTCTTTTTCTAAAAAAATCAAGTTCCAATAGTAACTGAAAACAAGGATATAGATGCCCTCCATGCTTGTGAATTCCTTGTTGTCTAGTCCCATTCAACTCTTGTCCTCAGTCCTCACCACACCACAAAATCAACTACTCTAGCCTTTTTTTCTTTCTTCAAAATAAAATGTAGAGAAAACCATCGCCATGATTCAGGGTGCTCCAGACCAGAGCTTAGAGCATCTGCATTCGCCCCCCCCCCCAACATGCCCCCAAGGGCTATTTTTTAGCGCCAGCTCCGAAAAATCGGCCCAGTCGCGCCCCCAGGACCCTGTTTATCGCCAGTTTGGGCCGAAATAACAGCCAACGAATACGAGCCGAACCCAAGCCCCTGGATGACGCCTGGGGGCGCCGGCCAAAGCCAAAAGGTGTGTGGGTCCACTCTGTCGGCGAGAGACAAGCCTTTTCCTGCCGATCCCCCGCTTTCCCCCTCCAGTTCCCTCCATTCCCCCCTTCTGCCCCTCTCCCCCCGCCATTCCCCTCCCTCCCCCCGCCATGCTGCCGCTATCCCGCCATGCTGCCGAAGAAGTATTCGGCCCCTTGCACCGCTGCTGCTGCCGATGCCACCCAGCCGAAGCAGAGGAAGTCGAGGGTGCCGCCGGCAAAATCACCGGGCATGTCGAACGCCGACTGGAGGGCGGAGGTTCAGCGCGGGGAGGCTGTCACCACCGACCGGCGTAACAGGCTCAACGCCAAGAGGGCCCGGGATGCGGCGGCGGCGGCGGCGGAGCACCCAGAGGCGTCTCGCGCGGGGATGATGAATCCGCCCTGCGGCCACGTCCTGCAAGCTGCCTGGAGCTAGCAGAGCGTTAGGTCACTGGCCAGCTTCTCGCCACCGCCGTAGCCCTGGGGGGTATGCACCCTTGCCTGGCTACGCCAATGATACGTCCATTTTGCATCATGCTTTTATATCGATATTTATTGCATTATGGGCTGTTACTACACATTATGTTAGAATACTTATGCCTGTTCTCTCTTATTTTACAAGGTTTACATAAAGAGGGAGAATGCTGGCAGGTGGGATTCTGGGCTGGAAAAGGAGCAAATATTAGAGACCTATTCTGCACAGCTCCAAAAGTCCCGAAACTTCACGGAAGTCATTTTCAGAATATATAAAAAATACTGAGCGCAAGAAGTTCCAGAGGGGGGCCACACCCTGCCCACGAGGGTGGGGGGGCGCCCCCTGCCTCGTGGGCCCCCTGGTGGCCCTCCGATGCCCATCTTCTGCTATATGGAGTCTTTCGATGAGGAAAAAATCATAAGCCAGCTTTCGGGACGAGACTCCGCCGCTACGAGGCGGAACCTTGGCGGAACCAATCTAGGGCTCTGGCGGAGCTGTTCCGCTGTGGAAACTTCCCTCCGGGAGGGGGAAATCATCGCCATCGTCATCACCAACGATCCTCTCATCGGGAGGGGGTCAATCTCCATCATCATCTTCACCAGCACCATCTCCTCTCAAACCCTAGTTCGTCTCTTGTATCCAATTCTTGTCTCTAAGTCTAGGATTGGTACCTGTAGGTTGCTAGTAGTGTTGATTACCCCTTGTAGTTGATGCTAGTTGGTTTATTTGGTGGAAGATCATATGTTCAGATCCTATATGCATATTAATACCCCTCTGATTATGAACATGAATATTCTTTGTGAGTAGTTACGTTTGTTCCTGAGGACATGGGAGAAGTCTTGCTATTAGTAGTCATGTGAATTTGGTATTCGTTCGATATTTTGATGAGATGTATGTTGTCTCTCCTCTAGTGGTGTTATGTGAACGTCGACTACATGACACTTCACCATTATTTGGGCCTAGAGGAAGGCATTGGGAATTAATAAGTAGATGATGGGTTGCTAGAGTGACAGAAGGTTAAACCCGAGTTTATGCGTTGCTTCGTAAGGGGCTGATTTGGATCCATATGTTTCATGCTATGGTTAGGTTTACCTTAATACTTTTGTTGTAGTTGCGGATGCTTGCAATAGAGGTTAATCATAAGTGGGATTCTTGTACAAGTAAGGACAGCACCCAAGCACCGGTCCACCCACATACCAAATTATCAAAGTACCGAACACGAATCATATGATCGTGATGAAACCTAGCTTGACGATAATTCCCATGTGTCCTCCGGAGCTCTTTTCTCTATATAAGAGTTTGTCCAGGCTTGTCCTTTGCTACAAAAAGGATTGGGCCACCTTGCTGCACTTTATTTACTTTTGTTACTTGTTGCTCGTTACCAATTATCTTATCACAAAACTATATGTTACCTCTAATTTCAGTGCTTGCAGAGAATACCTTGCTAAAAACCGCTTATCATTTCCTTATGCTCCTCGTTGGGTTCGACACTCTTACTTATCGAAAGGACTACGATAGATCCCCTATATGTGTGGGTCATCAGCCGACGGCGACGCACATTGTGGATTCAACCCCAACATCACCTTTCCGCAAGGCCAGCGCGCCTCACCCTCCGGTCTGAAGCCCAACCAGCGCACACCATCGCCCGCGTTCGCCGGCGTCCAGTACCCCCCGTACACCTACTCTCCGTTGCACGCAACTGATACGTCTCCAACGTATCTACTTTTCCAAACAATTTTGCCCTTGTTTTGGACTCTAACTTGCATGATATGAACGGAACTAACCCGGACTGACGATGTTTTCAGCAGAATTGTCATGGTGTTATTTTTGTGCAGAAATAAAAGTTCTTGGAATGACTTGAAAATCAACGGAGATTATTTTTGGAATATATAAAAAATACTGGCGGAAGAATCCATGTCAGGGGGCCCACACCCTATCCACGAGGATGGGGGGCGCGCCCCCCTGCCTCATGGGCCCCCTGATGCACCATCGACCTCAACTCCAACTCCATATATTCACTTTCGGGGAGAAAAAATTCAGAGAGAAGGATTCATCGCGTTTTACAATAGGAAGCCGCCGCCAAGCCCTAATATCTCTCGGGAGGGTTGATCTGGAGTCCGTTCGGGGCTCCGGAGAGGGGAATCCATCGCCATCGTCATCATCAACCTTCCTCCATCTGATGCTCACCGCCGTGCCTGAGTAATTCCATCGTAGGCTTGCTGGACGGTGATGGGTTGGATGAGATTTATCATGTAATCGAGTTAGTTTCGTTATGGTTTGATCCCTAGTATCCATTTATGTTCTGACATTGATGTTGCTATGACTTTGCTATGCTTAATGCTTGTCACTAGGGCCCGGGTGGCATGATTTCAGATCTGAACCTATTATGTTTTCATGAATATATGTGAGTTCTTGATCCTATCTTGCAAGTCTATAGTCACCTATTATGTGTTATGATCCATTAACCCCGAAGTGACAATAATTGGGATACTTACCGGTGATGACCGTAGTTTGACGAGTTCATGTATTCACTATGTGTTAATGCTTTGGTCTGGTACTCTATTAAAAGGAGGCCTCAATATCCAGTAGTTTCCAATAGGACCCTGCTGCCACGGGAGGGTAGGACAAAAGATGCCATGCAAGTTCTTTTCCATAAGCACGCATGACTATATTCAGAATACATGCCTACATTACATTGATGAACTGGAGCTAGTTCTCTGTCACCCTATGTTATAACTATTACATGAGGAATCGCATCCGACATAATTATCCATCACTGATCCATTGCCTACGAGCTTTTCATATATTGTTCTTCGCTTATTTACTTTTCCGTTGCTACTGTTACAATCACTATGAAACCAAAACTGCTACCGTTACTTTTGCCACTATTATCACCACTATCATATTACTTTGCTACTAAATACTTTGCTGCAGATATTAAGTTTCTAGGTGTGGTTGAATTGACAACTCAGCTGCTAATACTTGAGAATATTCTTTGGCTCCCCTTGTGTTGAATCAATAAATTTGGGTTGAATACTCTACCCTCGAAAACTGTTGCGATCCCCTATACTTGTGGGTTATCAGCAGCCTCCCCGACGCCGCCTCTGTGCCGTGGTGCCCTGCCCTTCTCGCAAGCCTCGTCGTCACATTTTGGCAGCTCGACGTGACGGAAGCCGACATGGACGAGATCATCACGAGAGGCTCGGTCGCCGCCGCCGCCTTCCCCGCGTTTTAGGCGCAAGACGATACAATGGACCTCACCGGCGACATGGACGACGAGCTCGATGACGGCAAGGAGGAGGAGGAGCCGGCGCTTGTGCTGGCGAGGAAAGGGAAAAAGATGAAGCGGGGGGGGGGGGCAGGACAGGCGAGCCGCGCGTCAAGTGGACGTCCAAAGAAGACGAGTGCCTCGCCGAAGCATTGAAGACTGTCTGCCTCGACCCTATCACGGGCACGAACCAGAACACCGACACGTACTGGACGCGCATCAAGTCGGCGTTTGATGAGAGCAAGCTGGTCGACCCCTACTTCGCCACCATCCACATGTAGCGTGGCTCTAAGGCCATGTCGAACCATTGGGCGATCATCCAAACAGCCTGCAACAAATGGCATGGGATCATCAAGGAGATCGCGTCTTGCCCAGAAAGCGGCGCCAATGTCGAGGGTCAGGTATGCAAACTTGCCGGCTCTCGCTTCTTTTCGCCAGGTACGTCACCGAAACTCGTTCTTCAATGCAGATAGTTCGGATGTTCACCATGTACCTTTAGGACAGTAGCGACCAAGAGTTCAAATACCTCCACCTGTTCACCCGGATCGAGAAGTGCGAGAAGTGGGCGGATGTCTGGTGCACCCTTGCTAAGGCCAAGGAGACGTACAAGCCGGACGCGCCCATGCCGGGGGCGGAGGATAGGCGTCCTGACGGCAACAATAAATGAGTCAAGACGGTGAAGGACGCCGCACCAGCTGCAAGCATCCATCGAGCAGTGCATTGCCGACGCCAAGAACCACGCCGCCCAGAGGGAAGAGAAATCCGAGGTGCGGTGGTCGGCGTTGACGACGAACAACGTCGTCAAGTTCAACCTACTCTGGACCAACATCGCCGCGAAGAAGAGGAACACCGACCTGGCATTCTTGATGTGGGCGGACATGTCAACGATGGACGAGCAGATCAAGACGTGGTACCTGGCGGAGCGTGATACGTCTCCAACGTATCTATAATTTTTTATGTATTCATGCCATGTTTATAATATTTCTACATGATTTTGGTATGATTTGATTAGAACTAACACGGATTGACGCTATTTTCAGCAGAACTACCATGGTGTTGTTTTTGTGCAGAAATAGAAGTTCTCGGAGTGCGCTGAAAATCGACGGATATTTTTTCTGGAAAACATAAAAAATACTAGAATGAAGAGTTACCGGAGGGGACTCCCATGGGCCCCACGAGGGTGGAGGGCGCGCCCACCCCCTAGGGCATGGCCCCCTGCCTCGTGGACTCCCCGTGGGCCCCCTGACTTGTTCTCGACGCCAACCTCGCCTATAAATCCCCAAACTTCCAAAACTTAACCTAGATCGAGAGTTACGCCGCCGCAAGCCTCCTTAGCCACCGAAAACCAATCTAGACCCGTTCCGGCACCCTGCCGGAGGGGGAAATCCCTCTCCGGTGGCCATCCTCATCATCCCGGTGCTCTCCATGATGAGGAGGGAGTAGTTCACCCTCGGGGCTGAGGGTATGTAGCAGTAGCTATGTGTTTGAGCTCTCTCTCTCTCTCTCTCGTGTTCCTAATTTGGCACGGTCTTGATGTACCGCGAGCTATGCTATTATAGTTGGATCTTATGATGTTTCTCCCCCTCTACTCTCTTGTAATGGATTGAGTTTGCCCTTTGAAGTTATCTTATCGGATTGAGTCTTTAAGGATTTGAGAACACTTGATGTATATCTTGCATGTCCTTATCTGTGGTGACAATGGGATATTCACGTGATCCACTTGATGTATGTTTTGGTGATTAACTTGTGGGTTCAGTGACCTTGTGAACTTATGCATAGGGGTTGGCACACGTTTTCGTCTTGATTCTTAGGTAGAAACATTGGGGCACTCTTTGAAGTTCTTTGTGTTGGTTGAATAGATGAATCTGATATTGTGTGATGCATATCGTATAATCATACCCACGGATACTTGAGGTGACATTGGAGTATCTAGGTGACATTAGGGTTTTGGTTGATTTGTGTCTTAAGGTGTTATTCTAGTACGAACTCGAGGATAGATAGAATGGAAAGAATAGCTTCGTGTTATTTTACTACAGACTCTTGAATAGATCGATCAGAAAGGATAACTTTGAGGTGATTTCGTACCCTAATAATCTCTTCATTTGTTCTCCGCTATTAGTGACTTTGGAGTGACTCTTTGTTGCATGTTGAGGGATAGTTACATGATCCAAGTATGTTATTATTGTTGAGAGAACTTGCACTAGTGAAAGTATGAACCCTAGGCCTTGTTTCCTAGCATTGTACTACCGTTTATGCTCACTTTTATCACTTGCTACCTTACTATTTTTATATTTTCGGATTATGAAAACCTATATCTACTATCCATATTACACTTGTATCACCATCTCTTCGCCAAACTAGTGCACCTATACAATTTACCATTGTATCAGGTGTGTTGGGGACACAAGAGACTCTTTGTTATTTGGTTGCAAGGTTGCTTGAGAGAGACCATCTTCATCCTACGCCTCCCACGGATTGATAAAGTTTAGGTAATCCACTTGAGGGAAATTTTCTACTGTCCTAACAATCTCTGAACTGGGAGGTCCAACAACGTCTACAAGAAGAAGGTTGTGTAGTAGACATCAGAGCGCGACCACATCTTGAACCAAATATCATTGCCAACCGCGCCAACTCCCACGCCGACCCCAACACCGCCGCCAAGCCGGCGGCGGTGGCAGCCGGGAGGACGCACTACGAAGTGCTCGATGTGGGTGCCGGGGCGAGTAGGGGCAAGATCAAGGCGGCGTACCGGCGTCTGGCCAGGGAGGTGCACCCGGACGCTGCTGGTGGCGGCGGCGACGAGGGGTTCAATCGGCTGCACATGGCCTACGCCACGCTCGCCGACCCCGACGGGCACGCGCGCTACGACCGTGACATGGCCTGCCGCGCCGCGGGAATGATGATGCTGCGGGCGGGGGCGGCTGGGCCGCGTTCCGGCGGAGGACATGGGAGGCCGACCAGTGATGGTAGGACGTACGGCCTGGCATACGCGCCTGCCCTCCGAGGCCCCAACCGGCGGCCGCCCAGTTTGCTCAGGCATGGCACTGGCGGAAAGTTCCTGGCGACTATCTTGTAAGAGTAAAATTCATCGGTGGTAGCTCAACTTGCTTCTCCCGGTCACTTTGGTCACTGTACACAAGAACTCACGCAGTACGGTCACTGTGTACGGTGAACAGTGAAAATACGATCACTGTGCGCCGTAGACCGCGCATACGCCGCCTGTTGACCGTCCGGCTCCCAGGCCGCGCGCCAGGTGTCGCGAGGAGGAGCGACCCGATGGCATATTTGCAGCAATACCCCCAAGTTATCGGACAGATCCCCAAAGTCCTCCCACGTCTCCCCCTCCCCGTCTCTCCCCCTCCCCTGTTCGAGCCGATCAAACCGGCGGAGAAGGTGATGGAGGCGTGTGCGGCTTGGTGCGGCGTGGTTGTTGCCGTGGTCGGCGCGGTGGTGAAGTGGAGGCGCCGCCGCCATGTCTCCTGTTCGTCGCCCCGACGGTGCCCCTGCCCCTGTTTACCATAAGTGCTGATTCCTACCGTAAATCTTCTTATTTCTCTTTGATTCTTATTTGATAGGGCTGGCATTGTTTTCGCCTATGATATGTTTTAGTATTTGTCGCGTGTATGGCAATTTAGGTTTAGGGTTTTTCGAACCCAATTTGTCTGATAGGATTTCTGATAGGGTTTTAGGTTCTTGTCGAAAGGATCTAATTTTCATCAATTCCACATGAAATAGGCTTAGGTTTCTGGCAGTTGTACCCGTATGTGCACCTTTGTTGGAATATGCATAGGTTTTGGAGCTTTGGTTTATGGAGAACATTGGGGATTTCTGGTGCTGTACTATTCAAAAAGGTCATTTTTGTTCAATTTTGATGTGATCAATTATGCTTTGTTTTTGCGGGAGCAAGAAGTGAGAAGTTCTCAGTGCAGTTTCCTCATGCTGGTTTTTTCATGGGTGAAGGAAGCAATAGGGCTTATGTTGATGGGCATAAAGTTTGGTATGACAGTTTGGATAAGCTCACATGGTCTCCAATAATGGTGGAACATATAGTAGAAGAGATTGGATGGGAGATGGCAGGCAGGTTGAAGGCATATTATCAAATCCCAATACTTGACATTACTCAGAATTCTTTGAGACATATCAGATCTGAGGCAGATACTGATCAAATGATGACCTTTCTGTCTATTGGGCATCATTTCTTCAGTATTTATCTTGATCATGATGACAGCTTGATTACTAAGAAGGTTGTTGATGACGTGGTCCAATTTCCAAGGGCTGAACTTCCACCAGTCTTTAGCCCTTCAAAAGATGGTACAAATCCTCATAGTAGCAAGCCTGGAAATTCAGAAGAAGACTGCCCTATACCAATTCAGGTTGTGTATCCAAACAATGTGCCACATGAAGATGGCAATCCATTCATGTTTGTAAGAAGGCAGTGCACATTTCGTGAAGGAGTAGAGGAGAATGCAGAGCAACAAGGACAAGCAGGGCAACATGATGATGTACAACAACATGGAGATGCAGAGCATGTAGGCCAAGAAGGAGAAGCAGAGCCACATGAAGATGCAGAGCAAGTAGAGCAAGAAAGAGAAGCAGAGCAACATGCAGTAGATGAAGATGCAGAAGCACATCAATTGAGGAGAACCAGAGCAAAGAAGAGATGTTTTGAAGGTAATGTAGGAACATATAGTGACTCAGATGACATTGATTTTGATCCTGGTGACATGGTAGATAGTGACTTTGAAATTAGTAATGATGATGATGATGACCTTTATGCTGACAATGTGGATGAGGATGAACCAGTTCAAAGGAAGGAGAAGGTGAAGCAGAAAACAACAGCAAAGGATAAAGGAGTTGTAGGGGAAGGAAAGGAATAAAACATGTTAGATTATGAATCTGAAGGTGAAGATCTTTGGGCACCTGATTCAGATCATGAACTGCAAACCAAATTTAGAGCATTTAGAAAGGAGGATCTGACTTGTACAAAATTTCGTGTTGGACAAGTGTTTGAAAATGTTGATTTGCTTAGGAAAGCAATTAAGGAATACAGCTGAAAGAACAGAGTTGATGTCAAGTTACCAGTGAATGACAGGAAGAGAGTCAAAGCAGTGTGTGATGAAGATTGTACCTGGTACTTGTGGGCTTCTTATGACAGCAGAAGCAAATGTTTCATGGTAAAGAAGTATGTTGAAGAACATAGTTGCTGCAAAAAATGGAAGATCAAGGCTTTCACAGCACCTTTTCTAGCCAGGAAATACCTTGAGAGTTTCAGGGCTGATCAGGATATGAATCTTAGAAACTTCTTAAGGGTTGTTCATAAGGAATGGCACATGACACCAACTAGGTCCAAGCTTCAGAGGGCAAGAAGGCTGGCTATGAAAATAATTCATGGAGATGAAGAAGGGCAGTACAAGCTGTTGTGGGATTATGGAAATGAGATAAGGAGAAGTAATCCTGGTAGCTCATTTTTCCTTGCACTGGATAATCAAGCTAGGTTCAACAGAGCCTACATGTGCCTTGATGCATGCAAGAGAGGCTATCTTCAAGGTTGCAGGCCTATGATCTTCATAGATGGCTGCCATATTAAAACAAGATACAGAGGGTAGTTGCTGGTTGCAGTAGGAATAGATCGAAATAATTGCATATTCCCCATAGAAATAGGTGTTCTGGAAGTGGAGGACAAGCCTAACTGGGTTTGGTTTCTTGAGAGGCTAAAGAGTGATCTTGCTATTATCAACACATCCCCATGGACAGTAATGTCTGACAAGCAGAAGGTATATACAACCACATTGCCTGATGGTCTAATTAGATTACTGTACTTGAGAACACTTGTTTAACACTTTGTGTGTATTGGTCTATGTTGTTTTGTAGGGCCTGATAAATGGTGTGACTGAAGCACTGTTCAAGATATCTTCCGATATTCCGATAAATCGGCCGATTTATCGCTTACCGTTGTCTGAGCGATAAGCTAAATTGCCCGATAAATAAGCTGATATGGCGATAAATCAGCCGATATGTCGATAAACTGGCCGATTCACCCCTTATCATGGGTCGACCGATAAGTTCCCGATAAGAGATATCCCCAACATTGGACTGAAGTATTCCCTGAGTCAGAACATAGGTTCTATGTCAGGCATATGTGGAAGAATTTCCAACAGCTGTACAAAGGTGATGCTTTGAAGAATCAATTGTGGAAGATAGCTAGGAGCACAACAGGTATTAAGTATGAGCAGTACATGCTTGAGATGAAGGTGCTGAATGAGGGTGCATACACCTGGTTGAAAGAGTTGGAGCCAAACACTTGGGTGAGGGCTTTCCAAAGTGACATACCTAAGTGTGACATTCTGCTCAACAATTTGTGTGAGGTGTTCAACAAGTAAGTTCCAATGCTTCCATCTCACTCATTTTAACATAATATGCAATGCTTTCCTATCACTGTTGTTGACATAACATGCAATGGTTGTGCAGATATATCTTGGAGGCAAGAGAATTGCCAATTCTTTCAATGTTTGAGAGGATCAAGCAACAGTGGATTGCAAGGCACTACACTAAGCATTGTGAGGGTGAGAAGATGCAAGGAGGAATGTGCCCTAAGATCAAGAAACTAGTTGACAAGCTGACAGAGCTGGCCAACACATGTTATGTGTATGAATCAGGAGATGGAGTGTTTCAAGTGGTGGATAGAGGAACAGATTACATAGTAGACTGGCATAGCAAGTCCTGCAGCTATATGAGATGGCAAAAAGTGGAGTGACTTGCATACATGTTATAGCATGTTATAGGAATGAGAGAGTAGATCCACTAACCTTAGTGGATCAATGCTACTCAGTGTCCATGTTCAAGAAGGCTTATAGCAACATCATCTACCCTTGCAAGGACATCACTGAGTGGGAGAAGATGAATGGGCCTGAAATTAATCGACCAGACTACAAGAAGCATGTTGGAAGGCCTTGCAAAAGCAGGAGGAAGGGACCAGAAGAGATTATTTGTAGTAATGGAGGGAGGAGGATGTCAAGGCATGGTGTAATCATGCACTACAGTTACTGTGGTGAGCCTGACCACAATATCAAGGGATGCAAATATATGAAAGCTGGTCTACCACCTCCCAATGCACAAGCTCCTCCACCCCAACATGATGACAATTTGGAAACTTCACAAGCTAATATGGAGCAACAGCCACCTCCAGAACAAGCCTAGGTAACTGTCTTGTACACAACCTCTAGCAGATCTTATGGAGCAGCAGACTGTAACAAGATTTTTGTTTGATGAGCAGCAGGCCAACACAAGTGCAGAGACCAGTACAGCAGTAGAAGATCTTATGGTGGATCACATGCTTCAGCAGGTAATTTAAACACGAGTACTCTTGCTCACTTGCTTTCTTTCAATCATGCTTTTAGTTTCCATTTGTTGACACTTGCCATGCGTATGTACAGAGGCCTTTGCCTAGAGTGCTTCAGCACACACCAATCCCAGAATCAACATTCTTAACAAATGCACAAGCAATGTTGAACTAGGCCCAGACAAGCACTAACACAATCAGGCAGGGAGAGCTAGCCAAGAAGATGCTGGCCATGAAGCAGCAAAGAGAGAAGGAACTTCAAGACAGGAAACAAGCTATACTAGAGGCAAGGATAGAAGCAGAGTTGAAGAAAGCAGAAGAGGCTTCTAGAAGAAGGCATGAGAAAGCAGAAAAGAAGGCTATATAAGCTGAGAAGAAGAGAGAGGCAGCTGCACAGAAGAAGGAAGCAATGGCCATCCTGAGGCAAGCAAGAGCAGAGACAAGGCAGATAATAGTGGAGACACAAAGAGAGCTTTCTGCTGAGAGGAAGGAGAAACTGGCTACTGAGAGGAAGTCACAAAAGGAGGCTGCTGCTGCAAACAAACTAGAAGAGAAGAAAGCCATTGCTACACAGAAGGAATCAGAGAGACAAGCACTCCTAGCAAAGAAGCAGGAAGAGAAACAAGCCCTTGCTGCAAAGAAACAAGCAGAGAGACAATCCATTGCAGCAAAGAAGGAGCAGCTGAGGAAACAAGCACAAAGATACATGGAGGAAGCTGGGCATGTGCCACAAAGATCAAGCATGTTTGACATCTTTAGATGATCTATGAGGCTGTTTATCTTGTTTTAGCAAGAGTACTCTTTCAACAATGTAAAATATGACTGTGTTTCCCTTTCTTGTTACCTCAAGATCTTATGGTACTCTATTTTGAGTAGTGCTAATGATGATGCACTACAGAATCTATATTTTGGTATGAAAACGGTCTTGTCTGTCTACCCATTTCTTGTCATTCTATTGTTGATGTCAATACTGCTTCCACATCACATCCTTGCTGCCATTATTTTCATTTCATAAATATGATATGAAACAGTACACAAGAACTCATTTCACAATTATCATGTCAGAAAGATAACAGAATACAAAGACAATTTTTCCATTAAAGATAGATAGATAGATCACTTCATACATTTCTGGCCTTGACAACCATAACATTTGATACAACCAAGCTAACTTCATAGCCATTTCCTAACATTAAACTAGTGAAAGTACTTAACATGCTAAACTACTGAAGCTGGTCTTCACTTCTCCACTACCAAAATGAGCACTTGTCTTCATCACTTCTTCTTCTTCTATATTACTCCTTCGTCACTTCTTCTTCTTCTAATGCAGAGAGCACTTGTCCTCACTTCTTCATCAACAAAGAACACAGAGGGCACACAACAACATCACACTACCTAACAGAAGCTTCAACAGCACCAAGATCTCTGCACCTAATCCAATCAATGCACTTTCTTGGTGCCTGCTCATATTCTGCCGCAGAGAGCCAGGCCTAGCCAAAGCAGCTCTACTAGTTGCCACTTGAGCTGCAATCCTTCTCCTTTCATTCCTAGCCCTAATGAGTTCTTCCCTCCTCTCCTCTGTTGCTCCAACAACATCCATAGCTTGGTTCCCAACCAAGAAATGAGCGTCTACTAGGTACGCAACATATTCCATCTCCCAAAACCAGAAATCACACCCAGTAGCCTGCAAACCAACAGCAAAAAAGTGAACTTTTACCAACGAGAGGGCAAAACTGCTGCCAAGAACAAAATCAACTGATCCTCTGTGTTACTTACGGAGTGATTGGGACATCTGCAGAACACCCAGCCCTCGTGATCCTCTGTGTTCGAAACGTAGTACCTCACCGTCGCCTGGCAGCAAGGACATGGGATGAGTGGCACCACCACTGTCCGTCCGCGGAGACCAGACCGGGCAGAACTAGCAGAAGACATGGCGCACTCGTCGTCGGGGGCGAGGGCAGGATGGGCGCGCGTCGGCGAGATGGCAGGATGGGCGTGCGGCGGCGAGAGGGCAGGATGGGCGCGGTGGCGGCGAGAACTAGGGATTTGGACGGGAGAATTGGGGATTTCTATCTAAACGGCTTTTTACAAAAATGCCCTCCCGCAAATGGGCACTTTAACATAAATCCTCTGCCCGCCTACGTGGAGCCCATGGACTGGTCAAATTTGTGGCGTACGCACGGTCTACGGCGCACAGTGACCGTATTTTCACTATTCACCATACACAGTGACCGTATTGCGTGAGTTCTTGTGTACAGTGACCAAAGTGACCGGGCGACGCAAGTTGAGGTACCACCGATGAATTTTACTCATTTTGTAACGTACGATCAGGATTGGACGTCCCAGATTGGGTGATGCGGACACGGGAGCTCTGTACACAGCAAGAGGCATTTTTAAAGATCTCTTGTGCGTCTGGTCAGCAAAATGTAAATATGTAAACTAATTACTGTAAATTAACGGCCAAGGAATATTGTACGTAGTTCTCTTTGATAAGGAATTAGTTACCTCCATGTCGGGCGTTTTCTTCCTCCAAAGTCATCTCTTTGTTTCTGCATGAAATTAATTACCAAAGTCTTGGATAATTTCGTAAAAAAATGCCATAGTTTTAGATAGGCAGAAAAACGATCGTGAGGACATCTGGCCACAGGGGCGAGGTATGGATAAATGGTCACTCATGTCACGACCACTACTTTCACGTGTTTCTATGTCTTCAATTTAACTGGTGAAACATATGTTTTTTTGCCATAAAAATATATCTTAAGATACGTCCTCGAATGAAGGTTCTAAACACTTTGTGTGTGTGTGTGTGTGTGTGTGTGTGTTGTATTTCACATGTTTGGTTAGTTAAACTGAAGATCTAATTTTCAATTACTGACTTATATTCCCTTTCAGAGGGAGTAATAACAGTAGCTTTGGCGTATTTCATTTATTGGAGTCATAATCATGTTTGAATTCTAGGATAAATGTGTTTGTATGAGTGGCATTGACCACCCAAGAACATATTCATTCTTAAGGTAGTACCGAGGAGGAAACAATTATGTTGCTAACATCATGGAGCCAGAAACCAAATTAGTTCCATTAGATTTATTAAAAATATCACCGGGCCATATGTAACTCATGTTTTAAATATCAGCATGTTTTTCTTTAGAGATGGTCAAAGTATTTTGACTTAGTATAATGCGAATTTTTTGATTAAAGTAATTAACAGTTTGCTCTGAAATTTTACATAATTAGGAAAAAATCTTTGGAGATAATTCTTCGTTTCACTCCTCTTGTATCCTCAGTCGGTTTATCTACTATGCGACTAGACAAGCAATACAATCATGCCGGTTCAATGAACTGTTTGGTACAAAAAACCATGGCCTAGGTCAATGCTCTCATTTGTGCGTGCACTTTAGCCATTTTATCGCTGACACCCCCTATGTGTCACCTAGCCCTATGTGTTGGACTCTTAATCCTCAATCATCCCCAAACTTGCCCTCTCTCCTTCCTCCAGAATTCATTTTAGGGCTGCAGTGGACTCTTCATCCTCAATCATCCCCAAAACTGCCCTCTCTTCTTCCTTCGGAATTCATTTTAGGGCTGCAGTGCTATTGTAGGCCAACAATGCAATATGAGATTCCTCTACCCACTGCCATGAGGTGGTCCTTAAGTGGTCAGGCTCGGGGCCAACCTAATATATGGAAATAAGGCCTCCTTCCCACCCCTTGTTTGTAGGACTCTAAAAAGTAGCATGCTTGTACATTAGCATGATATACAATTTTCAAATCAGCAGGTGAGGTGAATCTTCTAATGTTGTCAATATGAGTTGGTTCAAGCGAATTTAAGAGAGGCTAGGTTAATATAATTTTGATATGGGTACAGGTTTTAGGGAAGTCAGACCACTTTTGTAGAAAATATCCATCTAAGAAAACAAATGATCAATACTACAACTTACTCAAGTTTGTATTTGTACTACTCATGCAATATAGATATTATGCAAACTCTAGATTTATCTATTTAGTCACATATAAACTTGTAATTATTGATTTAAAGAAATCTACCAATTTACTCGATTCATACATTGTAACACAATCTACCAAATTATATAGATAATTAATGATGCATTGGAAAAATTAAGATAAATACAACTGCACTAGTGTAAATTTATTTGTGGAGTATGATGATAAGATTTTTTGCGTAGATATTTACTGAAAACTATTGTAATAAGATACTTTATTGAATATCAAACTAAATAAAATAGTTTGGCCAAAAAACTGCAAGTCACTTAGCACTAGAAAAATATTTATACTAATAAGTGTCACAATTTTATAAATAAATTTATAATTAAATAAGTGAGTATGTTTAAATACTTAATTTGATGGTTATACTTGTAAAATAGTATTAATATAATATATTAAAAATATTTTGTCAATGAGAAACATAATTTTGTAAGAGTTCTTACTGGGGAGTAGGAAAGTTCAATATAAATAGGGGAGAATAGCACAAGAATGGTGATAGAAGGACGAGCTCGCGTGCTCCCCTTACGTGGACCAATGGTAAGTCTTGCATATGGAGCCGATATTAATTAACCGTAGAGATACATGAAAGATTTGAAGTGTTGATATTTGACATACGGTGATGGGCCTATATAGCACGGCTACGACTCCGTGGGTTGCATTGATGGGGATTGGTGAACCATTACATTTGGACAGGGTGCTCGGACTACATGTAGTGTTGATAGGAAAACGGTGTCGTGCAAGGGAGCAGAAAAACTAAGTCGAAATGAAAATCCACTATGGGCCCACCTATCGGGGTAGCTGCTATTTTGGAAAACCCCATTCTTTTGGTTGCTTCACGCCATGCTTTGAATTGCACTGGTGTTCAATCATTGCTAGCATCTTGCTCAGGGTGCTGTCTGGACAACATCTTTTTATTGCCGGTGTTTGAGGCGGTGAGAGCAAACCATTGGCCCAACCATTCGGGATCTATTGGACATAACTCCGGTCTAATAAGCAGCATAGAAGTTTGCTAAGCATTATGAAGAAAAGGTAAACAATAATATAATTAACATGGATTTGTACTCACTACTAGGGAAATGCCTATACACAGGAGCTTAGTAGTAGCGTGTTTTATAAGAACCGCTGCTACTACTTATCAGTAGCGCTTGCACACGGTAAGCGCTGCTACTATGCAGTTACCAGTAGCGCCGTGTTCATAAGACACGCTACTGCTACAATTGTCAGACCGTTGCCGGTAGGCCAGGCATAGTAGTAGTGCTTGTATGTAGAAAGCACTACTGCTATTGTACGTAGCAGTAGCGCTTTCTACATACAAGCGCTACTACTACGGGCACCTTATCCACCCTCTGGACCGCGCTCGACCTCACTCTCCCCCTCACACACTCTCACTCGCACACGTCCACCGCGCGCCGTTGCTGCCGCCGTCCCCCGCGCCGTCTTCTCCCGCTGGCCGCCCTCGCCCGCGCAGCTCTCCTCCCCCGTCGGTCCCCCCCCCCCGCGTCGGCCTCCTCCCCCGCCGGCCGACCTCCCGCGCCGGCCCTCCTCCCCCACCAGCCGTGACCCGCGCCGGCCATCCTCCACCGAGAGGTACTCCTCCTCCCTACACTAGTGTAGAACCGGGCAATAGCACCAGTTTGTAAGGCCCTTTAGTGCCGGTTTGGTAACTGGCGCTAAAATGTAGGCACTAAAGCCCCCCCCTTTAGTACCGGTTCAGCACGAACCGGTGCTAAAGGGCAACCACGTGGCATGAGCCAGCTTCAGGGGCAGGGAGCCCTTTAGTACCGGTTGGTGTCACCAACCGGTATTAAAAGGTTGGGGGGGTTGGGTTTATGATTTATTTTTCATTTAATTTTGTGTTTTCCATTTAATTATTTTTCGTTTGCTGGTATTTTACGATACTACATATTGTACACGTTATGCATATATATATAAATAGAATTTCTAGTAGAACCGATCATAATATATATATATATATATATCATCGAATGTCTCACAACCACCATTAATTAATTCACACATATATACACACATGTATATATATATATATATACAATTTCTCCTAATTGGTGCCTTCGGAGCTAGTGGCATTAGCCTAGCTAATTGGTGCCTTCGGAGCACGATAACAATTGGAAGTGGTTCATGGGGGCGGTAGCGGGTAATAGTATTCTCCTTTGGGATCTATGACCTGGTCGAGCAAAAATCCTGCTATTTCCTCTTGAATTGCTTCTATGGAGTCCTGTGCTAGGAGCTTGTCCCGCACCTCTTTGAACTGTTAAGAAGGAGATTAATATGCATGTGTATTAGTTGTGTGACTAGATATCGATAATGGTGTAAAAATTGTGAATAGTGTTCTGACAATCGATATCGTACCCACTCCTGTCTTTGAGATTTGCTCCTTTTGGACGCCATCATGCGAATGTTCTCGCAAACGTAGTATGCACATAGATCATTCCCCGGCGCCTGCTTCAGGGCCTTTACGAGAATGGAATTTGATCAGATAATAATTAATCAAGCATGATAATTAAAGAGATGGCAGCTAGCTAGTACTACTTAATTACTTACCTTGGGTCGATACCATTTCAGATTTTGTTTCCATGGACCTGGAGTGGCCCTGATGAACTTTGCCCTAGCCCTGCCCGCCGACAAAGAAAATGAATAAATGGGTTATTAAATAGTTGCTATCAGGAAATGACAAACTAATTAAATAGGCCAAGATATAGTTAATAATGATTGAAATTACCTATTGACTATCCCCTTCACGATGGTGTAGTCACTTGCTTTCTTAAGTAGTGAGTCTAGTACTTCAACTGTTCCTTCATCAACTTTAATGATTAACAAGATCCAGTGAAATCTGCATGCACACACGTTTGCATGTCTTAATTAAGCGGGCATATGTAAGCAAAAACATGTAGCTAGCTAGTAGGGAAAAACGGAATTTGTAGTACAAGACAGTGTGACTCACTGGATGTTGTAAGGAAGTAGTATATCTTCATGGTATTTGAGTTCCTTGAAGAACTGTAGCATGCTTTCCTCTACACTTTTTTCGTGATATGGATCTATTTTCCATGTGTATTCATTAATGGTATTTGGGTCAACGAACCCAATGCCATAGCGTCCACCTTTTTTCATTTCATAAATCTTCATCCTACATAATACCACAGAAAAGAATATCGTGAGGATAATTACAGGTAATGATTGATCAAAATGATCACTACAGCTAGCTTGAGACTTAAATTACAGAAAGAGATCACTTACAGACAATAGCAACTGACGATAGATTTGTCGAGTGCGTCTTGATTGTATAGCTGAAATAGTTCTGAATACTCAACGGTCACAGCTTTCTCATGGTAGTAATGATCCTTGTTGACATTCACCATGAGGGACTCTCGATTGGAAATCTTGGTAATGTCCATGTACCATTGATGCAATTCATACATTCTCGTTGGGAGCTTATGGACCTCCTCTGGCTCGACCAAAGGTTGGCCCCGGGCATATTTCCGTTTTATTTCCTCCTCTCTAGTCGGAGACATGGGCTCGATATCGAGGAGTTGTCCAACAGTGATCCCGATCGATTTAGCCTGCGCAATATGCTCCTCGGTTATTACCACATCGCCCACCCCGGGAACGTTAACGGTTTTCCCACAATAATATTGGGCACGCCTACTCTCATGTGTTGTTGGCACAACAAGCGGGGGGATTGATTGCGCCGCCTGTTCTCCCAGCTGGGGAACGGTTTTACCGCTCCTTTTGCCAGCTGATTTGCTCGAGCTCGAGCTCGCCTCTTTCTGTAGACGTGCTCGATTTAACTTCTTGATGTGGCTCTCATAGTCTGTGTCAACAGGCTTGGGAGCTGGTGCTCTAGCCATACGAATGAAGTGGTCAATCTTTTCCACAGGCACTTTCTCCCTTGGCGGCGGTGGCGGTTTCGATGCAAAATGGGCTTCCACCTCGGCCTTCGATATGGCTACGCTTTCCTCCTCGCACTTGTCGTAAGGCCTCTGCGGAAGAGGCGCGAGGCTTGGACCATATTGAAATCGCTTGCCTCCACCTGTACCTCCAGTACTACCTGGACTTGCACCGCTACGCACCATACCTGAGGCGACTCTCTTCTGTGATTGCTGAGGCGGCGAAGACGGCTGACGTGGCTTAGTTGGAGGAGGAGGAGTGGCCTGAAGTTGTGCGGACTTGGAGGAGGAGTGGCCTGAAGCTGTGCCGAACTTGGAGGAGGAGTGGCCTGACGCTTTGCCGGACTTGGAGGAGGAGGAGTGGCCTGAAGCTGTGCCGTACTTGGAGGAGGAGTGGCCTGACGCGTTGGTGGACTTGGAGGAGCAGGAGTCTGCTGACTCGGTGGCGGACTGCGACGAGGAGTCGGATGACGCGGTGTCGGTGGCCTTCGAAAGATGATGCAATCCTTTCTCCATAGGATGATACGATGGTTGGCCTCTCCTAGTGTGTGCTCATCGTCACCTCCAGGAATGTCAAGCTCTAGCCCCGAATATTGGTCCACCACCTCATCAACCAAGACACGAGCATAGCCCGTTGGAATCGGGTTGCAATGGAAGGTTGCCTCGGGGGGATTTGTAAAAGCAAGGGTGTCCGCCACCTTCATGGATATGTTCTTCATTTTTAAGTGTAGCTCGCAGTTAGTGTTCTCCATGATGTCATCCACTGGGTAGGTATCCAGCAATGCGTCGCCTGGGGCGGAACCCACGCTGCTTCTCGGCATGGATGGGACGGTGCTATCCAATGGTGGATCATCCGCTAGCTGCTGAGACCCCCTTTGCTGGCTAAGTGAGTCGATCTGCTCCTGCTGCCACTGGAATTTGACTGCCAAGTCCGCGTGCGCTGATTCTAGGCCTTGAAGGCGTTCATAGTCTAGCTTCCTCTGCTCCTCCTCCATCTTCCTCTTCTTCTCCTCCGCAATCTTCTTTCTCGCACGGGTTCTGTAGTCGGCGTTCCAGTCCGAAAACCCCTCATACCACGGAATAGCGCCCATGCCTCGTGTTCTTCCCGGTGTTCAGGATTTCCCAGGGCACGCGTAAGCTCGTCATTCTCTCTGTTGGGCTCGAACAACCCCGATCGAGCCTCTTCTATTGCAACAAGTAGCTTATCTTCGGCTCCGTCCAGACATGCCTTCTTCGAAACTTTGCCTGTCTTCGGGTCCAACTCCCCCCCCCCATGCGCATAGAACTAAGTCCTGCACCTGGGGGGCCAGCTCAATGTTTCTGGAGTGACACCTGCATCCAGCATCTCTTTCTCAGACTTATCCCACTTAGGCATTCCCACCGCATAGCCACCTGGCCCCAGCTTATGGAACTTATCCTTTTTTGCGGCATTGGCCTTGTTTAATCTCGACCGTTCCTTAGATAATTCCGAATCCTTGAATTTCACAAAATCGTCCCAATGAGCACTTTGCTTCTCTAGTGTTCCCTCGAATACTGGAGTCTTCCTTCCTCCGTTGACGTACTTGGCCCATTCACGAATCTTGTGGTTCTTGAATGCAACCGCCATCTTCCTAAGAGTAGCGTCCTTGACTTTCTCCACATCTGCATCTGTGAAATGATCTGGTAGGGTGAAATGTTCCATGAGCGTTTCCCAAAGCAGAAGTTTTTGTCTGTCGTCGACAAAAGTAACTCCTGGACGTGGCTTTGCTGGCTCTCTCCATTCTTGAAGGGAGATCGGGAGTTGGTCCTTCGCAAGAACTCCGCACTGACGAATGAACTTGTCCGCAATCTTCTTAGGCGCTAATGGTTCGCCATTAGGTCTGATGGCCTCGATATTGTACTTTACGCCCTCCTTCAACTTTTTGTTCAGGCCACGTTTCATGTTGCCTGAAGATTTGCTCGATCCGGATGGCTGAAAGAAGAAAGATCGATTCGTTAATATATCTTCAAGTCATTTAAAACATGTGATGATCACCAGATGCCTGCTTATATAAATATATATACCTCGCCGGTCTTTGTTGTTTCAAGATCAACATTTTCTTCGTCATGTTCATAGTTCATGACTTCATCAATTCGGTCGTCGCGATCGAATATCATATCACCCTCCCCGGTGTTGTTTAGATATTCGGAGCCGTCATAATCTTCTTCATTCTGATCATCATCTGGCCCGCGAGGATTGCGTATGATATTGAACAGGGCCTCTTCTCCCTCTTTGCCGGTATTGTCCGCCATAGGTTTTGTTTAACTAATCCAAAAGAAATATATTCAAATTACAATGCATGGATGCAATCAATTAATAAGGAAAAACTGAATCAATCATAGTACATAATAAGCATCATCGAATATAATCTCGAATACGTCGTCTCGAATAATAGATATAATCTCGAATACATCGTCTCGAATAATAGATATAATCTCGAATACATTGTCTCAAATAATAGATATAATATCGAATACATCACTAGCTAGCTAGCTAGCAAGCTAATAAAGATCGAATACTACAGAGTAATCTAGGCCACTCGCGGTTCCTGAGGTGCGGGCGGTGGACACCCAAAGAGAAGGAACCATCACTGGATCATAGCTCGGGTGATCTCCCAAAAGAACCTGCCAGGTATTGGAGAACCTGACGTCCATAGCAGCCATGTAGCGATGGACGTGCTCGTCCTCCTCCCTGACACGACGACGTACCACCTCCGGCGGGGCCAGCTCCCTCAGCACCGAAAGTGGCCCACGCGAACGCCACCAAAGGAGATGAGGGTCGACGATGGGACCCGGGGCCGGGTTCCTCACCAAGCGTCGCGCCCCCGCAGGTAGCACCTCCCAGTGCCAGCCCGGCGGAGCCCAGTCCCGGACATGGTTCCTCTGAAGCAGGACGTCGTCGCGAACGGGTCGACGGCGAGGATCCGGGCCGGGCATCGTCGACAACAAATACTATATGCCGCAAAAGCAAAGTAACATTTTTAAATGATGGATTGTGATTTCATATATGCAAATTCTAAATTTTATAACTAAAACTAACATTTCTAATATTTCTATAACTAAAACTAACATTTCTAATATTTCTATAACTAAAAAACATTTCTATATAACTAACATTTCTAATATTTCTATATAACTAACATTTCTATAACTAAAACTAACATTTCTAATAATTCTATAACTAAAAAATAGAAAGATTGCTAACAATTCTATAACAATATGTGTGTGTGTGTGGTTGGCGGCCGGGGCACAGCTCACTGGCGAGGCGCGACGACGGTGGGCGGCGACGGGGACGGGGACGGAGACGGAGACGGGGCGGCGATGACGGGGACGGGGACGGGCCGGGCAGGGACGACGTATGGGAGGACGGGCCGGGCGGGGACGACGGGAGGACGGGGCGCGGCGCGGCGAAGGGGACGACGGGGACGGGGACGGCGACGGACGGCGACGGGGGCGGCGACGAGGGGCGGCGGCGACGGGGCAGAGGAGAAAGAAGCAGGGAGAGATGAGAAACTGACATTTTTTTTGAAGTGTTTTCTTATATAGGACAACCTTTAGTACCGGTTGGAGCCACCAACCGGTACTAAAGGTCTGTTTTGGCCAGGCCAAGCGGTGGGAACGGAACCCCTTTAGTACCGGGTGGTGGCTCCAACCGGTACTAAAGACCCCCCCTTTAGTACCGGTTGGAGCCACGACCCGGTACTAAAGGGTGTGCGCTGCCAAGCGAGGGGCGCAAAAGTTTAGTCCCACCTCGCTAGCTGAGGGGCACTCGCACCTGCTTATAAGCCCCACCATCGCTGCTGTCTCGAGCTCCTCTCTTAAGCAGGCCTTCGGGGCCTACCTCTTCTGCGATGCCCTGTTAGGCCTACTGGCTAGCGGGCCTGCATCCTGGCCCAAGTAGAATTTGGGTTTCTAGTCGTATGCAGGCCGCTGTGGCCCAGTAGGTGGGCTTTTTTTTTCTTTTTTTGCTTTATTTATTTTTGTTTTATTTATTTTAGAGTTGTTTTTTGCTATATTTAGAGTTTGTTTGTGAATATTTTTGCTTTAGGTACAAAAAATTACAAACTTTCTGTTAGTACCGGTAGCTTACAAATTTGAATAGTTTAAATTTTGAATTATTTGAAATTTGTGTGAATCACTAGTTTGTGAATAACTTAACTTTGAAAATAGATTTTTCAGTGATTCTTTTTTCTAATGTTTAATATTAGTGTGTTTTATCATTATATTCAATTTGGTAATGCTTAGGTTATTTAAAAAATGAAATGCCCTTGTAACGGATGAGTTTTCGTCCGAAACCCTGATACTTCGAAAGAGATTGTCCATTTTGTACACGAAGTGCATCCAGTTTTTGTGGTAACCCTCTCTACTTTTTTGCACATGCTATGTGGGTGAAATTATGATATCATGCCAACTTGCAACCTTTTCTGAGTTCATTTGAAATGTTTTTCAATTTCAGGGTCATTTAGCTGAAAAAATCAGTAAATGCATGAAATAATTTGCTTGCACATAAAATTTCTTCGCGTTTCAAATGCAAAAACACATAACTAGCTACCCTAACTATTACAGAGATTCCCTCCTGGGTGTGAAACACAGAAGAAATTGATGATAGTGAAGCCGATCACATCCCAGATCTTTGGGTGTGAAACTTTTTCTTCGCTGTGTCCCTTTGCGCCATAGCCATGGAAAATCTTCATCATTTAACTGGATGCTCGGGTCAATGTTCACTGTGAATGGAGCAATTTCATCAAACTTTTCATAATCTCCTGACATGTCTGTCTTGTCATCCACTCCCACGATGTTTCTCTTCCCAGAAAGAACTATGTGCCGCTTTGGCTCATCGTACGATGCATTCGCTTCCTTATCTTTTCCTTTTCTCGGCTTGGTAGACATGTCCTTCACATAGAAAACCTGTGCCACATCATTGGCTAGGACGAATGGTTCGTCCGCATACGCAAGATTGTTGAGATCCACTGTTGTCATTCCGTACTGCGGGTCTTCCGTTACCCCGCCTCGTGTCATATTGACCCATTTGCACCGAAACAAAGGGACCTTCAAACCACGTCGATAGTCAAGTTCCCATATGTCCTGTATGTAACCATAATATGTTTCCTTTCCCGTCTTGGTTTCTGCATCAAAGCGGACACCACTGTTTTGGTTGGTGCTCTTCTTATCTTGGGTGATCGTGTAAAATGTATTACCATTTATCTCGTACCCTTTGAAAGTCATTATATTCGAAGATGGTAACTGGGACAGCAAGTACAGGTCATCTTCAATAGAGGCGTCATGCATGGTACGTGTCTGCAACCAGCTGGCGAAACTCCTAGTTTGTTCACGTGTAATCCAGTCATCAGACCGCTCCGGGTGTTTGGAGCGTAGCAAATTATTGTGTTCATCCATATACGGAGCCACCAAGGCGGAATTCTGTAGAACTGTGTAGTGTGCTTCAGTGAGAGAATGTTCGTCCAGACATATTATTTGTTCTCCTCCTAGCGTGCCTTTTCCATCCAGTCTGCCTTATGCCGCGATTCAGGAACACCAATCGGCTTAAGGTCAGGAATAAAGTCAATACAAAACTCAATGACCTCCTCATTTTCATGGCCCTTGGAGATGCTCCCTTCTGGCCTAGCACGGTTATGAACATATTTCTTTAAGACTCCCATGAACCTCTCAAAGGGGAACATATTGTGTAGAAATACAGGACCCAAAACGTTAATCTCTTCACATAGGTGAACTAGGACGTGCGTCATGATGTTGAAGAAGGATGGTGGGAACACCAACTCGAAACTGACAAGACATTGCACCAAATCATTCTCTAACCTTGGTATGATTTCTGGATCGATTACCTTCTGAGAGATTGCATTGAGGAATGCACATAGCTTCACAATGGCTAATCGAACGTTTTCTGGTAGAAGCCCCCTCAATGCAACCGGAAGCAGTTGCGTCATAATCACGTGGCAGTCATGAGACTTTAGGTTCTGGAACTTTTTATTATTCCCTTTATATTCGACGAGAAGCCAGACGGTACCTTAATACTGAGCAGGCATTCAAAGAAGATTTCCTTCTCTTCTTTGGTAAGAGCATAGCTTGCATGACCCTGATGTATGCCGTTCTTTACGTGCATATGTTGCTGGTCCTCCCGTGCCTCAGGTGTATCTTTTGTCTTCCCATACACGCCCAAGAAGCCAAGCAGGGTCACACAAAGGTTCTTCGTCACGTGCATCACGTCGATTGTGGAGCAGACCTCTAGGTATTTCCAATAGGGCAGGTCCCAAAATATAGATTTCTTCTTCCACATAGGTGCGCGGCCGTCAGCGTCATTCGGAACAGGTTGTCCACCAGGACCCTTTCCAAAGACCACCTTCAAATCCTTGACCATATCATGTACATCAGCACCAGTACGGTGGCGAGGCTTCGTCCAGTGATTCGCCTCACCTTTGAAATGCTTGCCTCTCTTTCTTACGGGATGCTTGCTCGGAAGAAATCGACGATGTCCCAGGTACACATTCTTCTTACAATTAGCCAAATATATACTGTCGGTATCGTCCAAACAGTGCGTGCATGCGCGGTATCCCTTGTTTGTCTGTCCTGAAAGGTTACTGAGAGCAGGCCAATCATTGATTGTCACGAACAGCAATGCCTTTAGGTCAAATTCTTCCCCCATGTGCTCATCCCACGCACGTACACCTGTTCCATTCCACAGTTGTAAGAGTTCTTCAACTAATGGCCTTAGGTACACATCAATGTCGTTGTCGGGTTGCTTAGGGCCTTGGATGAGCACTGGCATCATAATGAACTTCTGCTTCATGCACAACCAAGGAGGAAGCTTATACAAACATAGAGTCACAGGCCAGGTGCTATGGTTGCTGCTCTGCTCGCCAGAAGGATTAATGCCATCTGCGCTTAGACCAAACCATACGTTCCTTGCGTCATCTGCAAACTCCTTCCCGTACTTTGTTTCGATTTTTCTCCACTGCGACCCGTCAGCGGGTACTCTCAACTTTCCGTCTTTCTTACGGTCTTCTCTGTGCCATCGCATCGCCTTGGCATGCTCTTTGTTTTGGAAC